>NC_081525.1:4284876-4652376 GCF_030273125.1 Centropristis striata | reverse complement strand
ATGGAGGTGGGAGGGATGAAAGAAGGAAGGAAGGAGGAAAGGAGAGGAAATCAGGAGGAAGGAAAGAAGAGAGAAAGTAAAGGAGATAGCGGAAGGAGGAAAGAAAAGAAGGGGAAGGAGGGAGGAAAGGAAGGAAAGAAAGAAAGGGGGGCGAGGGAAGGAAGGAAGGAGGAAAGAAGAGAGGAAGGCAGGAGGAGGGAGGAAAGAAGGAATAGTCAAAACAGATTGGGTCAATTTGACCCGGAAGGACGACAGGAGGGTTAAGATCATCACTTCTTTGATAATTTGCCACATTCATAGGCATCAGATAAGAACCCAGCAAAGAAGAGCTAGAGGGAGATTGTTTAGTTATCAGTTTAGTTTATCAGTGTTTTATTGTTGACACTAATATTGGTAACACTTTACTCTAAGGTGTCTACATAAGAGTGACATGAGGGTGTCATAAACATGACATGGGATGTGTCATGAACATTAATGACACTTTGAAGTAACACTAATGCTCATGATACTTGTCATGTCATGTTCCTGACAGGCTTGTGTGACTCTTATGTAGACACCTTCAAAATAAAGTGTTACCATATCTTGCTTAAGTCACAAAGGCATGTTCAAAAAAACTGCCTAAGTCATTTATTTCTCTTAAGTTACATAATTTACACACAGTGTTATTACTATACCAATAGCCATCCTTTGTTACATCCTTTTTGAGTGAAATGATCAATAAATGTCATATGTTACACTTTTGGTGAAGTTTTTTGTGTTTCCTGCAAAACTTGAAAAAATTAGTTAGGCGATTATTTTAACATGGTGACGATAATATAAGAGAAGATAAGACTTTTTTTTTAACCCGCAGTGGGGAAATTCAGTCGACCCAGCAGCTTTAACAGAATTTAAAAAGGTATACAAATAAAGAAAATGAGACATTATATACACACATACATTATATACATAAGATACTTAAATGGCTGCTTTTGAGTTTTATTTATATCGCACTAAGAGTAATTTTGTATTGCACATTAGTGAAATTTTGCATGGGACAATAAAACAACCATAAATGTATCTAGATAAATATAAAAAGATTACTTTATTAATCCCAGAAGGCAAATGAAGTTGTCATAGCAGCTTAGACAAACTGGCTATAAAAATAAATTAAGAAAATGTGCAAAAATACAAATGACAGAAAATAGTAATTTTAATTAAAAAAAAAGGTGACAAATGCAGCAGTTAACAGTATAGTACATTGGTATAAAAAACAGTGAAGTGACATGTCATGATCAGTTCTACATTATGTCAGGCTGGTGTTGACTACAGTTGGTATGAATGATCTGCTGTGTGATGATCAGAGTTCTTACAGCATCATGGAGGGGGAGAAGTGTCATCCATGATGGATTTCAGCTTGGCTAACATCCTCCTCTCGCCCTGTTGAGCCAGGCTGCACATTTTGGCACCTCGGCTGCATTTACCTGTAGCATTTGATAAGCATCTACTGCAAATGTGCAAATATCTGGGTTTGCTTGTAATTTAACCCATAAGAACCCAGACACAGTTGTCCTTAAAGGACATGTTCTATAAGTGGACCACATAGAACACATTTCTGATGTTTAAAAAAAAAAAAAAAAAAACTACCCCTAAATGTCAAAGATCTGTGATGTGACATATATAAGTTACAATGGGATTTTATGGCATTTATGTTCATAATATTTATTTTAAAATAAAATAAAATAAAAACTAGACACATTTTCTGCTTACAGAGACACAAATTTGCCTTTTTCTTTTGCATCTCCACAACATTTATCAAAATTGTGACTTTAATTTGTTTAGGAAATATGGTCAGAACACGTTAATGAGTTAAGGTGAAGCATAAAGCTGAATATGGGAGATTCTAGAAGACTTAAAATGTTTGTTACACCCGTGTCACCGTGGGTTCTTATGGGTTAATCTCCTACTGAGTGTCAGAGATCTCCACTAGTTTGTTACCTTGTCAACCAGCCACAGAGCATGTCTAAAGTTACTGTATCACTATCCCACAGTGGTTTTTGATGTTCACTCTTCACAGCCACATGACAGCCCTGTCTGCCTTGCATGACTTGTTGCACCAAGGATCAAAGATTAACTAAAATGCAAATGAATGATGCATTTCTCTCTCTAGTTCAACTCAGACATGAACTGGGACAATCAGCTGAGCTCTATCCTGTCAGTGGCAGATGGCAGTGTTGCAAAGATGAGGGTGAGCATATTTTTTTTTGTCTTGTTGGAATCAGCATTAGCAATGTTATTATCAGAAACTCTGTATACAACAGAGGAGAGCATGTATTATATCTTGTCTTGTTAAACTGTCATCGTTGAAGCTATCTGTAGATGGCAGTAATGCTCCACTAAAGTTTTAACATTGTTTATTTAGTTATCTAGATTAAAGATATTTACTGATAGGGGGAGTTTGAAGCAAGGTTATAATAGTTTTGGATTTTTCATTCGTTTTAGTTTTAATTTCGTTGTGAATTTTTGTTTTCAAATTCAGTTAGTTTTAGTTAGTTTTTAGAGTTTTAGAGTTTTCTAGTTTAAATTTAGTTTTTATTTTTTTTAGAAAAATGAAAATGCTTAGTTTTAGTTTAGTTTTTATTAGTTTTAGTGTTAGTTTTAGTTTTTTTGTAATGTGCTATGTGTTGGGTGCGTGATTCAAAGAGGTCATAATAAATTTTGCCTTTATTTCCTTTGGTTCATTCATCTCAGCCCCAATAAGGTTATCAACTCTTACAGTTCAGGGTGTTTTGAATTTTGGTTTGAGTGTAGACATCCCAGTCTCAGTAAACATATTTACCATGTGTTGCATGTTCAAATAGAAACACTGAATTATGAATGAAAAAAGTTGACAAAAACGAAAACTAAGGACATTTTCACTATAATTTTAGTTCGTTTTAGTTAGTTTTGTAACCTCACAATACAGTTTCAGTTAGTTATCGTTTTTTTTAAAAACTCTAGTTTTTATTTTTATTTCAGTTAACGAAAATGTTTTTTCAATTCTAGTTTTCGTTATTTTGTTAGTTTTTGTTAACTATAATAACCTTGGTTTGAAGGGAAGTTGAAGTGTTTTTATGTGTCCACAGGAGAGACTGACCTCACCAGGGAAATTTGCCAAAGGAGGTGAAGGTGGGTGAACTTTTGTTTCTGAATATGACTAAAAGGGGAAACTACCTTTTATTATTTGTTTTTGTGCGTGTGTACTTTCCACCCTTTCAAACGTCACAGGGAAGTGCACATAATGAATATTTGTTTGGACTTTTTTGATTTTGGTTAAAGCCTTTTCTGAGTCACCTCCCTCACATGCCTCTTCCTCTACAGATTTGTTTCCAGCGAGGGAGAGGATTCGTGATTCAGACGTGGGGCCTCCTGCTCTTCCTCCTCGAGCCCCCCAGCTGCGACAGCCTTCCCCATCTCTCAGTCCTACTGTTCAGTGGGCAGACCTATCTGCTATCCAGTCACAACTCCAGATACAAAACCAGGTGTGTGAATATTTGCGTAGTTGGGCAAGATAAACAGTAACCACAAAGTCATCAAACAGTAGATATCATTAACAGAATTGTTTGTTTTCTCGATGTGTATTGAAGGCGATCGAGTCTCTCAGCCAGAAACTCCATGATGTGGAAAGGGAAAGACAGTGTCAACAGTGTCACATCCAGACACTACAAGGTAACCTCAGTTTCTACTGGGTCACATTATCCCCTCACTAATACACCTGACTCTTGTTATTGTCAGCTAGAAGAAAGGAATTCTCTCTCAGGTTCAACACTAACGTGGTCACACCCAACAACTAAGTAAATAAGGTACATCACCGACACATTACTGTTGACACATAAGCCTGTAGCTTCGAAAGTGAAGTGAAGTATAGTAGACAAGTTCAATTTCTGCTAACACAGAACACTTTACAGACCTTTATTTTAAATATTTTTGATGCCCTTGTATCGACCTGTCTTGAAAACTGTATTTTTCGACCATCCCAGTGTCTTATTCTCACCATTATCATCTTCAAAACACTCCAGATAGGATCTTAACAAAATCAGAAATAGTGGAACTATAATAACTCACTTCATGCCCTGTTACTTTTAATGCTGGATTTAATTTCTCACCATTTGTAGCAGCAGTGTGGTCCCAATTAAATGATTAAAAAAAATCCTTCAGTTTGATTATCTCAGTCCTTAAATGACTTTCAGTGTAAATGGAAAAAAATACTTTAACACACTTTTACTAATTGGCCTTTAAAGGCATACTATGCAGATTCACTCTGGTTTTGGAAGAGCTTTGTCCGCTCTGCATTTCAGCTCACAATTGTGGCGTTTTTTTGATGCTGTGTCTGCTATTTTTGTGTAGCTTTGCATTCACAAAGTGATGCCCAGAAATGTCCCAAACACAGCAAAATGGGGAGGAAAAAGAGACAAAAGAAGTACAGATACCACCACAACACACTAAACTTAAACATGATGAGTATAGACATTGTTTTTAAGGAAGATCTTGCTTAGTATACCTGTAGTTGAAATGCTATATTTACTGCAATTGGTGTAGTTATTTAACAAAAAGCCTTTATCAGAAGGACTGGCATGCAAATACAGCTATTGTGCATTTCATCTGTTTTTAACGGCAAAGATGGACGTTGTATTACGGCTCAAAACATGGGCCTCCATTTTTAGTTTGCGTTAAATTCACTTTGATTACTTCTCCCGAGGATTGCTGGATACTATAAGTTTCTTGTAGTTTATCTCAGGGGATAAGATGAGGAGTGGAGCCAGTATCAGAATCCTAACTGCAGCATGAAGTGAGAGGATTTACAGGAATATATTGTCTCTGTTTTGTAGACCATCAGCACTTACAGCTCCACCAGCAAGAGCTTTTTCTGACATTTCTGTCTCATTTATTTATATTAATTATGTAAAGATGTCACATTTCATCCCGTCTTGATCTACTGTACCCTATTTATACGTTGCTTGGACAAAGTGTTTGCCAAATGAATAGATGTACACTTGCATATTGATGTATACACATGAGGCCTCACCACTATCCTAAAGTTCAGCTCTCTGCTGCTTTCTTCACTCACTGCCCAGCCTTCTACAGTCTGACAAAGCAAAATCCAGTCATCAAGAGAGGATTCATTCATAATTAAATACATTAATAAATAATTTCAGATTTGTCCTCAAGGCTGCTAAAGGAGAGAGAAAAAAAATCCTTTCCTCTCTTTAACCTCTCTTGTTTTTTTCCAGAGGAGGTTCACAGGCTGCGTGAGGAGAGGGAGAGAGAGAGGGCCGAATCGAGGAGGGGACAAAGTCCAGGAGCAGAGAGGAGGATGGAGCAGTGGAGGAGAGAGGTTGGACGTGAGCTAAGCAGTCTGCGGGGACACATCACCAGAGCCACGTCGCTAGGCAACCTGGAGGAGAGGTGCATTAGGGGAGGAGCTGAGGGGGAGGTGGGGGGCGTAACTGCAGACTTAACTGATGATAGGTCCAGCTCAGGATTGAAACGAAAATGTTTACACCTCGCTTTGCTACCAGGAAGGTGACATTTTTATTTAAAAAGACAGTTTTATCACCACTTTTTTTTTTTGTCTTTCCACAGTTTCAGCTCAAAGCTCCGCCGAGAGGAGCTGGAGCACCTGCGTAGAGAGGTGGACCAACTGAAAACACAACTTAGTGAGTCACAAGCTCCTTTCAGACTGCCGTTTTAAGCTGCTGTATTTACGCCTCTGTGACGTTTTGCCTTAAATCTGAACATCCTGGAGGCGTAATCGGGGGACCAAGTGATCCCCGCTCTGTACCACCTTCCTAGGTAGTAAGAGAGCCGCTAAATTGTTTGAGGCGGGATCAATATGAACCGAGACAAAATACATTATTTGTGCGACCAACACTCGGGTAATAAGAATAATAAGAAAGGAAGTGGAGCGTATCATCAGAAACACACATCTCACTTGAGTTCAACAGTAATCAAATCATGTTCAGCAAAATGCAGAACAACTTTGCTTGAGTCTGTAGAATCTCTACAGCGAGAAATACGACGTGCACTTCTTCTGGCATCATTGTTTTGGATCAGGCGGCAACCTCCTGGTCTGAGCAGGGAGGCAAACCAGGAAGTGCCTTAAGCTGCATTCTACCGAAAATTCCAGCAGGGGGCGCTAAGTTTGGCTGCAAAAAGATTTCTGTCCATTCATTTCAATGCAAAATGAGAAAACTTCTCACTTGATTTATTAGCTCAGAAATGGTCTCAACCGGTCAAAATAATGTCTTGTTCAGCGGTTGGTTGGACTAATAGACACTCCAAGGAGTCGCTGCTCAGTTTTCTCAGGTAAGTAACATAAGTTTTGGTTTTTATTTTTTAATAGCCAAAATGAACATCCCAGTTAATGCTCCAGTTAATGCTAACATGAATTAGCAGTGACTTCTCTCTCCTCTCGCTCCTCCACAGTCCAAATATGGTATGCTCCCCAATGAGTGACATCACGGTGACTCAGCCATTATTTATATGCAGTCTATGTTTTGGATGCACTTGCCACGGCTGTCGCTTATTGTACATGTACTGCTGCTGCTCTGTTACATGGCACTACCGCCTCCTTCCACTTTGCTCCAACATGGTGGATTGCAATGTGAATTGAAGTCAATATTGCGTTGTTGCAGAATCAGTGTGAATGTCCTAAGGCGATATGCCAGCAGAGCTCGTTATAGCACTTTAGCGGGACTTTTGCAGAAACGCAGTCTGAAAGGGGCTCCATACACACACACACACACATACATCATGCCCTTGCATTGATCCTGAGGGGTTACTTGTATCCTCAGCCCGATGCTGGCCTCCAAAGCAAAGGCAGGCACAGTCTTGTTCCCAACGTCTGCTCTCTCTTTATCTCTTGACAGGGAGACAGGGGGAGGACGTGTTCCTCCAGCAGTCAGAGGCCAGAGAGACCAGGAGACAGTATGAACACAGCTGCAAGGTACACACACATTGTATCACGCAGGTTTGCGCTTCTTTGCATGTGTGGTTTGGTATCCTTTCAGATCCTTAACCTGTCCTTTGTGTGCTTTGTTCAGACGCTGGAAGAACTGACAGACAGCTACAGGGCTCACAGCACTGAACTGGCAAAGACTGTTTCTCAGTATTCTCACACACAACAAGAGGTCCGCCAGATCAGGTACATGTGTGAACATGTGTGGTTGTTTGTCTTTCTGTGAATTAACTTACGATGCAGCTAATCTCTATTTATGACAGAACAACTGTGTCAGAACTGAAGGAGGAGATCAGGAGACTAATTCTCCAAGAACGTCAACCAACACCTTTGCTGTCAGCGCACACGTCAGGCAAGTCTCCCCTCTGGCTCTCTCTCTCTCCTACACATGCACAGCATGATAATACTATTTATGTCTCTCTGTTTGATTCAGGGCCATCCCCGCTCCCACTCCCTGGCAGCCACAGTAGAGGGGTCAGAGTTGAAGAGGTCGATTCTGACTCAGAGGACTTCAGCCCGACCCCGAGCCTGGCTGAGGTCAGCTCAGATGATCTGTCCTGGCTGGATGACAAAGACTCTGGTGAGGATGAATTTTTTTTCTAAATAAAATAATGCACATTATGCACCCACAGGCATTAGATAGATAGATATACTTTATTTATCCCAAGCTGGGAAATTACAGTGTAGCAGCAGCATTACACACAGAGACAATAAAAACACAATTAAGTAAAAAGAACAACCTAGGCATACTTCAAGCAATAAAATATAAAAATACAATAAAATATAAAGTGTCTAAAGTAGGAGTAGAATAGAATTCCAGTGCAGAATAAATATGAATATACAGTATAAAAATGTTGGTGCTATGAAACAAATAAGGTGCAATGAACAGTGTGCATAAAAACACATTAAAGTTCAACATGCTGAGTTTACCATCTTATCATTTTTACAAGCCTTCTGTCCACCTACATGTGCACCAACACAAACGCGTTCTGACAATTGGCTCACACACTCCAACCTAGAGAGAGTTACACAGGGCACCAGATGGACACACACTGATGGCAGTTTTAGCAAGATGAGACGTGTAGTTTCCCCTCCCATCCCTCCCCCACACATCTGGCTCAACCTTCACTCTGATTCATCCCAGTAGATCTGACTCAGCACTCAGCTCTGTTCGCCATTTCAGCATCCTGTTAGTTGAAGGAATAGTTTCCCATGTTGGAGTTCCATGTCTTGCCGGGAAAGAGATAAGAGGATCGATATCACTCTCACATCTGTTCAGGAGTCTCTGCCGCTTGTTCTTGCAGCGTCATTGTGACGAAAGAAGAAATAGAAACTGGAACAGGAACTATGATACCTTGTTTTGGCACTTCAGTTTTTGTTTGGATTATTATTCAAATATTTGTATTGGCTTTTCATGCTGAAAACACATACAACACAATCAACAAGACCGCAAACAGCAATCACAAATATATGGAAAATAAAGCCACAACAATAACATAAACATATACGTATAAAAAAGAAAATGTATTATAATGATAATAATAACAATAATAAAAATAACAAAACAAAAATAAATAAATAATAAAAGTAAAGAGTACAAATTCTAACCCATTACAGAGATTGTGAGTCAATTAAGTAGTAGTCTCAGTGTCCCTATTTGTTTGGATTAAAACAAAAATAAAAAGAGCATGTTAATTAGTCAGCTTTAGAGGTGCTGATTGTGAGTTAACCCCATTAACACTGTTAGCTTTGTCAGCACTGTTGCCATTGCTTGCACTGATAATGCTGTTCGTGCCACTATTTTAGCTTAGCTACCTACAAGTTTGCTTGTGAAATAAGAAGTGAGAGCCATGTGCAAGCAATGTCGTTCATCACACGTTGTTGCCCTTAAAGTCGGGATCTTCAAATCACAAGATAACGCTCCACGAAGGCAGAGAAGAGGTGCAAAAAGTGAAAAAAGGGAATGAAAAGAAAAAAAAAGATGAATGTGATACTGAAACTTCAAGCACCATTATCAGCAAGTTTGTAGACTTGCTGTGTTCTTTTATCTGCAGGTAATGCGGTAACCCATTTCCTCTCCCAACAGTTCCAGTGAAGCCAGTTATTTCTTGGAAAATGTGGTACTTTGTGTATTTGTGTGTGTGTACACTGCGCGCCCCTGAGATTTACTGTAACAGAAGGTTGATGTTCTTGGAAGAGATTACCATCTCTGCTACAAATGTTTCCCAGAGTGATTTGGGCCCATGACGCAAAGGCTAATTTGGCGATTGTATGCACACATGCAAACACACACACACACACACATACCCCTACATTGTTGTTATTAGGGGAAAACATTTGACTTTCTTCCAGGCTAATCCCACAAGAGGCACTCAGTCAGCCACTCACACACACAAAGTAACGGCTCCTCCTCTGCTCTTCACCTCTGCCAGCTCTTCATCAGAAGCCTCGAGTGCGTCTGAGCGTTCAGTCCAGACGGAGTGACTTTGCTGGTCCGGGTTCAGATGTGGAGGAGGACGATGATGATGTTGATGGTGATGATCTCCTTGATGAAGATGTGAACCCAGATTTAGGATCTGACCTAAGTCTTGATGACCTCTGACCTTTTCATACCGTCACTTCTCTGTAGTTTGATTTGCCGAGAATTCAGCATCATGAAGACAATCTTCCAGCTTTTCAAATACACTACCTAAGATGTATTACTTCATTTCAATTAATCAGTACAGTTTAGAGTAACAGCCGTATTCTGAAAAGCAAAACATTTAAAAATAGAAATAGTCATGATAACACAAACAGCCATATGGCTCTTTTTTTGCTTTGTGGTCTCAAGAGACAGGAAACAAAGGGCGGCAAACAGCACGACTTTGCACGGCAGCAAAGGCATCCTACCTACGGTTATTATTACAGTTGCCTAACAGACCTGCTTGCAAAATATATGTGATACATAATCCATCCCACGGTGGAAACTTTCTTTTATGCTGTTTTTAAACACAAATTTGTGAGAATAGCAGAAGCGTTAGGGAATCACTCTGCATCAGACTGACAGGTTAATCACTACTTTTATTCTTTTCACATAGATTTTCAATTGTCTCTTTATTCTTTTCAACCGTCTGGTCCAATGCGACACACCCAAACGCACCGCTCCTGCAGTGTGCTGAAACAAACCACCAAACGATACAGCATTGTTTGCCCTTAGTCTACTGATATCTGCTAGAGGCTGAGGACTGCGAGAGCCGCAAATCCTCTTTAAATAATCTGCAGTAAGTGTCTCCACATGCACAGACTGGTCGGATGCTGGGAACCAACTGAGGAGACACACAGCTGTTTGAGCAAGATTCTTTGTGAGAGTTTCTCAATCGGAAAACTGTTTTTTTTACGATGGTGGATAGCTTTGTGCCTGCACAGCAGCAGTTTTTTTTGTAAGCAGCTTTATTTCTCACCGTAAGCTTGACTGACTGAGGCTTTGGCCACGAAATTTCAAAATCAGTTGCCACCCAATGCATTTAATGCTTTTATTTTGCCACACCCTCTGCACCCATGTTGCGAGTCAGTGGAGATAAATGATGGGTCCTGCCGGAGCGAAGGACGGAAACGCTGTGATTGGTCCACTGAAACCACAAGGTTTGGTTTCAGGCAGAAGATGTAAAAATAGTTATGTTTAGGGATGTTGTGATTACAGATTGTTGGGGTTTGGAAAGGTTTTTGGTTTAGTTGAGCTCTGCAGGACTTTCAACTTTGCCCATAACTACAGTGGGATCCACAAAAACATCACTGATCACTGTTCTGCTTTTGATGAGCAAAAAAATAGCCCACAGAATGCTGAGTCCATTTTCTGCCACTTAAAAAACATATTAAGCAAAAGATCCTGTAGGTTGTTATACGAAACTTTCTCGAAATGACTTAGGATAGCAAAAATAATGAGAAACTTTCTGTAATAAGGACATAACACAAAATAATTATTTAGTATCTCAAAAATAATGAGACACTTTCTTAAAAGATAGTTATTTAAGTCTATTCAAGACACTCAATATATTAAATTATTCTTTTGAAATAAGTCATTATTTTAAGGTGATTTTGCCGTACAGAATAATTGTTTTCAGATACAACGTCATTACTTTGAAATGTTTCTAATTATAATGACAAACAGAATTTTTTTTGTTTATCACAGTGGCAGAAAATGGCCTTCTGCGGTATTGTATTGTCATAAGTTGGTATTTTTAAATAAATCCATTTGTTATATAACGTGACTGAAATTGCACCTTTGATCACTTGATCCACAGCAATGTATCAAGTATAAAGATCCACAGCAAGCTTTAAAGTTATGCTGATCATGTGTTATATATATATGTAAGCTACACTCCTCAGTGTAGCAGAGTAATGGATATGAGTATTTAATGGGCTTTTCTTCCTGACATAATGCACTCTTCAGTCCAGGGGAAACCTGATGAGGGATGGGGTTTTGATTCCCGGTAATGCAGCTGAAGTGAAATAAAGAAGAATCAAAAATCCATTAACGTTACCAAGGCTCCGACACCCCCAGCCTCCACTGCCATGTCTTTATATATATATATATATATATATATACAGCTCAGTTAACAGTCAAGGGTCCCTTTATGCTGTCATGTGTGACATGGATCACACTGCGCCAGGCTTGGTGTCAAGCTGTTAAATATTTCAGCATCCAGACACCCCCCATTGTGGATCCTAGACCTCGGTGCGGAGCCAGGGGGGGCGCTGACAGCCAGGTTAGGTGTTCACTGGGGTGTAGATTAAGAGGCTTGAGTGCTGAAAGTGACTACAGACACTATTCAGTTTATTTAACAAGACACACTAGTCTCAGAGCAGTACGTAACAGTATTTAACAAACCTTTTCTACCACGCTTTTCTCTTTGTAAAGCTATTATGTGATAGATGAGACATTTAATGAAGAAAAAGGCTCATTTATTTGTTTATTGTGGCCAGATAATGACTGATGAATCAGACCTCTCTACTGCAGTTTTATTGCATTTGCCCAGTATTGTGCAGCGGTGCAGCAGTTAAGCAATGCACTGATTCACTCACTGAAGGTCTGTAAGAAAATGTCTCCAACAATAAAAGTCTGTGTAACAGTTGTAAGTGAGAACCTTGACTCAGTGTTGCCTTCTGATTGTGCTTTTGTTTATCGGTGCTGCAGTTGCAACAAACAGGTCTGAATGCAGAAGATGGTTTCAAAATACCTTTATTCATAAAACACCAACAATCCATATTCCACATCTGGTAGCAAATAAGCCTCATGGTGCATTTGGGATACATACAGACAATTTTTAACACTGATGTCAGAAATTTCAAGTGTATAATTTAGAACTGGATAGAGGTGTCATGATTCTCTAAGTCCACTAGAATCCACTAGACTTTTTGTTATTCTGCTCTGAAGGTTATGACATTGTTAGACTATCAAGTCTTACTCGGTAAAGACCAGCCAATCATTGGTCATTTACATGTTTTTCCTCTTTATAAAGTAAGGCTATATGGTATCAAGTGTAATAAAATTGACATATTTTTGGGGGAATGTACCACAGTGAGGATAGATGGTCCACCTTCAGTGAGTCTGGACTGAATCTCGCTTTTAATTTTGTAATGATCAAAATCAAAATCTCATTTCCTTGACTATCAATTTAGATCGAAATCATGACACCCCTACAGCTGGATGTACAAATGGGTGACATAAGGGAAAAAACAGTAAATGAGGGAATATCTTTAGATGTTCATCCCTCCAGTAGAGATTTTTTAAAATCTATGACGTGTGGAGCTGCAACAATTTTCATAATTGATTAATCGTCAAAGTATCGCACCAGAGAGGCAGAAAATTATGTTTTCAGCTCCTCAAATATGGAGACTTCTGGTTTTTCTTTGTTTTCTGTCATGTAAAACTGACTGTTTTTGGGTTTTGGAATGGCAAAAAAAAAACATTTAAAGTCACAACTTGGACTTTATGAAACTGGGAAACAACTTTCATGGTTTTCTGACATTTTATAAGCCAAACGATTAATCACTAATGAAAATAATCGTTGGTTACAGCCCAAACAAGAATCATTTAAGCTGGCCCAACTCAAACATTTTTTTGCTGATTTTTCTTTCAATTTGTCACCCATCTGTAGTTATTTATGGCGCAAAAATTAAATAGGGAACACAAGTTTTAGCTCCAATTAATTTCTATCAACGTGGTATGTTTCGTCTCATTTACTCTCACATTTTCCTGCACATTTGCAGAATAAATGCACAGAGAGGCTGACACACTGTATAATCATTGCAGTATTTGTGAACTTGCCTGTGGAGAGAACAAGGTGCTGTCAAGTCAGTCCGTTTTCATGTGTTTTGTGACGCTAAAAAGCAGCAACTAAGATGAAGACTTTGACAAATTTGTCTTTGCATGACGCAATCATCAGTAGTATTTACAACACACAGGACAATGCCAACATTGTGTGGAAAGGCCACTGGCCAAATTTCAGTCTGCAACTGTCACTGTATGAATGAGTGCCTCATGGTGAACCCGCTCAGGGCGAGTGTTCAAACACAGGCAAGTCAGAGCAGCTGCCTGCCTCTGAGTGTGCTGCCTTTAAATGGAGAGCACACAAAGCGCTGGGAATGACTGGTACATCTGGAAGTTAGTTGGTTTGAATATACAATAAGAGCTGTTCATATACTGTGTAAGGCACTCTCTCCTGGACAAGAGACTCCAGGAAAGAAACAAAAGAAAAAAACACAATGCACATATCAAAATCAGGCCAAAGGGCAGCAGGACCTTCAACAAAGAAACTAAAAAAAAAAAAAAAAAATCACACTTAAATATCCCCTGCCATGCCGTTAGCAAAATCCACACTACACTTTTAACATACTCACACACCTACAAACACACACAATGCTGTGCCTGCACACAATTTTTTCTCATACACAAACATATTTGTTCATTTTTTTCCACTCCTAAAAAAAGTAAAGTGCAACCTTTTTTTTTAACACTATAATCAGGCCATTTGTTATGTTCATTTATTCTCTCTGGCTTCTCAGCCAGACAGCCAAACTTTCAAACACTTACTGATAACAGATATTAGACCAGTGCCCTCAGGTAGGAGTCTGGCTGAAACTGTGTCCAGGTGTGAACCATTCAAATGATGGATGCAACTGATGATGCCATGATGTTGCCCCCTGCTTTACACATACCCTTCCAACTTCAGGGAAATAAAGCTAGATTTTATACCCCCTCCCCTCCCCCCGCAAAAGTTGGCCTGAAAAATTTTAAGCAAACGGTATTGGACAGAGGCATTGGCCTAATTTTGTTATTACAAGCACCAAAAAAATAGACTCTTGCCAAAGCGACCCTGACATGGGCGATATCTTCACTGTCCATTGCGGTTTCAATCACGTCCTTTCCTACATGTCAGTGATCTCGAAATGAAAGCAATCCAGACATTTTGCTCACACCTACCCGGGGTTCTTTCTGTTTGGTGCAGATTAAGGGAAGAGAGGCCAGGTTAAAGAACCACTGCAGCATGAGCCTGGACTCAAGTAGAGTGTTTGGGTGCCAGAAATGTTTCCGTCGTGCCTCCATCAGTAGCTGTACATGGACAAGGGTGTGTCCTCCATCATGTCGTCCTACACAAAGGAAAATGGAATAACAAAATGAATATACAAACATAATCCTAATAGATAACACAATCCACCACATAGACAGATGACAGGTGACTGATTTAACACGGGAGACGCAACTGTGCACAACGCTAACAGTGCACAACGTCCTCAGCTGATTATAAACAAACCAGCATGGCTAATTATGCACAGCGTCTCCGCTGATCATAAACACAGTGATCGTGAATTAACCGGCATCACTAACTATGCACAGAGTGTCCGGTGCTTGTTGTAAACAAACAGAGATCACTAAGTGAACACCTCCTGCAGCAGCAGCACATACACACTGAAAATTATGTTTTCAGCTCCTCAAATATGGAGACTTCCTGCTTTTCTTTGTTTTGATGTCATGTCTTTGGGTTTTGGAATGGCAAAAAAAACATTTAAAGCCACAACTTGGACTTTATGAAACTGGGAAACAACTTTCATGGTTTTCTGACATTTTATAAACCAAACGATTAATCGCTAAACATTTTTTTGCTGATTTTTCGTTCAATTTGTCACCCATCTGTAGTTATTTGTGGCACAAAAATTAAATAGGGAACACAAGTTTTAGCTCCAATTAAGAGGGATTTGTATAACCAGAATAAACACGGGAGACACAACTGTGGCTGCCGTTGCTAACTGAGCACAACGTCTGCCGCTGATCATAAACAAACCAGCATGGCTAATTATGCACAGCGTCTCTGCTCTTAGACAGGGCCAAAAAAAGAATACTATATATATATATATATATATATATATATATATATATATATATATACATATATATATATATATACTATAATACTATAATATATTCAAATTAGGGGTGTTTCGGCGAGTGAGACCCGCCTCATTCCAGGTATTGGACTGTAATGGAAACACCCCTATAGACTCTACATGGCCATGGTCAAGTGCTCAATATTTAGAGGATATTATAGTTTGTGGTACCACTTCCTAAGAGTTCAACTTTTAAAAAGGTTTATAAGCTGTAATGAATGGTTAATTAATCATATTTTTCCCTCTGAACTGTGAATATGTTAAGCCAGAGTATGGCGCTGCTTCTCACATCTGTGCTCAACAATATCTGACAGATGATATTTTGATAGACAGCTGTGAAAGGATGTCATGGACGTGCTCACCATAGGTAGGTCCTGAAGCCTGCGGAACTCCGGCCGGTTGTCTCTCCGGCGCAGTTTGAGGAAGAGGAGCAGAGTGATGATGACAGCAGTGATGATGAAGGCTGACACCAGGCCAGCCAGGAGGGGGTCTAATGTGGGAGCGTCATGGACCATCGTCGCTGGAACAAACAACACAGAAGATACTTGAGCCGGGCAAGTAAACAAGATGCCAATGTGTCTTTAAAGATTTATTCTACTTTTGATTTTACATGGTGCGAACTTTAGCTGCTTAACCCTTTATCAGGCGAATAGCTATATTTGGTAACTTCAGGTAATATTTCAAGAAAAAAGTTGCAAATTTACTAGATTAAAGTGGCAAATCTACAAGAAAAAAAATCACAGATTTAAGAGATTTAAAGTGGCAAATCTGCGCAAAAAAAGTTGCAGATTTACAAGAAAAAAGTGGGAAAAAAGCAACTTTTTTCTCCCAGATTCACCACTTTAAATCTCATAAATCTGTGCATATTTTTCTCGTAGATTTGCCACTTTAATCTCGTAAACTTTTTTCTCAAAATATTATTTTCGTATGTTTTTTTTACACATTCTGGCAGTATGTAATATCCTCCAATATTCTCTAGGGTTGAAATTTGGAATTTGCAAGTATTTCAATGACCCTATTAAGGATTTAAAGTGGTGAATCTGGGGGGAAAAAGTTGCTTTTCTCCCACTTTTTTTCTTGTACATTTGCCGCTTAACTACCAAATATAGTTCTTTGCCTGATAAAGGGTTAAACTCTTGTTTGGAGCTGAGACTGGAGCTAAATATAGTCTCAACAGCAGCAGGTTGAGCTCCAGCGTTCATCATGTACTTCAGGACAGAAATGTCAAACACAGGATGGTGGCATTAAGCTTTCCTTATACTTGAACAGTTTATCCAAAGGGAAAAACTTCAAGATTTACTTTTAGAATTAGAATCAAGCTGTTGTATTTTATTTGCATATGGTACAGTGTGATCTCTCTGTGCTGTTTAATCTCAAACATCATCACTCTTGACCTTTCTATGTTGATGTCTCTCTTGTGTTTGTATATTTCACTGCACGAAGAGTTTGTGTCTCGCTGCCTATTACTGTGCATGGATGTTGCTATGGAAGACTATTTTGTAAACTTTGCGTTTTTTTTTATTTTTTATATCCTCTGGTTGAAAGTAACAACGACCACAGAGCAGTGAATTCTCCCTGTTCCTCTGGCTAATGGAAAGAGGCGACGTGCCAAGCGTGGCCTAATAAAACCACACAGTGAGAGAAGCAGAGAGAATTTGATATTTTAACTGTATCCAAGCAGGCTGGTCAACTGAGAGGAGTTGATCAGGTTTTCTTTCTTTCTTTCTTTTTGCTATAACATCCTGGTGAAAGTCCTCTCAAGGTGAAGTTTAAATAGAAAAACATATAACGTTTATAGAGCCGAGGGAGACAAAAAAAGAAAACAGGGCATTCTTGAGGCCTGGAGTCCCATGACTGCCTCTGTCTCTGTCCCAAACAGAGCATTAATTGTGGCGTGCTTGGTGGTGACAGTGCTTGTAGAAGATGTAGACTGGGGGAGGCGTGGTGTGTGTATGTGTGTGTGTGTGTGTGTGTGTAGAGGCGAGGACTGGCTTGTGCTGGAAAACAACAAACAGCGTTGCCTTTGTTGTGAAGCCAATTCACTTCTGACTGTCAGTATCTCAGCAAAATAAATTCATACACCAACACAGGTGTTATACGTAGTGGTGGTTCTACACAGGGGCCTCCAGGGGCCACTGCCCCTGTGAAGAAGCCCTTGGCCCCTGCTGTGGCCCCTGTGTCAAATTAATTTATAACGATGAATGACGGAACAATTCTTACCTATTTTTTGTTCAAACAATATCTCATTGTACACAAAATGAACCCAGATTGTGTACATTGTATAATAGTTGAATTGTGCAATAAAAGCTTGTGTATATATATATATATATATATATATATATACAGTACAGGCCAAAAGTTTGGGCACACCTTCTCATTCAATGTTTTTCCTTTATCTTCATGACTATTGACATTGTAAATTCATCAAAACTATTAATGAACACATGTGGAATTATGTACTTAACAAAAAAGTGTGAAATAACTGAAAACATGTCTTATATTCTAGTAAAAAAAAAGGGTGGTTGCTTTGAGGAATCTAAAATACAAGACATGTTTTCAGTTATTTCACACTTTTTTTGTTAAGTACATAATTCCATATGTGTTTATTCATAGTTTTGATGCCTTCAGTGAGAATCTACAATGTAAATAGTCATGAAAATAAAGAACAACGCATTGAATGAGATGGGTGTGTCCAAACTTTTGGCCTGTATTGTATATATATATATATATATA
Source organism: Centropristis striata (assembly GCF_030273125.1). NCBI lineage: Eukaryota > Metazoa > Chordata > Actinopteri > Perciformes > Serranidae > Centropristis > Centropristis striata. The sequence continues at coordinate 4,634,246 of NC_081525.1, read as the reverse complement.
TATATATATATATATATATAAAATATATATATATATATATATATATATATATATATATATATATATATATAAATATAATTCTCACTGTACTGCACTTTCAAAATAAAAAAAAGTTATTGTGCACAAAAATGAGAAATGTTATTGTCGTACAAAAATAATTGTTATTGTTGGTAAGTCTCATTGTTTCAAACAATGTATTTGTATCTTCCAAATTTACTTAAATTAGATTTTTAAATAACCTAAAATAAAGGATTTGAATGCTTAAATATCACCTTTGGCGTTTTTTAATGTGCCCCTCTGATTAAACACTGGCCCCTGCTTGGCCCCCACAGTAGAACTGGTCTAGAACCGCCATTGGTTATAGGAGATATGGTGAACTCACGGTCACCCCCGAAGTTGAGCTGGGACGGGGTGTCCGCATTGGGTTTGGCCTGGGCGGAGGGGCTGATGGTGGGCTGATGGTGGGCTCCAGTGGAGGTCTCATGATGTGTGGCGGGCTGTGTGTTGCTGTGTGGAGACGTGGGTTTCGGGGGAGAGGAGACGTTGCTGGATGTTGAACCAGGCTGGGTGATCATGGCAGCAGTGGTCGCTTCAGGCTTTGGGGGCTCAGATGTTGGGATGTTGGGTGTGGACGGGTGTGTTTCGTTGACTGTTGACTGGTTTGTTGGTGTTACAGAGACAGGAAGTGGAGGTGCTTCGTCGTGAGATGTGGTGGTGGGTGTGTCTGCAGTGCTCATGTTAGTTGAGTGTGTGGGACCAGAAGTGGCGATGGAAGTCGGTGTTTGGGAGGTGGGGGCGTCGCTCCCAGAAGGAGGAACTGGAGGCTGTGATGTCGACTCATCTGTTAGGTTTGTATTATTTTCAGGAACTGCAGCCTCTGAGGGAGGGACGATGACGGTATCTGCACAAAGAGAAAGACAATATTATTATAAAAATACTCTAATTCCACTGGGGAAAAAAATCGGCAGTGGAACAACACAGTGTTCATTTTCAAGCAAATGTTTAGTTATGACTCTCAATACCGCCTGAAACTTTTAGCTGTAAACCGCCAGCAACAAGTGCTGAGGTTTGCACAACAAGGTAGAGAGTCAGTGCGATTCAACTGCACTATGGTGAGTGCAAATGAAACGGTGGAGCTGGAAGACCTGTGTCTGCATCACTCCATCATTGTAGGGTAACATTATGTAAATGAAAACACATCCAATATGTTAACACACATTCAACAGCATCACCTGATGTGTTGATCACTGGAACAAGTAAAAAAACAACCCAGAGCCAAACTCTTTAATTAAGTGTGCTTGAAAAAGCACAGTGCTATTCACCGGGCTTAATCCTAGATTTTATTCTTCCGTTTCTTTTATGTTTTTTTCGGTCGACTACTCCTCCCAGAGTTTTGGTCGCACACACTGTACATTAAAAAGGTATCAAAACGACCGGCTCGGCCATGACAAGTGTGCTATGACTTTTCTAAGGGTTTTGGCAAATGGTTTTCAAATTATTCGGCAAAAACATGCCAAAACAAAGCCCCAATGTTACATAATGGAGAGGCTAGAGTGGGTGACATCATCCCTACAGTGCAGAGGGAGAGAAAAATTTGTCCAAAAAAAAATTGGAAACTGCGTTCGAGGCCGCAAATGCCACTCTACAGAAATAATTTCTACATAGAAACGTAGGAAAATTTGTCTTCTCCCTCACATTGGTGTGGTAAAGCTGTCAGAGTTATAGTTTGGGCGTAGGACGCACAGATGCACCACCAACACGCACCCACAGCCTCATAGACCGCCATGTTAAAAAGGCGGGAAAATTTCTGGAGGAAAGCAAAGGTACCAGTTTCTTCCGATTGCTCTAAAAAGACAATTTCTTCATTTTTTCTTCACAAAACACATATGTAGACGTTCAGGAAGAACTCAGGATGCTCAAAGTGAAGCTGGATCAATCATAGGAACTACGGTTTTGCCAAAAATGCTTTCTGTTCAAGAGATACTTTTTAGCTGTTTTCCTGTCTATCTCATTGGTATCAAATTCCACAGCTGCAGTTCAATTCAGCTTGCAATTTCAGTTGATTGCTCTGCTCTGATTGGTGGACGCCACCTGGCCCTGGTTGCTTGGCTACCAAATCCTGCCCCCCACCCCCACAAGCCGGACTGTGATTAACTTTCTTGAACTTTCGGTATAGTAACATTGACTGTCAATAATACAGTTTGAATATCGGCCATTTTATCCTTCTCTCTCACAAACAGAGAGACACAGACAGATAGAGGGAGACATAGACAGATTTCTTTAGAAATTTTAGTTAGATAATTTTAGTTCAGGTAAAGACAATTTAGTTTATGGCTCTCAGAGCACTTAGTACCAGAAATATCTCAGCAACTTCGAAATAGCCTTGAAGCCATGAAATTCTGTAAATTGTGTTTTCATGGCCCCCTCAGGATAAGTTCTAATGACTTTGTAAATCTCTTGACTTTTGCTCTTGAGCCACCGTGAGGTTGACACATTTTCTTTAGGAACAATAGCTTTGTTACCTCATTCGGTGATGGATAATGACTAAACACTAAAAGACATTTATATAAATTAACATTTTATGCTTTAAAGTTGCACATGCAAACAGTACTCAAATTTGAATTGTTTTTCACCCAAAAAATAAACTAAGTGTCAAAAATGTGTCTTGCCTGTGATATTTAAGAGCCTAACCAGCTGCGTTGTGTGTTTGTGAGAAAGAGAGAGGAGTGTGTGTGAGTGTGTGTGTGTGTGTGTGTGTGTGTGCCTGGGGGGAGTATTTCACTTCTACCTTTCTCACCCCCTTGTGAAAAGTCACACAGCATTTAATCACTTCTCTCCTCACCTCAACACCAACCAACTTTTCTCTCACTGTATTTTAAAATGAATTGGCTCTCCCAGCAGATTGCACCTTACTTAATTCAGTCACTATTAATTCTGCTCTTTTACTTGCGTCTTACACTAACTGAGACTTTATTTCCTTCTCTGTGCTCCAGTTTTTTTTCTTTTTTAAACCAGGCTGAGCTGACTGTCAACACGTTAACCCAGTCATTCACTCTGTGGCCCACTTCTGGACGTGGAAAGCAGAGATAAGGACCTTGTTAAATATAGCTCCTAAACTCTGAGCCACCTGCTGCTGGGCTCCCTATTAAATTCTTCTAAAGTGTGACAAACCTTATACCTTCTGGCAAACCCACTACAACATCAGATCAGATTTTATTTCACCACAGATTTGACCCGTCTAGAGACCCATTGAGCCTCCCATTGTGTCTTATTATAATGAATGTTTTAGGAATCATTGTGAACTTGTTTGTAAAAAGGTCTCAAAATCGTTGGGCATTATAAAAAGGGTTAAACACCATTTGAAAAAGAGCACACTTCTAATATTGTATTACAGTCTAATTTATCCTTACATATCTTACTGTAATATAATTTGGGCGAGCACTTACACTGCAAAAAAGCCAACTTGTATTTTTTGGCCTAAAACAGTGATTTGAGTTGGTAAAACTTGGAAATATAAATTATTGACATTTAGGGCAATAATGTAAGTAAGCACAACAAAGGAAGCCAGTTGTCTGCTCAAAAACAAGTTTGTGAGTTGTTGTTACTTATATCTTTAAGTTGAGGTTCACAACAAGGGACAATAGTTCTGATAACTCTTATTTCTTTGTTGTGAAATGCGGGAAAGCGGTGAAATTTGGTCATTAGCGAAAGCTAACGGCTAACTGATGCTAACGGCTAACTGATGCTAGCGGCTAACTGATGCCAGCGGCGCTGCTTGTTACAGCTACAAGAGTAGCCATTAGCGTATCAATGCTAACTCAAAATTGTGGTCGCAACATTAGCTGACATTAGCGGCGTTACAATCGTGCCAATTCAGCACATTGCAGAAGTTAGCAGAAGTAAGGAATAAAAGTTATTACAATGTAAAATTATAAGTTAGTACAACTTACAGTTGAGTTGACATGCATCTGAATTCAGAGTTGAGCAAACACAAAAACAAAACTTAAAATATTTGGTTTAATTGTCCAACTTAAAATTTTATCAAAGTTTGTTGCCTTGAAATTTTGAGTTCACCCAACTTTTCTTTTTTTTGCAGTGTACCATTCTTATTTACAGGCAATTCATAGATTTCAGAAATCCTTTGTAAGAATTGCCACTAACTCTTCTTATGTAGCCCATAAACTAAACCATTATTTAAACAATTGCAACTACTTACAATTTATGAGGTATCAAACAGGGGTTCTTATGTATAAAGTCACTTGCCTTCCTGCATCTTTACTTAACTTTTGTCATAGTTACTTTGAGTTTAATTCTCATTATCATGCACATCTTACAAGAAGAAAGAATGATTTACATATTCCTTTCTGTAGGACCTCTGTTGCCAAATTCTCATTTGTTTATCAAGGTGCGGTGCTCTGGAATGATATAAAAAATCTAACAGAATCATGTTCCTCTTTACATATGTTTAAGACCAAGCTCAAAAAATCCCTATACATGTTTTACACCTTTGTCTTTGTTTTTGTTTATATTTTGTTTGTATTTTTTATTTTCATCTAGCTATGTAATTTGAGTAAAGTATAGTTATTTATAGGTTTAAGAGGGAGGGCCGCGTATAAGCCCTTTGGGCTTTTTGGTCTTTCCTACATTTTCTTTATCTGCACTGCAAAAAAAGAAAAGTTGGGTGAACTCAAAATTTCAAGGCAACAAACTTTGATAAAATTTTAAGTTGGACAATTAAACTAAATATTTTAGTAATATTTAAAAAAAATAATAGCAGAACTATTGTCCCTTGTTGTGAACCCCAACTTAAAGATATAAGTAACAAGAACTCACCAACTTGTTTTTGAGCAGACAACTGACTTCCTTTGTTGTGCTAACTTACATTATTGCCCTAAATGTCAATAATTTATACTTCCAAGTTTTAGGCCAAAAAATACAAGTTGGCTTTTTTGCAGTGTGTTTCTTGTACTGTTCTTTCTTTATGATTGTATGTTCTTTAAGTGCAAACAACAATAAAATAAAAAAATAAAATAAAAATAACAGGATTAAGTCGTTACCATTAACTTTCTTTGGTTCCTGCGTCACAGGAATAGATTCCTCCTTTGCAGCCGTGACGCTGCTCAAACTGCTGTTGTCTCCTGAACTTGGATTTGTCTCGGAGCCGTTCAGTGGAGATACGGTGACAGCATGACTGATGGAGTCCGGGCTGGAACCGGGCGGAGACTCAGTAGCTGGAGCCTCAGGAGGCACCTCACCATCAGGAGCACTTTGTGGAGCAGCCGGGGCTGCAGGATGATCATCTGATGAGGAGTCACATTTGTATAATGGTCAGGGTCTGGTCATGTCCTCACAGTCATTAACAGATTATTTGCTCATTATTCCAAACAAGCGTACAGAGCACACTCCAAAATCAATTGAATTGATTTTGAGTGTATATGTCAGCTCAGGCCACTGTTTATCCCAACAACAGCTATTAACCCTTTGGAGCTTTGGGCTATTTTTTCATTTTTGAATCCTTAAAAATGTTTACCATGCCATGTTGATATCATTTCTTTACCAGGACAATCTCACCTTTATGACCTGGTAGGATGGCCTGCTCTGGCCACTCCAAGGGATAGTCATTTCACTTTCTTTTATAAGCAATATTGGGACTGCTGCCTTCATACATTTGCACCTTAATTACTGTGAGAAATGTAGGATCTTTTTCTCTTCGTTCACAAGATCAGTTGTTGCTTTCTGTCCCTTTCTGCTCGTACGGAGTTGGGTAAAAGGGCGTTTGTTTACTCTGCACCTTATGCTGGAATATGCACCAGAAAGAATGGAAATGAACTGCCTTTGTTTCTTTGTGCACTTTTAAATCCAAACTAAGAGTTATTGAGGCCAATTCCACAACATGCACTTGTTTCTCATGACCTGTTTAAGGTCTGTGTCTTACGTAAATATCTAACTGTATTTTGTGTTTGCTGCCTCTTGGCCAGGGCTCCCTTAGAGAAAAAGAGGTTCTTAATCTCAATAGGATATTCCCTGGTTAAATAAAAAAAATAAAATGATCATTATTTTTCACTTTGACTCACTGGATCAACATTGTGGACACCAAAAACACAAAAAAAATATAAACTCTGATTTTCAAAATGTTTTTTTTTTTTTTTTTTTACTTTCTAAACACAATCATGAAGAATATTAATGTGAACACAGGTTGCAAATATACCATATAATAGGTAAAATAAAGATAACATCTTTATATTAAACATTTAAACATTTTTATATTGAATATGATTGACCTTATGTCAACCTCATGGTTTCGACGGCTCGATGCTGCTTCGTTTTTTTATATCCTAATGTCATTTAGAAGTCATATGATTTGATCACGCCTCCGTGACTCCAGAAAGTTAAAACTGAAAAATGCATACAGAATTCATCATTTATTTGCAGTATAAGTTGTCTGACTATGCATACTTTTTTTCCAGCCAAGCATCACAGCACTTTAATAGAGTCACATGCTTTGTACATCAAAAGACTTCTATTAATCAGTGAGCAGCTTCATCAGAGCAAACAGGACTTAAGAATCTTAAGTGTGTTGGACAAGAAGATAACATAATAATGTACTGATTTTTTTTTCCCATCAGGAGATAAATGCAGTTACTCCTGACCATTTTGACCTCGTAAAGTGAATCTCCTTGTGGCCCCTTGAGTTGTTTTTGGAGGCCAGAAAATGACCCAGAGTGGCACAAAGATGCTTCTTATTTACTATTTTTAAAATCATGTCAAGATTCTTTAGATTTATCTTACTTATCTTATCTTGGTAGACCTGACCCTGAATCACGGAATTGATACTGGATACTGTGAAGTGCAATGCAGCACAACACTGTCACATTTAACCCATAAGAACCTATGGTGACACCCTTGTAACAAACACTTTAAATCGTCTAGAATCTAAGATTAAACCCATTTAGCAAGTCTAACCCATTAATAGGGTTCCCTGTATTGCATTTAACTTGTTCTGACCATATTTCCTGTCACAATTTTGATATATGTTCTGGAGATGCAAACAAAAAGGCAAATGGTTATTTGTTTTTTTATTTATTATTAATTTGTTACTTAAAAACAAATCTGAAAATTTGTGATAATTTTTTGTTAAACAGCATTATTAATGTCTCAATTTTGATATGTTGTGGAGATGCAAAGAAAAAGTCAAATTTGTGTTTCTGTAAGCAGAAAATGTCTAGTTTATTTATTTTAAAACAAGAAATATTATGAACATAAATACCATAAACGCCCAATGTAACGTTTATGTCACATCACAGATCTTTGAGATTTAGGTGTAGTATTTTTTTTTTTAAAAACATCATAAATGTGTTCTATGTGGTCCACTTGGTCTGTGGTATATCCCCCATAATTTTCCTTTAAAGATTACTGGGTCTGGGTTCTTATGGGTTAAAAAAAAACAAAAAATATCTCCTCCTCACTCTCCACCTTCAAGAAATCCTTAAAAACACACCACTTTAACAGAGTTTATAACCACTAACAAACTGTTCTCATCCTCCTTCTCTGCTTTGTTTCCATTCTCAGATTATTTCATCTTTGCATTGTTTTCTTTGTTTTGTCTTGTTGTTCTTTGCTAAGCGTCTTTGAGTGTTCACAAAATCCAATGTATTATTGTTATCAATATTATTATTGTTATTATTATTTAATGTTATGGGGTTATGTATTTCCAGGAATCTGCTGATACAATAGGTATCATGATACAGGGGTAATGATTCAATATATTGCAATACTTTTTAACCCTCTATGGTACACATTATGATGACAGTTAGGAAAACAATGTTTGGAGTGGGTTTTTTTTGTCTTAAAATAGACTAAATAAACATAATCTAAAGAAATTTTATAATTCTTTTTTTTTTGGAAGTTTTTGGGGTTTGTTGTCTGTAGGCAACATTGTACCATAACGATGCACAAGTGAAAAAGAAAGTTTTTAAAATTAATTTTAACATATTTCATTTAATCAACATGTGTAAAAGATCCAGTAGCTTCAACAGGGTACAATACATAACACTTTAAATTTAAAAGACATTATAAAAGGAACTTTTTTAACCGGTTTCTTGTCTGAATGTAGCCTGTAGGCAACGTTGTACCATTGAACCAACGACGCATTGAAATGAATGTCTTCAACAGTCTAAGTGGATGAAACTATCAGAAATGAAGGTTTACTCATCTATCAGTAGGAATATATTTTTTACCAGATGGAAAAGGGCCAGGAAATTACGTTTTGAGGGATTTTTTTTGGCGCAAAATTTGGCGCTATAATAAAGCTGTTTCCTATGGAAAAGTCTGCAAAATAGTGTTTCCATATGGCCTCCTGGAGGTCATGTGACAAATTAAAGCATTGCTATTGGTTCCCTATACTCTTCCCTCTTTTTAAAAGTATCGCATCACTCAAAAACATACATTGTAGAAATTTGACAGGCCAAAAATGAGTATGTTGCCTGAGGGCAACACCGTACCATAGAGGGTTAAGATAGATTTTTGGAAGATAGATTTTTGGAATTATCATAGAAAGAACACACTACCATATGCATAATAATATAAGTAAAAAAAAGTTGACTTTTTCTTATATTCCATATGTGAATTGATACAGTATCAAAAAACATAGTATTGTGAAACTCAAGTGCATTGATATTTTTGCACACCCATAGTCCATAAAGGTGAAACAACAACTCAAAGCATAAAACAAAATGGATAACTGACTTTCACTATCCCAGTCCCCATCAGATGTGAGGACTTTCGACGTAATATCCTCTTAATGAAGACTCTCAATCTCTCTCACTGTCTCTCTTCCCCTCTTGATCTTTTTACCGGCCAAGTCTTTATTCTATTCCTCCGTTTCCCTTTGATGAAGACCAGAACACTGGTGTAATGTAATGTCATTACCGTTCAGTGACACACAGCCATGAAGCCTTTCATTACCTCCATAATCACTCACTCAGCTCATCAGCACACACTGGAGAGAGAGACTCTAAACGATACCTTATTTATTATTATTATCATTATTATTATTATTATTATTATTATTATTATTATTATTATTATTATTATTATATATCATATTATTTTATTTATAATTATTTTATTTATTTTTATTTTATTTTACATTGTTACTATTTATTATTACATATTACATTATATATTATATACTGTACTATTATTATTATTATTATATACCATCTAGTGACTATAGCATTGTTGCCATCATATCACCAGTATAATTACCTTCATCTTGTCAACCATCCTACCAACTGATCTTCTTAAGTGTCTTTGTTCTATTCTCTGTTTTTTTCTATTGTTGTTTTTATTTATGCTACCTCAGTATTCTATTGTATTTTATTGTACTTGAATACAGGACTGCTGTGACAACCGAATTTCCCTTCGGGGATGAATAAAGTAATTATCTATCTATCTATCTATCTATCTATCTATCTATCTATCTATCTATCTATCTATCTATCTATCTATCTATCTATCTATCTATCTATACTAGCAAAAGGCTATATAAGCATATACACATACACATATACTTAAAGATAGATTTCCTGCTCTACATGCTTTGTTTGTAATTTTCCACACAAAAGACACAAAAAAGACACAAAATGACCAAAAAAAGACACAAGAACAAAAGACAAAAAACAGAAGACACGTAATAACCAAAAGAAGACCCAAAATAACAAAAAAAGACACAACAAAAGACACAAAATTCTATCTATTCTATCCATCCATCCATCCATCCATCCATCTATCTATAGAGGACATATATAGAGGAGGTGTTTGGCTGTATATAATACTGGCCTTGTTCCCTGACTTTAGCTCCATTAGAGCTGCACAGGTCAAAGGCTGGAGCATGTTGTACATATGTGTGTGTGTGCAGAGTAGATTCATAAAAAGAACCACTGTTTCCACTGTTGCACACTCCTCTCAGCAGATATTACAGGGTCTTAGTCTCCAGGCCGCGGCAGGGAGTACCTGGGGAAGTAGCTCTTGCTCACTTCTTGAACTCTGCCAGAAAGAGGAACAGCCAACCGTTTCACTACGAGCAGATGTCTGCCGCTTCACCACTCGATACTGGACGTACCTATCAGTAAGAGCTTCTGTGTGAAACTAGACTAACTGCTTCTGTAAAGCCCCTGGTTTCACAGCACATGACTGAAAAAGTTGCAGACAGCTCTGAGCACGCTCTCATTGGAAACTTATTTGAGATGTTCACTGCCAGCCGTGTTGTGACCTCTCATGCTGCATGTCACGCCTCCAGACGCTCATCTCCATTTTCCACTTCTAGCTCTTATTATTGTGCATGATATCATGTGAGAGCCTACATTTACCACAGTTAGTCATGTTATTTAATGTGCCCAGCCCACATGCACTGCAAAAAAAGAAAAGTTGGGTCAACTCAAAATTTCAAGGCAACAAACTTCGATAAAATTTTAAGTTGGACAATTAAACTAAATATTTTAAGTTTTGTTTTTGAGTTTGCTCAACTCCGAATTCAGATTTTTGTCAACTCAAATGTAAGTTGTACTAACTCATAACTTTACATTGTAATAACTTTTAATCCTTACTTCTGCTAACTTCTGCAATGTGTTGAATTGGCACGATTGTAACTCTGCTATGAAATGTCAGCTAATGTTGCAACCACAATTTTGAGTTAGCATTGATACGCTAATGGCTTCTCTTGTAGCTGTAACAAGCAGCGCCGCTAGCATCAGTTAGCCGCTAGCATCAATTAGCCGCTAGCATCAGTTAGCTGCTAGCTTTCGCTAATGACCAAATTTCACAGCTTTCCTGCATTTCACAACAAAGAAATTAGAGTTATCAGAACTATTGTCCCTTGTTGTGAACCCCAACTTAAAGATATAAGTAACAACAACTCACAAACTTGTTTTTGATCAGACAACTGGTTTGCTTTGTTGTGCTAACTTACATTATTGCCCTAAATGTCAGTAATTTATATTTCCAAGTTTTACCAACTTAAATCACTGTTTTAGGCCAAAAAATACAAGTTGGCTCTTTTTGCAGTGTGGACTTGTATGACCCGTAATATACTGTACATTTGTTAGAAAATAACAAGTAGCCTAGGCCAGTTTCTCCTGAATATGAATACATATATTACATACATTTCTTTCTATTTATTTATATTTTATCCTATTTTAGTTATTATTAATACATGTATTAGTATGATTATTACCTTTTTCCTGTCTTTTTCATTTGCTTTTATTTTTAAAAAATCTATCTGTCCATATATTGATGCCTAAGTTGTCACCAATACAGTGGAATTGGATATGTTTAATGCATTGTCTAAAATTGCTACATCTAGCCTTTTCTCACTGTACTTTTATTTTAATGTATGTATCTATTTCATCCTTTTATCTACTTATTTTGTTGGGGTTGGGCGGTGGCGTATGTTCTGTATCTTCTGTATGACTTTGGATGTTCATTACAACAAACAGAGTTTCATAAAGAAGAAAAAGAAGAAGAACACAACTAATTAGATATAGCATTACACTGAAAACAAACAAGTTTCTAACAAATAATCTAGCCTCGGTCTGCACAATATATTGTTTTTGTATTGTTCATCATGATGTCAACTTGTGTGATAAACATTGCAAGAAATTATTTACGGACTTACTTAAAAAAAAGTATAGACTTAAACACAGTAGAAAAGCAGTTTAAAATATTTAACTTTTTATCTATCAATTAATGCAGTAGTAATATAATATAATAGACAGGAAACATTTTACTGCAAAGTGGTGACTTTTAACTTTAAAGTACAATCTGCTGATATACTTAAGTATAGTTTTGAATGAAGGAGTTTTACTTGCACTGGAGTATTTTTGAGAAAAGATCAGAGGGTTTACTTTTTCCTGAAAGGACATTTAAGGTAAAATAACTAACATTCTTTATTTATCAATTAATGCAGCAATGATATGAATCCAAAATGATAAAATATATTTGTAAAGCACTGACAGGAAACATTTTGCTGCACAGTAAATACTTAATTTTCAAACTTTAAGTACAATCTGCTGATAATACTTCAGTATTATTTTGAATGAAGGAGTTTTACTCACACGGGAGTATTTCTGAAGTTTGGTATTAGTACTTTTACTTAAGTAAAGCATCTGAACACTTCTTCCACCACTGCACACTTTATTCCGTGAAAGAACGGAGAGAGATTGGATATTTTTAAATGTTCTGCAGAGAAAGGCTCAGAGGGATTTCTTTTTCTGGAAAGAAATTGAGGGTTTGAGTTTCTGTCAACAGCAACAAGAGAAATGATGAATATTTGAATACTAGTTAGCCTGACTGACATCCTGGGTTTTCATTCCATCTCTATAACTGTGTTCATGCAAATACAGCCACCATACAAAAGGGTTGTCAAAAGTATCGATACTCAAAAAAGTATCGATACTAAAACATTGTATCCGAATACAATACTCATTTTCAAAAGTATCGATCCAACAACTTATTAAGCAGCTAAACCATACAACCTCAAAATATTGTTCTAATTGTTATTATTTATTGTATTTATTTATTTTTTGCACTACCTCACACCTGAAGCTTGTTATCATAGTTGCAGTTTCTTTTTGCACAACTGTTTTTTATTATAAATATTTAACCTGTGGTTGTTAATTTTTACATGTTGCATTTTTCTTGTTAATAAAAATATTTCTGTTAAATTTTGGGGTCTTTGCTTTTATCCTTGTGGTATCGAAAATGGTATTGAGTATCGAATATTTTCCTGAGTATCGGTATCGAGTTGAACATTTTAGTATCATGACAACCCTACCGTACAATCAACGTACTTTATGAAGTGTGGTGGCAACGCACTGCTTTAAAATCTGTTCATAAAGTCGACACATTGTACTACAGTGGCAAGCCAATTAGCATGAAGCCAGTGAAATGACAGTGTGCTGCTGCACGTAGTTAGAGGTGTCATTTATCACAATGTACCCTCCTGTTCATTTACAGCCAATAAATGTCCTCCAGTGGAGCCGAGCTGTTTTCTATTCATTTGACTTTCAGCTGGAGGAGCTGATGGGACAGTTCTGCCCAATAAAATCTTTTCAAAATGTCAATAGTCCCATTCTCCTTTTATGTGCTAGACACTGATAGAGAAAAAAGAGAGGGAGGAAGAGGGAACAGGTAGATAGGAGAGAAAGCGGAAGGTGGTTAAGAGTGAAATAACGGATGTGTGAGAGGAGTGTCAATGTAATGCAAGCAGAGAGGAAGGAGCAGTACAGGGGAGGAGGAGGAGGAGGAGGGGGGAGGAAGTGATGCGAAAGATAAAGTGTGAGGCTGTTAAAATAAGTAACAGGGCCTCCAGATGTAGAGAAGGTAAAACATTTAAATGAAGCTGTGATTTGACACACTGTGAGGCCCGGTATGAAACTGAAACATAGTGAGTGGAGGTGGAAGAGAAGAGAGAGTTTGTCTTCCTCTGAAGAGCTCAAAGAGGAGGGTTGTAAAGAAACACACACAGGAGGAGAAAAAAGTGTAACAAAGTACACTGTAAAAAAAGATGAACAACAGCTACTCAATAAAATTGAGGCAACAGATTGCACGCAATTTTATTTATTAAATCTAACCACGTTACAACTTGAGTTAATAACAACTTAACAGGAAGTGCCTGTCAATTAAAAACTGACTAATTCTATTGTGTTGGATTCATTAAAAATTCTCTTGATTTAGAATTACATACACATAAAGATGATATTTAATGTGATCAGAATAAGTAGATTCTATCTCAAACATTTTTATATTAAAGTTACTTAAAGAACTGCCTCAAAATCAAGGACGCATTTATATTTAATACATTTTATCAAATATATTAAGTAAAATGAAATGACTACAGAATAATTTATTACAGTGTAGGCTTCCCACTGTGAGCTCTGTCAGGTTAAATCTCTGTTCATAAACACCACAGGTGAGACGAGCGTGTGTGTGTGTGTGTGTGTGTGTGTGTGTGTGTGTGTGTGAGTGAGAGAGGGGGGGGTTACAGTAAACCATTCTATTTCAAGCCCAAATTAAACAAACAGGAAACCGGAAAACAAGCCAAACTCCACTGATAAAAAACGCAAATAATACCTGTATGTTCAGTTAATCCCAGATTAATGAGCAGCAGCGCACAAAGGCCAATCCACACTTTAGTCTTCATCATCTCTGTACTCCGGCTAAAAAACAAACGTCGTCTCGTCTGGTTTTGGGCTCTCTTCCTCTCTTCTTCCACGTTCACCGTCCGATCCCAGACTTTTCAGGGAGTAGTTTAGAGATCCCAGGCAGCTGAAGCTACTGTACAACCCACTGCGGACAGCAGCTCTGCCAGTGTGTGCGTGGCTGGAGGGACTGAAGGAGGAGTGTGTGTGTGTGTGTGTGTCCCGACTGCTCCTCTCTCTCTCTCTCTCTCTCTCTCTCTCTCTCTCTCTCTCTCTCTCTCTCTGTCGAGCAGAAACAGTGCCACGTGTTCTCTGTTCAAAATAGTCAGTGGGTCTGACTGTGTGCCGTGACGCTTGTTCAGTAGAGAGACTGACACCTACCCACACAGTCCATAAAGGGCATGTGTATCAAAACAACTAGTGTGCAGCACAGTGTCGGTCTGTTATCAACACCACGGACACAACAATGCATTGAATTTAAAGTCATATTTTAAAGCATTTTACAAGCATAAGGAAAGTAGTGTGACGTGACTAAACGTTTAAACGACTTTCACAAAGTGCTCCTGTTATTTTGCATATATATGTATATATATATATATATATATATATATATATATATATATATATATATATATATATATATATATATATATATATATTTATTTCATTTTACTTTATATATTTGATAAAATGATTTAAATATAAATGCGTCCTTGATTTTGAGGCAGTTGTTTAAGTAACTTTAATATAAAAATGTTTGAGATAGAATCTACTTATTTTGATCATATTAAATATAATCTTTATGTGTATGTAATTCTAAATCAAGAGAATGTATGGACGAAATTAGTCAATAAATAAAAGTTGATTATATATATATATATATATATATATATATATATATATATATATATATATATATATGTATATGTATAATCAACTTTTATTTATTGACTAATTTCATCCATACATGAGATAGAATAAAATACAACAAGACAAGACAATACAAGACAGTTATAATAATAATAATAATAATAATAATAATAATAATAATCATCATCATCATCATCATCATCATCATCATAACAGAATGTATGAGTCCCATATCAATATTTTTAACTGGCAAAAAATAATAATACATATTTGTTATTTCTAACATAATCATATGTCTCACCCTTTTTACTGCGTGACTTTGTTATGACTACAACCTGAATAGCCTATCATATTTTTTAATATATATTTATTTGTTTATAACAAAAAAAAAAATATGACAAGTATTTAAAACACTGGTGTTTATTTTCGTCTTAAACATTTACCATATAATTATTAGTCATTTATTGTTACATGTTTTTTGTGTTAAGCAAGGGCCTGCAATGACATCTGACATTAAATAATACTTCTTTATACATGATTCTACATATTTAGGCTATATTAAAAAATGTATTTGGCTAATAAACACAATTAAAGAATAAACTTAATATTATTTCAGATATTTGGGGTTTGATCCGGAAGCTTTAACTGTATCGTCTTCACTTTTTTTTTTTTTTTTTTGCATGACTGGCGTTTTCTACAGTGGCCTCTAATGTAGTGTGATATCTCCCTTAGTCCACGTAGGGGCGCTGTTGCTCTATAGCAGACTGTCGACTTGAGGTGGGAAAAACACATCTGATGTCAAAGTATGTTGCAATACTTCTCTTGAGGATGCAGTTCACGTGAGATGTAATTTATAGACAATAAACTCTCTATAAGTGTCATCTCACTCAAATACATTGAACTAACATCTTTTCCCACCACCTATTTGAGCTATTAATTTCACATTTGCTGTCTATATATAGGATATATCACATCATGTGCATGTGTGGGCATTCATTGAACTTTCTGCTTCATGTTAACATGTCAGCCAGCAACAGGTAATTAGATTAGGTCTGTTTAAATTGCAGCGTCACTGAAGCACATTCTGGCACATGCTAAATACAATCCTGTGTGTTTCTACATGTATATGCATCTGCATGTATATTACACATACATCATCCCAGTTTTTGCACATTTTGCACTTTAGTGGGTTATTGCCTTTTATATATTTTCTTGTACTTCTTGCACCAGTCTTTGTGTCTCAAAAATCTTGTATACTGTTTTACAATGACAATAAAGGCTTTTAGATTGTAATACTGATTAATAATTAACACATTTGGTCAGGTGTTTGATTTTCACCGAGGGTTTGACATAAATATACACATATATTCTGTCTTTTATGGTATTTTTCTTACTAGTACTTTATAGTATTGTTATACAGTTGTTTTTAAGAGAGCACCTTCGGCATTTCATTGTACATGTCCAATCATAAAGAAGATATCTTGTTTTTTTATTATTATTATTATTATTATTATTATTATCATAAGCTGGGAGACACGGTGTAAAGGCTTCATTAGCACACATTACCATCTGGCCCCATCAAACATAGCATCTTCATATCTTCATATTATGTGGGTGACATTTAACTGGATATAAGGGGGGGGGGTGCCGCATTCAAATGTTGTTAATATTTGACAATGTCGAAGAGCTTTTTGCCATAAAAAGGACAAAACAAAACCGAAACATACGCTGTTTGTGTAAATGACAGAAAGATAACTTTAAATAATACACAACAGTACACTCTGTTATTTCTTTTTTTAGGTTGCGTTTATTCTCTTCACCTTTGATATGTTGGTCACTTGAGAAATCGCTGTTTTTGTTCGCCGTGTTATTGGTGGTCCTTGAGCGGTTACGCTGTGATAACGACATTTCCCACTGCGCCTGAATGTAGCATGTAGCTCTGGGTGACGGAGCAGAGGCAGAAGAGCGGCAGGGAGCTGCCAGCATCGTCTCATACCGTCGCAGGACAGAAAGGTGTGAAAATATCCGTCCTCTAGACAGATAAGGAGCAAAACACGGAGACGGCGTTGTTTTGATAATGCTGTCACACTCTGAAAATGTTAGTATATCTCTTTCGCTTGGCTGTATTTTGTAATAGTGTGGCGTCAAGTTACGTTAGCTGGTTTGGCGTTAGCATAGTGGCGCTAGCCGTTGCTATAGCATTTTCCCATAGTGTATGTTAGCGTCAGCTAGCTAACGTTAGCTTGCCGGTTAGCTTCTCGTGTCATCCTTGTGTCTTAAATGTATGATGTCGTCGGGCTTACTTACTCATTCTAGCTGCTACTGGGGGGGTATTTATTACTTATGTGTATTTATGTTTATTCAGAGATTAAATGTTTTTATGTGTGTGATTGTATGTTTTTATGTGTGTCATGTTTGTATTTTATATATTGGAGAAGCCAAAGACACATTTCCTCCACGGTGGACAATGAAGTCCTATCTATCTATCCATCTATCCATCTATCTATCTATCTATCTATCTATCTATCTATCTATCTTTATTTTGGTAATATCACTGTCTGTAAAGGGGAGTTTAACTGTGGCTGTCAGATCCTAAATGTGTTGCTCCTCTGATCATTTGACAGCTCCGTGTCAGCGGGGATATGGAGACGCCGGGGAGGATAGTAGCAACACCGGACGCCCTGGACTTCACGGTGGAAAACGTAGAAAAGGTGAGTTTCGGGGACCACTCATTCCTTCAGTCAGACACCTTTCAGCTGATACAGAAGCGAAGGTTTCTGGACTAAAGACGTAGACTTGTTTCAAAAGAAACAGACGGCATGAGGGGCTTTATCTGCCATGCGTTTGCCACAACATAATAATAATAATAAAAATTTGTTTAGCACTGATTTTGATTGAAGAGATGCTGTTATTTTACATAGATCAATTTAGCTTATATACCTTTTGATTTATTCTTGACTGAATAGCTAATGTTTGGAAATAATGATCATGTTATCATTAAAATAACAGATTGTAAGCCCGCCAATTCTTTGCCGTCTCTGTTATTGTAAAATGCTTGAGTGGGTCTTGTTTTTCTCTCTTGGATTGGGTGTGCGTGCGTGTGTGTGTGTGTGTGCACGTGCACGCGCGCGCACAAGCTTGGTAATGTTGACTGTGGCTGCCAGGTTGCTGTGATGAATCTCTCTGCTGGGTGGCCACTGTCTCGGACACAAGGGGATGGGTGGGGGAGACAATGGGGAGGATGGAGAGGCGGAGTGAGAAAGGTGCTCCTGTGGAAGAGCAGAGTCGATGTGATGAAATGGATTGGGGGCTGAGGGAAGGGGAGGGAGGGGTGGGACAGGGTCGATGTCTGTGACAGTGCCAGTAAAGAAAGAGGAGGGGGTGAGAGGAGGTTGGCGATGCGACAGAAATGATTATAGAGGCAGGTTTGAGGGAGAGAGGCACATTCCTTAGGGAGAAATGGCCTTGTCTGATACTGGGGCTTCTGGTGTAATAATAAAGGAGGAAAAAGAATGACAAACAATGAGCAAGGTCCTTTCTCCCCGTGGATAGTATCCTTATTCATTTGTTCAGGTCTGCAGGTGAAGAGAGTGGTGCTCACATAATCTAGGGGTGACAAATACATGAAAAAGATACTAAACATTCCCTGTCATTTTCCCAAGCTAGAGAAAATACTAGTATGTATTGTATGCCAACCAAAGTGAATGTATAATTCATGAGGATCATAAATATTTTTTTGTGATGTTAGGGTAACCTTTTCTGAAGATAATTGATGTCCAGCCTTATGATTTGCATGCAATTTCTCATTTAATCAAGCTATTTTTTTATTGAGTTTTCCTGGATTGAAGTGACTCGTGTAACAGCAGTGAAACAGTATAACGTTGCCTGCCAGACTACCCCAAGTGAGCACAAATAGTGCATGATATTCATTAAAAAGAATAATCTCAGGTATACATTCGGCAATCTGGCTCATTTCATTATCTGAAACAAAAAATTCTTCCTGTGGCTAGATGTCGTTGTGATTTTTCAGGAAACCATTTTTCTATTCAAAAGTGTTCAGGAACGTCATCTGTGATGTCATTGCAGTATGTTTATGCACTATGTTTGTACTCTGATCTGCTTCCTGGGGACACTGGGGATCAGTAAGAAGCAGCCACTTAAATATCATGACAAGATGTCAAGATATTTTATTCTGATTTCTTTTGTGCGTGTGGGGGTTTGTATAGTTAAAGGTGCATTTTCAGATCCTGTTAAAGCACTCAGTCTTCTCCAGTGGTACAGCGGCATCAGTAATCTCATTAACTGATAAAACATGACAAACAGCATCTGAAGTATAATTTCCCTTGAAGGCTTTGCACAATTTTGTAAAATCAAAACACTTTCATTTAAAAACTGATGACATATTATTCTTCTAAGACTCAGCTATATTTAGAAAGTCTATTTAGACTATTTGGGTTTGATGATTTTCTTTTCTTTCACATTTTGATTATTCTAGGTAATTTGCCTTGAAATATGTGTGCTTAATTAGTCATGAAATCAGCATCATGCCGTTCATTCACTGGAATAAGAGGAAGACGATAGGTCTCTATAGTACCTGTGTGGGCACCTGAAAACATCATATTAATAGCTGTGTCGCACCAATGGCTTAATGCATTTTGAAACCTGGAATTTTTATTACCCTTGCTGCCAAACAGTCACAACAGCAGGTAACTATAAATATACACACCACCAGCAGACGCATCGTAATGTTCATCAATACAAAGTGGAAACAGCTTCCCAAAAGACGATGAGACCAAGGCAAGTTGCTAAAAGAGTGAAATCAAAAAAAGAGCAGCGCAGAATTGTCAATGTTGTTCAGTGGGATGGTGGAGAGTGTGTGCTTGTTGTATACATGGTGGTGGAGATGATGGTTCCTGGCCCAGTATTTGTATGTGTCCAATAGAAAGGTCTTTGTTCAATCTTGGGTCTGTAAAACAAAGTGCCACATTGTGAGTATCTCTGTTTGTAGGATGAATGGGTACGTATATACTTTACATTTCCGCTTGAATACAATTAGCCTTGTCTAGAATCTCTACTACTGCAAGCAAGTGGATTTAAGAGGAAATTCTCGGCTCTATATGTTGCCGTGAAATAGTGTGGGATTGAGTTGTTTTGCATGTCTCCCCCAAGACAAACAACTACTATGCAACCAGAGAGGAACACGGCGCAGTGCTGGGTCAGTGTTGGTCAGCATCTTGCTCAAGGACACTTCTGTGTAATCGCCTGGTCACCTCTCTTCCCACACAGGAGGCTTTCCATAGGAGGCTGTTGAGGTCCATTCAGCTCTGAGGCTCTGCTTGTAAAAACTGTGTTCAAGTTTGGATAACATGTATATGACACCAAGTTCTGTCTTCTTCTTATTTCATAATTTTATGGCATTTAAAAGCAGAGGAGACGATCCAGCCTTCAAGCTAACGTGTGACAGAACATCACAGTGGAATTTGACACTGAGAAATAATGTGTGGTGTATTGAGTAGATTTGTGGTGGCCGGAGACGATATTTCAGAGGGGAGAGAGGTCGCTATGACTCTTACCATCCAGTTATTGACAGAAATATATGAGCTCAAGATACAGCACATGTTGTAGGTTATATGATGCAAGAGCCCTACCGATATGGGATTTTTGAGGCAGATACGGATTTTAGAGTGGAAAATTAATCTGTATAGTAATTTTATTGACCTGGAATGAAACAGACAATTGTTATGTCAATTGTGCACAGATTTTTTTTTTACCACTCTGTATCCAGAGAGATACTTTCTCAAACATAAAACTTTATTAAATAATATTTAACATTGTTATACATCGTACAAAACAATGTACATTGTCAACCAATTCTATAAATAATAACTGCGTATCGGCACATATTAGACAGCATATACATTAATACTGATATGCCTTTGATAGGCCAATATTGGCAGATAATATCAGTCAACCGATATATCTGTCGAGCTTTACATGATACATGCGCCGTAGTGCATGAATTTTTGTTCTCTTTTGCAGGCAATGACACATTATCACATATTCATTGATTCAGTGACTGTAGGTGATCAGTCCTCCGGTGGAATTTGTTCATGTAACTGAGGTTTTGCATGTTGGGATGCTAGGTGCAAGGGTTTGTTAGCTGTTCCTGTGCTGAGATTTAATCACTATTGGCAACATGGTATTCTTAATTTTCTATCTTGGCCGTGTGCTGTCAACAACCACCCGCGCACACTCTCGCACAAACTATTCTTCTTTGTTCCCTCATTAATCATCATTCCTCTGCATGTCTTTGGTTTTCACAGTTATAGCGCAGTGGCATGATGGGTCAGTGGTGTGATGATGCCTTCTGCAGCACAGCAACAGCGCTGCCCTCCCATCACTACGATGACTTTGAGTGCGACACTCTAGTGGACAGATGGCTCGAAAACACGCTGAACTTTTGGCAGCGAGATGCCATTACCTGCTGTGTGTAAACACAGTGTGTGAAAAACAAAATGTGTTCAAAATTCTTCGCTCCTACAGCCATCAGGCTTCCTCATTCTTCCAGAGTTACCAGACTATCAGAATCTCCCCTTGGGGATAAATAAAGTCATTTTGATTTGATTTGTGTTTGTAGGCTTGTGCTCTTATGTCGCATGTGGCGAAGGGTTAGACATTTCTATAATGTTTACAAAGACGTCATACTGCCACCTGCTACTCTTTATCTATATCTCCCGCCTTGCTAATGAAAATTTCACTTGGCAAATACTCCTTATAGTTAATCACTCCTGCCTCATTTATTTCCTTTCTATTTTCTTCATATATTTTGTATAGTGTAGGTATTGTGGTATTTGTTAACACAGTACCTACACTATAATTATTCTCCTGGGCTCAGTAGCGAGTACATACGTGTTTACCAGTAATGGTGAATCTGTGGTTATATGTGAACAGATGGTGGATGTGTCTAACTGAGCCATGTTTTCATTTGCATTCCTCTTCTTATTGTCCTGTTGGAAAGGGACTGTAGAGGAGGCTAATGACCTTTGACAGTGTCTGCCAAGAACGCACCATCCTCAGGTGGAGCCAGGTGGTTCAGGCAGGTCGCCACCATCTGTAGATACAATTAGTTGCCTCAGTTGATTCAGCTGCAAAGAAACGTTACTGCGTCTTGGTGTGTGCATGTTTTTTTGCTTGTTTTAAGAAACAATTAATGAGGGGCGATTACCGTTAGTTAGCGGAGTTAACTGCTGCATATCTGGCACAATTTTAGGAGGACACGGGCAGGCGGTGGTTCTTTGTGGGAGGATTAAAGCAGCAAAATGAGCAGGCTGTTTTGTGTCTTGTGCTTTGATAATAAACCAAGAGGAACAGACACTCAGACAAAGACGGCGCTATTTGGGATTGGATAAGGTGATGTCTGCTATCACACAGTGGTCTGCGGTAATGATCCGCTGCTGCTTTGAACTCCGATATCACAGCTTCGTTTACAGAAAGCCGAGTGTGCGATCGAGCTGACTAACAAAAAACATCCTAATGCTTTTTAGAATGAAGGCATGGTAATGATCCATGGAAAGACCTTGCCAGATGGCAGCACAATAACACATTTATATTTCATCAGTTCTGTCATGCAGTCTATAATAATATGTTCAAATGTAATAAAAAAAACAAAGCTATTTTCATGAGAGCTGCAACTAGATGTATGTAATCTATTGTTTTAATATCGATTAATCAAACATTTTAATGCAAAAATGGCAGAAAATTCAGTTCTAAGCCTCTACAATACAGAGATTTCCTGCTTTCCTCTGTTTTATATCCCATTAAACAGAATATTTGGGGGTTTCAAACCTCCAGCCTAAGATTTTTCACTAGGAGCACCAGCACGAAATCCTAACTATTCCTGGTAATGCTTTGGAAATAAACTTACAGTAAAAACAATGTACTTTTTTTTATTTTAAAAGGAATAATGCTTTAAAAAGTGAAACAAATAGGCTCCCTGATAAAGTAAGCATGATGTCTTGAATGAAGTAATCATTGGATAAACAAGGCTTCCAGTACAAGGATTTGTTAGCATTGGCAGGATTTTATCCTTATTTTATTCATATTCTGCTTGGCCTGTTCTTTAATCAATGCTACAGTTGTAGATTTGATCTGCAGATTAGAATTTAAATATAACAAAATATATATTTTTAGAGCAACAACATTAAAGTTTCAACAGCAGAGCCACTCCACTCAATAATATTTCACTGGAAACAAATCTAAAATAAGTCATATTCTTAAATTCACACTACTGAATGAAGTTTAGAAAGAATGAAGAACACACTAGGGCTGGGCGATATGGCCCTAAAAGAATATCACGATATTTCAGGCTATTTTTGCGATGACGATGTTCTTGACGATATTAGGAAATACTTAAAAAGATGTAGAAAATATGATTTTTTTTGTCTGTAAAATAATTAAAAATCTAACATGTAGTTTGAAGTACAAATCTCAACAGTTGCCAAATAAAAAAAAATTACTCTTGACTCTTGAGTATGAACAAATAATAAAAATAACCATTTAGGGGTTCTGGGGGCATATTTTAATGAATTTTGTAAAGGAGAATAAAGGTTCTTGTATGTTTTATTTAAGGCATTTTATTTTGACAGTCTTCTTGTAAGTTCTGTGGTGGATTCTGATAACACACCATGCTCTTATTTTGAAAGCTGCATGTGTTTAGCGACAGGGAGTAAGTAGGTTTTTGTGATTAAAACAACTTAAATTGTTAGCCTTACGCCACTACATCAAGAAGTAGGAACTTTGCCAATATCATGATATGCATTTTTTTTAACCGTAAATAAAAAATACCGATATTATCGTGAACGATACGATATGGCACACCCCTAGAACACAGCTATCAGTCCGTATCAGACATTGACATTCATCCTGTCCTCCCTCTGCTGATGTAACCCCCCTGGTTGTCAGATCGTCAAATAGCTTCTGTGTGTAGCATCTGGATTCACTGTCTGCAGGTACAGCTGGTAAACGGAGGAGGGGCTGCTTTGTCTCAGCCAGCAGCTGAGCCAGATTTCAAAAATAAAACAAGATGAAATTAAAATAAACAGTGAGGACACACACAAGCAGCTTTCCTTTTAGCTTGCTAACAATACGCTATTAGCTTAATAGCACAATTTTCTGACATTTTATAGATTAAGTGATTATTCGTTGAATCCAGAAAATAATTATCAGAAGACATCACTCTAGCATCACACACGATTGTGCCCGCATGTGGGAAGTATATAGGCTTAACTCACAAAAAACTTTAATCACAGGAAGAGTTGTAATCTGATTTGAACATGTTGTGTTGTGTGGTGCACTGTCAAAATCCAAAAGGTACTAATAATAGTCTTAATTTTTATACACATAGAGGACATTATTATCTTATACATTTACAAATCTTTTTTACACTTACTCTTTTTAACTGAGTGACAAGTTGTTACAAAATTGAGTCAAAGTCAAATTGATTTATATAGCACATTTATAGACAGCTGAGCCGCACCAAAGTGCTTCACATAAAAGTGCAAAAAGTGCAATAAAATACAGAATTGACAAAGGTAAAAAAAGAAACAAACAAAACAAAATTGAATTTAAAATAAATTAAAAGAAGATGGGATCATTTTAAAAGCACTGTGGGATAACTAGGGGACACTATTCCCTAGAACTTGCCAGAGGAAAAAAAAACAAAACAAAAAAACTTTAATAGAAGGCAAGAGAAAAGAGGTGGGTTTTTAAGTGAGATTTAAAAACATTTAGGGACTGCGCGTCATTTAATGGTAAAATAACGAAATGGTCCCATGAGAACGTAGTCTTTTTTTGCTCCAGCATGTGCACGCATTGTCAGTGTTTGTATACAAATAATTGGTCTATAGACCCGCCAGTTGAGTAAAAAGCCACATGCATACTGTATCTGCTGCACCTATAGCTCACACACATAACATACACCTAACTATCTACGTACAATCAGCTCATGAACACCAAGCCAGTCGTGTTCAGAGTAGGACTGGGCAATATGGCCCTAAAAGAATATCACGATATTTCAGGCTATTTTTGCGATAACGATATTCTTGACGATATTAGGAAATACTTAAAAAGATATAGAAAACATGATTTTTTTTTTAGTCTGTATAAATAATTAAAAATCTAAAATGTAGTTTGAAGTGCAAATCTCAACAGTTGCCAAATACAAAAAAAATTTACTCTTGACTCTTGAGTATGAGCAAATAATAAAAATAACCATTTAGGAGTTCCGGGGGCATATTTTAATGACATTTTGTAAAGGAGAATAAAGGTTCTTGTATGTTTTATTTAAGGCATCTTATTTTGACAGTCTTCTTGTAAATTCTGTGGTGGATTCTCTTAACACACCGTGCTCTTATTTTGAAAGCTGCATGTGTATAGCGACAGGGAGTAAGCAGCTTTTTGTGATTAAAACAACTTTAACCACTACATCAAGAAGTAGGAACGTTGCCAATATCATGATATGCATTTTTTTTAACCATAAAAAAATATACCGATATTATTGTGAACGATACGATATGGCACACCCCTAGTTCAGAGTATGGGACAGTAAGTGGAGATGGATAATTGCATTGTATGATGGCAGACGGGGAGAAACGCCACCTGAGACTCTGCTTCCAGTCGGCATTGATGCTGTATCGATGTTCCTCTCCACAGCTGCAATTGCATCATCACACACACACTCTGTGACCCATTGTGGTTCCTTCACAGTATTATTTATCCCCTCTAGTGAGACATCATAAACTTCTCTGATGAGGGAGAAATGTAGATTTTAGAAGAAGACTGAGATGAATAGAGAGAGAGAGAGATGAGGGATGGAATCAAACTAGATGGACAGTTTAGGCTGGAAGGAAGCGAACTGACGGAGAGGGAAGAAAGAGGAGAGGATGTCTGCTGGTGGAGGAATTTATGAGAGCAGGCTTTAGGGGTAAAGACAAGGATCAGAAGCTCGCTGAATAGATTTTTTTCCCTGTGTTGCTTGTCAGACACTTAGTGCTGGCTGCCAGCAGTTTTAGTTCAGTGAGCATGTACATGTGTGTGTGTATTTGTGTGTAAGGAATTGAGAGAGAGAGAGAGAGAAGGAAAAAAACTGGCATTTTTGCAGAATAGTGCCTAAACCCCTCTTCTGGCTCTGCCAGGATTAGAGGTGTCTGTTTAATTAATGCTGCCTTTTCACCTTCTTTTATTTCCCTCTCTCATACTCATCCTTTATCTGCTTTCTCTTTGGCTTGCTCCTTCTTGTTCTCCCTGCACTCAAGTACTTGAATTACTCGGAGCTATAATTCAGAGAGTTCTGTTTTCAGGTCATTGCTTCCTCCGTTGTTCAGCTTTTCGAGGTAAACTGTCTACTACAGTATGAGTATGCTTTCCTGTTTTCCAGAGAGAAAAGATGCTCTTTTCTCAAGGTAACCAATGCTTTCCATCAAACAAGACCTCAAAGGACTGCATTTCCCTTCTCTCCGTTGGTCTGTTTTCTCTGACACCCACTATTGTGAATGTTTGGAGTGTAGTACATTTCTAAAATGGACTTTGTTTGAACAAAGTTGTTCAACCCCCAGTGGTTAAAACATCCACAGATTATATGGATTCTTTGACTTTGACTGTCTTGTTTTTCTTGTCTTCTTTATTTCTAGGCCCTCCACCAGTTGTACTATGATCCAAACATAGAAAACAAGAATCTGGCCCAAAAATGGCTAATGCAGGCTCAGGTCTCGCCTCAAGCCTGGCAGTTCTGCTGGGCCCTACTGAGCCCAGATAAGGTATACTGTACACATGTACACACACACACACACACACACACACACACACACACACACACACACACTAGGGTTGTCACGATACTAAAATTTTCAACTCGATACCGAAACTCAGGAAAATATTCAATACTCGATACGATTTTCGATACCACAAGGATAAAAACAAAGACCCCAAAATTTAACAGAAATATTTTTATTAACAAGAAAAATGCAACATGTAAAAATTAACAGAACCACAGGTTAAATATTTATAATAAAAAACAGTTGTGCAAAAAGAAACTGCAACTATGATAACAAGCTTCAGATACTCAATACTTTTGAAAATGAGAATTGTATCCGGATACAACGTTTAAGTGTCGATACTTTTTTGAGTATCGTTACTTTTGACAACCCTAACACACACACGCACACACACGCACACAAGCACACACACACGCACACACACACACACACACACACACACACACACACACACACACACACACACACACACACACACACACACACACACACACACACACACACACACACACACACACACACACCGAAAAAGCATTTTATGTCATTTGCATCCATTTCATCGTGTCTCACAGGTGCCAGAGATCCAGTACTTTGGTGCTAGCGCGCTTCACACTAAGATCTCTCGATACTGGTCAGACATCCCCACAGACCAGTATGAGTCTCTGAAGACCCAGCTGTTCTCCCAGATTGCCTGCTTCTCCTCCGGCTCCAAGATGGTGCTCACCCGGCTATGTGTGGCCCTGGCCTCTCTGGCACTCAACACAATGCCCGAGGCCTGGCCCGGCGCAGTGGCAGAGATGGTGCGGGTGTTTCAGGAGGAGGGGGGAGGGGTGGATGGGCGGGCACGCTGCCTGGCACTGCTGGAGCTGCTCACCGTCCTGCCTGAGGAGTTCCAGACCAGCCGTCTGCCGCAGTACAGAAAGGGACAGGTATGTCTGCAGATGGTGACCACCACCTGTCAGATTTCATTTCATTTATTTTTCATTTATCCTTTATTTATTTCTCGAGGATTCATTGAGTGCAACCCCTCATTTACAATGAAGTCGAGAGTACAGAGAAAACACAAACAGAGCATAGAGAAAACACAAAACAGAGTATAGAGAAAACACAAAACAGAGTATAGAGAAAACACAAAACAGAGTACAGAGAAAACACAAAACAGAGTACAGAGAAAACACAAAACAGAGTACAGAGAAAACACAAAACAGAGTACAGAGAAAACACAAAACAGAGTACAGAGAAAACACAAAACAGAGTACAGAGAAAACACAAAACAGAGTACAGAGAAAACACAAAACAGAGTATAGAGAAAACACAAAACAGAGTACAGAGAAAACAGAGTACAGAGAAAACACAAAACAGAGTACAGAGAAAACACAAAACAGAGTATCGAGAAAACACAAAACAGAGTACAGAGAAAACACAAAACAGAGTACAGAGAAAACACAAAACAGAGCATAGAGAAAACACAAAACAGAGTAGAGAAAACACAAAACAGAGTAGAGAAAACACAAAACAGAGTACAGAGAAAACACATGCACAAACATTAAAAACAGTTACAGTGAAAGGCAGAGTTATTGATTATCATAGTTTTGAACTGGCCCATAGTTATAATTGTGTTGAGTTTGAGTGAATGTTACTCATGTTTTCTTTGGATTCATTTGTAGAAACATTAGTAGGTATCAAACCTGAGAATGCTTTGATTTACTGAAATGTGTCTCTATCACAGAGGATTGAAAACTACTAAAGTAAATTACTAAAAAAAAGGGATATTTTAGATTTATTGAAGAGAGGTTGTACGAGGTACTTATTCATAATCGCATATTACCTAATTACCTTTAAGTGTTACCCCCAGAAAAGTTTTGGCCCGGTAGTAAGTATCTCTTGAAGCCTGGGCAGCCGATCATGTGTCCTTTTGACAAGGGCTTAGCGCAATGCAGGGATCTTGCCTAATTTTTTTTGCTGCTGAAACACAATCTAATCTACCCTGAAATCAATGTCCTGAATTTAAAATCATAGTGTTTCTACATTACATTAGTTAAATTGTTAACAGATTATTTCAATAGCTTGTCTTTGTTTTGATTTTCATCTTAACAATGCAGCCGTCTATGTTAAATTAAGTCTAAGTATACTCTCTATCAAGATTATTTTTTATCTACCAGACTCAACTGACAAAAACATTAATTTTACAATAAAAAAAATAAAAATAATGGCATTTTTTTTTGTTTGTTCGTTTGGTTGTTTGTCTGTTTTCACCCTGTGGCTTTGTACTGGTGTATCATTGTTTTCATTTTTGTTGTTGTGGTTGTCCTTTATATTATTCTTTGTATGTTATTTGTGTGTACATTATGTCTAATTTGTAAAGTCTTTGATGTCTAGAATTGTGTTTTAGTGTTTTGTTTTCATATTGTGGCTCCTAAAAAGTTATCCACTGTTCTTTTTTTTGCTTATTCGTTAATAAAAATTATAAAAAATAAATAAATAAATAAATAAAATAATGGCACCAGTATAGAAAAAAATTAAAATCAACCTATTTTTTTTTTTTTTTAAACACTTTATTTGTGATTTTTCAATTATCATACTGAACAATCATATTCTCTGTTTTACAAATAACCAAAAAACCAAAAAAAACAATCCTGAAAACAAACAGAGACAGATCAAGCTCAAAATCTCAACCTATTTAACACGCGGATACACATACAGTATCATATATGAGCAATGCTGTGGCAGTCTAACCCTTATTACCATCCCCCTCTAGGTTCGGGGAGCCCTCGGCCGGGAGTGGGGGTCAGTGTGTCCCTTACTGCAGCAACTGCTGCGAAGGACGGACAGCCCCGGGGCGGTGAAAGCTCGCGTGCTCCGCTGCCTGTCATCCTGGGTGCTGCTGGATGTGCCTCTTAACGAGAGTGAAGGCCTGGTGCATGACTGCTTCAGTGCCCTCCCTGACCCAGAGCTCTTCGACACGGCGGTGGAGGCAATAGTCAACGCCATCTCACAGCCCGACTCCCAAAGGTGTGTACAGATGTGTGCAGTGGTGGAATGTATCTAAGTACATTTACTGTACTTATGTTAAGTTTTGAGGTATGTGTATTTTACTTGAGTATTTCCATATTATGTAACTTTATACTTCTACTCCACTACATTGTAGGGTTGTCACGATACTAAAATGTTCAACTCGATACCGATACTCAGGAAAATATTCGATACTCAATACCATTTTTGATACCACAAGGATAAAAACAAAGACCCCAAAATTTAACAGAAATATTTTTATTAACAAGAAAAATGCTACATGTAAAAATTAACAGAACCACAGGTTAAATATTTATAATAAAAAACAGTCGTGCAAAAAGAAACTGCAACTATGATAACAAGCTTCAGGTCTGAGGTAGTGGTATCGATACTTAGTGTATGAGTATCGTATCCGGATACAATGTTTTAGTATCTATACTTTTTTGAGTATTGATACTTTTGACAACCCTACTACATTGTGAGGCAAATATTGTACTTTTTTTTACATTCAGCTGACAGTTTTAGTTACTTTTCAGGTTGAGATTTCACATAAAAAACATGATCAGTTTAAAGTGATTAGACATTTTCTTTTAATTAAAACTCACAACAGTATATTAAGTAGTTAAAATGAGCCCTGTCTTTACAAAATTTACAACACTGCTTACTAGGGCTGGGCGATATGGACCAAAAGTCATATCTCGATATATTTAGGCTGAATATCGATATACGATATATATCCCGATATTTTTATTGCAAAGTGAGAGCAAATTTTCAGTCAAAGTCAAATCTGACATGTCACAAGTAGTTTTATTGAAACTGTTTATTTAAGTGAACATAATACTGTATAACAACAGGAGTACCTTTTTTTTTTTTTTTTTTAAATAATCAAAGCTACATAATGTGCACATTTAAAAAAAAAAAAGATCTTAAATAAAAATAGCCTATGAAATAAAAAAGACCAATCTTTTTTTGAAATAAATATATTTATATAAGAAAATAATAACAAACATTACAAAATTACTAAATATGACAAACCCTAGTAAGGGCAGCATTTATATATAAAAGACAAAAAAATTTAACTATATCGATATAGGTGATACGGTCTAATTCCATATCACATTTAAGAATATATCGATATATTTGTTTACATCAATAATATCACACAGCCTTACTGCTTACATAAATGCATGAATGCAAATTATCCTATGATATATGGAAACATATGACACTGTGCAATCACTACCCAACAAAAGCAGAAAAAATAATGATGATACTGTATGGCATGAAAGCTTGTCAAGGTTTTAGACTGGAGAAATGACACAGGAGCATACCAGAGGTAGAAAGGGGGGTTAAAAAAAGATTAATTAGCCAAGGGCAGGAAACAGACAACAGGGTGGGCACTGGAAGGGCATCAGGGAGGGAAGCAGGGAGGGATTGATACAGGGCAAGTTGACAGCCAGGGGGAGGAGAGCGGCATTTCTCGGTTGGCTGGCGTTGCTATGGTTACAGCGCTGGGGAGAGATGTCATCATGCCCTGGTTGATTCAGACATGGCAGGCACCCATTACCCCTCCCCTTGAGAGAGAGAGAGAGAGGGCGTTGGGAGACGGGACGATGCAACAAGAAGGAAGGGTGCTAGGGGAAGGTGTGAAAGCTGCAAGTATAAAAGGCTTCCATCCTCCATATTGTTTCTCAGACAAGAGGGTCGGCTCTGTGAAGTTGTTGCTGACAAGTTACACACACACACACACACACACACACACACACACACACACACACACACACACACACACACACACACACACACACACACACACACACACACACACACACACACACACAGAGCAGATGGTGGGAAGACGATTAATGGGAGTGGAGTTACAGGTAGAGCGAGCAGCTAGTGTTGCTGGGCTCATACAGTGTGTGTATATATATATATATATATATATATATATAGTAGGGGAGAAGAGAGAACGATCCTCGACTCTGATTTTCTTTCGTTCTGTAGTTGTTTTCAAAATACAATTTTATTTATCTCTTTCTTCTCTTTCTCGTTTCATTTAAATGCTGATCACATCCCTGCATGTTCGTCAGGTCCTCCCAAGAGTCTAGACTCCCTCATTAGCATTAGTATTAGTATTTTTGAGACAAATGCAGACACTGATTATAGAGGGGAACGTGAATTGATGACTGATATGGCGGCTGATGTAGTAATCTTTTGAGCTGGAATAAAAATAGAACTTTTTAATGTGGATTGTGGATTTTTACAACACTCTGCAAATGTACCCAGAGAGCTACTTTCCCAAACATCAAACTTGATTAAATAATGTTTAACATAGTCATAAATGATATAAACAATGTATTACATTGTCAGACAATTCTATATGTGATAATTGAGAAAATTATATGAATAAGATAAATAGCCAAACAACATCTTTACTGTTAAATTCCAGTCGATTTCTCACTCTCTTGTTTTGTGTCATTTAATGCTTATCACATCCCTGCGCGTTAGTCAGTTCCTCCCAAAAGTCTAGACTCCTTCATTAGCTGCATCTCTTGAGACCATTTGGCATTTTTGTCAGAGGATTATGCAATGTATGGATTTTTATTTTGTGTGTGTGTCTGTGTGTGTGTGTGAAATCTTAAAAACAACCTGGCGCAAGTTTTCCTCAATCCTCTCTAGGAAGTCATACCCCACCTTTAATTTTTCCATTTGTCTCTGTTTATTTTATCTATTTTATCTTTTCTGCCTCTGCTCCTTTGTGCTCTCTCTTTCCCCTTTCTCTCCTCTCACTATCAGCACTAAGCCCTCCTCCCTGTCTCTCGTTCTCTCCCTCTGTTTAAACACATTACAGTCAACTCATTTGGGGGGATGCTATTGGTCCAGCTGCATCCTGTTGCCAGGCAACCCATTTCCCCTGTCTCCGAGTGTTGCAGTAATTGCAGAGGGGATCAGAGGCGGGGGGGAGGTGGTGGTGTGGTTGGAGGGAGAGAATAAAGGAGGAGTCAGGAGGCAAAAAGTGTATAACAGCAGGGCATGGAGCAAAAGAGGAGAGGACAAGAAACTATGAGTTAGAGGAGAGCAGACTGCAGCAGACAGCCTCAGAGGAATCTCCACAATATCTTCGCTTATGAGGGAAACGCATACAAATCCACTCTGCCCTTTTTAATTGTATCACATACACACCAAGCCCTTTTTTCTGAAGCTAAGAGTGCATGACCTGCATTTGCAAAGCACCTTGTTAAAAATGAATGATCTTCTGAGTGCATGAGTGCAGTCTGCCACTCACATGAACACACACACTAAATTGCAGTCGGCCCATGCGCTGCTCTCTCAGAGTTACACCCGAACACAGAAGATTTAGGCCAATACACACACACACACACACAGGTACGGGGTTATTAGATGGAGGCCAAATTCACACACACAACATCTCTGCAGGGTGGAGCTCTCTCCAGAGAAGGCTGAATCACTGTGGGCTGCTGCTGAGTAGAGGACATGGCTTCATAGCTCCGGCTTCGCAGCTTATAAAGGGGTCCTGAGGGAAATTAGAATAATAAATGCTTTTTAGGACCTGACCGTATCAAATGCATTTAACCTGCAGAAGAGAGGATGTGTATCAACGTCATTTTTCCGGCAACTGTTTTGTTGTATAAGGGTTTACACTATTGCTGAAACAGTCAATTAATTGATTATTCAAAGGACAGAGTAATTGACACATTTTGTTAAAGACGCAGTATGCAATCCTGGAGTCCCATTCCCAGGTTGTCATATCTTGACGCTTTAGGTCTCTAAGTGTTGTCTGCAAAAGACTTCTAAAACAGTAATTTTACTTTGTACAAAAGGGAGTAGCTGGTCTACTGTTGAGGACTGTGGAGGAGCGAGAGGGATCTGATCACTGACTACAGCCTCACTACACCTCAACCTGACTGAGAGAAGCCGATGCTAATTCATGTTAGCATTAACTGGGATGTTCATTTTGGCTAGCAAAAAAAAAAAAAAAAAATGTACGTTACTCACCTAAAAATAAGAAACAACGACTCCTTGGAGTGTCTATTAGTCCAACCAAACGCTGAACAAGACATTTTTAATGTGAAAAAAAAAGTTCAAATAAACTATCATTAAGTGGAATACAGTGAGAAAGGGTCAAAGTTATGAGACCAAACCCCTTTTATATACGCTACAGGCCAAAAGTTTGGAAGCAGGATCAAATTTGTGCAAAAAAGATTATAGTTTCATTGCTATGCTTTGCAACAAAAAAAAAGGTCTTGAACAATAACAAGGTTTTCCGGTCGATTTGTTTACTTTCTGTTTCTTTTTAAAAGTCACACAACCTTGCTGTGTCATTGATGAATATTCATTAGCATGAACCCGTGTCTTTATTGACGTCCTCATGAAAGATGAAGCACGGCCTGCACACCACAAAACACCCCTGGGACTGACACGCACGTAATATGGTTTACATTTATAGCATTCACACATGCACGTAATCTCCTCCGTGACATTCAGGCGCACATCCACACACGGCCTTCATCTCCAAATGTCACCCCTTCACTCGCTGTCATTAAGGATGACAGGAGGATGTTGTCTGATGTTGTCTGATGTTGTCACATGAGCAGATCTGGGCCTGTACTGTGTAGTGTGTGTGTAAGTGTGTGTGCAAATGTGTCTATGTAGGTTTGTGCGTGTGTCAGCACATGT
Organism: Centropristis striata; assembly: GCF_030273125.1. Lineage (NCBI taxonomy): Eukaryota > Metazoa > Chordata > Actinopteri > Perciformes > Serranidae > Centropristis > Centropristis striata. The sequence goes on along the minus strand of NC_081525.1, from coordinate 4,599,634 downwards.
GTGTGTTTTAGTCAGAGTGTGGGAATTATAGATGGCTGAGACAGCAGGAAGAAGACAGAATAATAACTGACAGCAGCGCAGCTCTGAGCTGGAGCTTTGAATAGATTTTTTTGGTTCCCTGGTAGATGTGTGGGTTTTTTTAGGGTGGGTGTGCTGGATCAGAGGTTGGACTGACTTGGACCGAAATTTGATTTGAAATAAACACTTGTCTTGAGAAGGAGCAATAAATACATCAACCTAGCTGTGAGCGGTGTGAGTCAGTTTTATAGGCTCCCTGACTGTGCATGCTATGTTCCTCTCACTTGTTCAGCACCGTGGAATGTTTGTAACTCGTTTTTCTTCAAAAGAACTAGACTCCTGGCTGTCAGTTCTTATGTTTTTATGTCTGTGTGTCCATGGGTTGCAGATATGTGAACACTCTGCTGAAGCTGGTGCCTCAAGTGCTGGCCCTCCAGGAGCAGCTCAGAGAGGCTGTTCAGAATGGAGACATGGAGACCTGCCATGGCATCTGCCGTATCGCTGTTACACTGGGAGAAAACCACTCAAGGTGTGTGTGTATTATTTAGAAAGACTTGTAACACTGTAAAGATTTTATGCACATCTCTCTGTGATAAACGATTCGATTCACATCTAGATACACAGGTTACGATTCGATTAAAAAACGATATACTTTTATTACAGTGTTAGAACGATACGATTTGATTTGATTCTACAGTTAATGCTTGTTGTAGATATTTTATAGTGTGTCACTCACAAGTTTTATGTTTTATTCATCTTCTGATTCGCCATGGAGTTAAAAATCTGTTTTATTGTGGGTCTGAACAACAGAAAGACCACAAACATCTTTCTACATTTCTAATAATGTAAAGAAAAATCGTTCAAGAAGCTTTTTTTTCCTTTCATGATCTGTTATTTACACCATTCAGATTTATTATTGATACTATTAAAGTAAAAAAAAAAAAAAACAGAGTTTGTCTGTCAGCAAGAAACACTTATCCATCGTTTGTCATTTCCATTCAGTCCCACGTGAGGCTGATCATTCCTGAGTGTAGGTTTGATCTGAGTGACATCATTTACATTTTCATTTTACATTTTCCCTTAATTGTATAACGATATACGATATAACCTGATGAAACATTGGCCGGTTCAGCATGACTGTGTTCAGCGAACACAGTCATGTTCTAGGATATTAAATAATGAATTTATCACCAGGATAGTCTATATACAGACGTAAATTATAATAAAAAAAAAAAAATAATAATATAAAGGCATTCCTGTATCCCTGAGCTGGACACAGTTCACAGTATAAATACACAATGAAGCTTGATATTCATGTGCAGCTGTTTGTTAAACAGAGAAAACACTTATTATTATTATTAGTGCATGTCTGCAGCTGTTAAAGTGACTGAAAGCTGATCCAGCTGTGATCTGTCGGCGTCATTAGAAACGGACGTCACTGCACGTGACGATTCGGAGGGAAGAAAGGACGTCTCACGTCTCGTAAAACGTCTCCTCTCTCCTTGCTTCGCTTCCCTGCGTCTCTTCATGCGTCCCCGGTGGTCTGAACTAAAACGCAAGTAAAGGGCCAAGTGAGGGAAGCAGGGATGCAAAATAAGAGAGTTTGGAGAGACCGTGGAGTTACGCAAGAACCGTTTCGTGGCCAGCTTCAGCTCTTGCGTTGTTTTAGAGACGCTGGCGCAAACTGTGAGTGTATGAAGCTGCCAAATGATTCCAAGTCTGACGATACTCGATCCACGACTCTACAACTGATTAATCTAGGAGTTCATGGCTGATTCGTATCGATGGAGGAGGCTGTTACCAAGGCAACCGTATCTCTCACTTGTTAAACCAAATATCCGGTCGCATCAGTTTATCGTTAACAACCCTAGTATTTAGTTTCACCAATATTACTTCCTTACATGATTCAGCAATTGTTCAGTCTTGGTATAAACATTTTGTAATTCAGTAATAATGAAAGCAACATAAAACATTTTTTTAGCCAATCCAGTACAAATATGACTTAAAATAGCCCACTAATTACGACAAATAGGCTTCTCAACATTAATTTGTACTGAAGCAAATCATGCAATAATCCTGCCTCTCGTCTTTTCATGTTTTGCCAAATGACTTTTTTTCTCTCCCCTCTCTAGGACTCTGTTGGAGCAGGTGGATCACTGGCAGAGCTTCCTGGCTTTAGTCAACATGATCATGTTTTGTACAGGCATCCCTGGTCACTACCCAGTCAATGAGACCACCAGCTCACTCACACTCACCTTCTGGTACACACTACAAGTAAGGAGGCTTAACGTCTGATCCTTTCCCCTAATATTAAAGTGATGTTTTGGTAGTTTGAGAAATAAATGGTGCTGTATGTCTTCATTCTGCCATGATTTACCCACTTTTTTTTTTTTTATCTCACCTCGTCTTTACTAGGCATGTGAAACCTGTCCACAGAATAAGCTTCAGACATTTTAGTTTAACAAGTAGGGCTGCAACAGAAACTTTGTTCATATTTCATTCATATTTTTGGAATTCATATTTAATTTGGTATTAGAATGCTGCACTTTTTTTCTTTTCTATTGCATGTCTATTCATTCTGTTTATATCTATGTTTCTGCAAAGGTTCCGAGAAAGATCAGACTAAACTAATATTATTGATGTTCTACTATTTGTAGAATATAATTTAATGGTGGCTGAATAGGATTGTTTTCCAGCTTGTGTGAAATTTATAGAAAATGTAACTTTTTTTTTAATGCTTCAAAATATCTGCTCCAATCCATATTAGCAATACCTTGTTAAAAAAGGTTGATTTTTGGCCTCCGTGGGCTAGCTTGGGACATTGTTACTTAGATTAAAGCCCCTTTGCTTGTGAGTGAAATATCCTGATTTATTTTAATGCCATTTCTGCTGAAGCATAATGTTGCTGTAAGCCTATGGGCATTATTATTACTATTTCATCATTATTTTATCCCTTATTGGATTAGCCTGCTGCCTGCATATATTGATGTTGAAAAAAATTGATAACAGATATTTCAAGCGTCACCCGAAAACCTCAACAGAAGCTCCAAATATAAAAAAATTAAAATAAAAAAGACATTTGATGCAACCCTACTGGCAAGGCTTGATATGCACTTGCTTGAAAAGGTTATCTTTAGATAGACTGCATAAAAACATATCTCCCTGTCACTGCACATCCTGACTGAATGAATGTGCTACGTGCCGGGGTCTCACTGGTCTTCGTGTGCAGTTTTCAAATTATAAAATATGACAGCTTCTCTGGAAACATTTGCTTTTTCTTTTCTACTGTATCCAGCACTCATTTAACCCTTTGATGCACACCATGGGTCTTAATTGACCCGACAGAGTTTTTATGTTCTATATCTTTGCAATAAATTATTATCATCATTCAGTATTCCAGGTTTTCCTCAATTAGTTCAGATTGTCATACATTCTAATTTATATGTTTTCCTTTATTCATTGTTTTTTAAATTAAATCCCTTCTAAAGCACAACATGGGTAAAAAATTACCAATATCCATTTTTTAGCTAAGAAGTTAGCTAAGCTAACTTCTTGGCTAAGTATTTAGCTAAGTAGCTTGCTAAGCTAAATACATATCTATCTTATTGGCTAAGTAGTTAGCTTAGCAAGCTACTTAGCCAAGTAGTTAGCTATTAAATAATACAAAAACTTTTTTTCTACATAAAGTATGATAAGCAAAATGGAAATAATGATCTGTTGTTATCAAAAACAAGATATTTAAAGCATACTTGGAATATTCAATCATAAAATAAGTTGATATCAAAATAGAGAGCACAGAAACACACAGCAGCATTAAATAACATGGGAAATTAATGTGGGTAATTTTTGACCCATGTTGTGCATTAGAAGGGGTGTCAATATGTTGTGCATCAAAGGGTTAAGCAAGCAGACAATGTGTGGTTATGTATTAGATAATGCATTATTTTTGTTCAATGATAAATGAATGGTAAATACTGTGTAAGTTGTAACAGATGTTTTTGTTCTGTAAAGCGCATAAATCATTTTGTGTTCCAGACCCAAGAGATTTTTTTTTTCTCCTTCAGGATGAAATAATGTCGTTTGAGTCGGAAAAGCAGGCCGTGTATCTGCAGGTCTACAGGCCAGTATATTTCCAGCTGGTGGATGTTCTGCTCCACAAAGCCCAGTTCCCCTCAGACCAGGAGTACGAATCCTGGTCCTCAGATGAGAAAGAGCAGTTCAGAATCTACAGGTGAGCATGTTTACATTTGTGTGCCCGAGCCTGTGTTTTTCTACATGTCTATTTCTGCTGCACTCTGTCTGTGCAAGTGTTTCAGTGACAGTCTAAGTGTTTCAGAAATGACTCGCTGACAGCATGATTGGTGAACATATGAGTGTGTTTTGCTCTAATAGACTCTCACTGGACTGGCAGCTGAGAGGGCAAAGCCTGTCTGGCAAATAGATTAACAGATCCAAGGTTGCATGCTCCTAAAGTCTCTGTTTGTGCACGTCTGTCCTTCAGGGTGGATATCTCAGACACACTCATGTACGTGTACGAGATGCTGGGAGCAGAGCTGCTGAGTAACCTGTATGATAAACTAGGAAGACTGTTGACTAATGCAGAGCAGCCCACATCATGGCAGGTGGGTGAGACATAGACAGACGAGCGAAGAGAAAATGTGAACTATTTTCTGTTTCTTTGAGTGTTGCACAGAATCCAGTACTGGAAATGTGTCATATCAGATTTCATAAACCAGTATTTTGTTTTCTATTTTTTTCACATTATTTTTCTTGAAAGTCCATTATCCTGTGTGTTAAAAATAATATTTAGACCATCTTTAATGATTATTTTGGGTTATTTTCACTTTCCATTGTTTTATTGACACACATTTTTTGTCATTGCTGAAATTCCACATTCATCACTTTGTGCTTTAAAATAAATCTCTGACATCCTTCTTCTCGTCCAGCACACAGAAGCCTTACTGTATGGCTTCCAGTCCATAGCAGAGACGATAGATGTCAATTACTCTGATGTCATCCCCGGCCTGATAGGACTCATCCCCAGAATCAGCATCAACAACGTACAACTAGCAGACACAGTGATGTTCACTATAGGTGAGATTCATGGGTGGACTTAAAGGATCTCAGGGTGTTTTCACACCTGAAAGTCCGTACCAAGGTCCGGACCGAGGTCCGTGTTCTGTTACATTGTCTACATTTGGTCCTGTTGGTTTTGGTTTCACACTGCAAAAGGAATAACGGACTTTACAATCCAACTTCCTCTTCCGTAATTCGAGCAGAAGAAGAAAAAAACTTCCTGTCATTGATACGAAGGTCCAAACTGTAAAAAAAGTTGTTTTCACACTGCAAAAGGTTCGGACCTTGGTTGGTTTGGTCCGGACCGAGACCACCTCTTTTGGTGGGACCAAACTTTGGTCCTTTGATGCGGACCGAGGTCTGGTCAGGTTCCACCTTTCACACCTGGAATTAAGGTTCGGATCAAACTGAAAAGTCCTAAAGTCCAGACCAAACAAGATAGGTGTGAAAGCGCCCTCAGTGCACGTCATAAAATAGAGTAATCTAAAGACAACACAGGTAGAAACAGAATTTTTCAGTCCAATAAAATGTTCTCATTCAGTAAGTGAATTGTTCTAATCTCCCACTAGGTGCTCTGGCTGAGTGGCTGGCAGACCACCCAGTGATGCTCAGCAGCGTCTTGCCCTTGGTGCTACAGGCTTTGGGGAACCCTGATCTTTCTGTTTCTTCTGTCTCTACACTCAAGAAAATTTGTAGGGAGTGCAAATATGACTTGCCACCCTATGCAACCAACATTGTAGCTGTCTCTCAGGTACCTCTTATTTTGAAATGTGCCCAGTTAAGAGGCAATAACGATCAGTTTTATTCATGTAGTTTTTCTAAGATGCTGCAGATGTTTCTGATGTCCCTGCTTTGTCTAGAAATAACATTTACTCTTTGAAATCACTTCAGTTAGTTTTTATTGCTTATTTTGGGAGTGCTCTCAAAATAATAAAACCATCACTCTGATTTTCTCTTTTTTTCTGAAGGAGGTGCTTATAAAGCAGATCCACAAGGTCAGTGTGTGCTCACTCACATTCACTTCCTTTTTTCTTTTTTTTCTCTCCCTGGCACTCAAGTGACATTTAAATTAGACACACTGTGAAAAAATTGCATAACATTTTTCCAGCCTGTCATCTAAAGAACACCAGCAATGTGTTGTGAAAAACGGTAAAAAATGACTTTAAGATCACTGCTTGTATAACACGGAGTCTATACTCTCTTGACTTTCTATACACAGTTTATAACGCCCCCATTAAATCTCATTAATACCACTGATAGTGGTGATAGCAAACCCAATCTCGTGTTTTGATGATGGTAGAAGATTAACTAGTGGTGGTAGATGATGAGCTGGGTACAACTAGGTAGATGGGTAGATTACTGAGTAAGAAGAGGGTTTTCTCTCCTTTACACTGTGATGGATTTTTAGCTGATAGCTCAGTATACTGTAAAAAAAAAAAAATAGGCATGTATACCTCGTATTCCTGTGTATACCATCACCACCGGGACTAACGGCTGACAGTTGGACTTTAACTAATGCTGGGCTTATAACAAAAGATTTCCACAGTCCCAGACTAAAAACCGAAAGTCTTTAGTAAATCTAGGAGTTTTCAAACCCAGAGAAATGTGTGATTTTATGAAGCACTTGACTTCATAAACTGACTTTTTGTTAAGGTTTAAACCACGTTTTTACAACGCACTTTTTAGATTTTGGTTGTTTTTACCGAAATATTTAATGGGATTAAGTGTTTCAGATTGGATGTCTGAATCTTAAATTATCACAGAAACAAGCTTAGCAAACGGCATGATAGAAACACTGTTTTGGAGAGGAGGAGACCTCTTCAGTCTTATTGTTTTGATTGAGCGAGACATATTGCATGTTTAACAACCACACACACACACACACACACACACACACACACACACATACACACACATACACACACACACACACACACACACACACACACACACACACACACACACACACACACACAAACAGGGATACAAGCCCAGTCTGACTTGTTACTCTGGTGATGGGCCTTTAAAGCTGCATCATTACCCTGGATGCTGTGTAGCCTCGTATTAAATGTGAAATATAAAATAACAGCATGGAAACACAGCTCTACCCCTAACAAATGTGAAGTTATGGTACAATTACTGACCAAATTAAATTCTCTTTTACAAGATTTAGCTTGAGACACAGTAACCATTTAAAGCACAAATGATGTATTTAATGTAACGTACAACGTTACACTTGCTCAAACTGAAGCTAAATCATCTTTTCCTGCAGACGAGCCAGTGTATGTGGCTGATGCAGGCTCTCGGCTTCCTGCTCTCCGCTCTCCCTGTGGAAGACATCTTAAGAAACCTTCACTCTCTCATCACCCCCTACATTCAGCAGCTGGAGAAGCTAGCGGATGAGACGGTGCGTACACAGACCAACATGTCTATAACGGCACACACACACACACACTGACAATAAACACACGCAAACACAGAGCACAGGCTCAGCTGGACTCTGGCCAATAAGAACAGGCCTTGTTTCTGTGTGGTGTCACTGCAGTGGAACATTTCTCTGCGGGACCAGATTGGATTTGACCCTGCACCATGGGCTAGTGACTCACATGGAAGTAGCAAAGGCACACTTTCTCTCACTCACGCAAACATGCACGCACACAACACAGCAAGACAAATTGAGCACATAAAAAAAATGCCTACACAGACACACTTACAGTAGGTCACGGTTTCACATGTGCATCATGCACACAGCCATGCAAAAGAAAATTCTTTACCCTGTTTAAATGTCAGTTTTAATGGAGCCTGGATTTTCAGACTGTCATGCTGGATGTGGACCTGATATTATCTAAAAATTAGACAGCGTGATGTCTACTGTAAGTGGAACAAAGTAGAGTTTTTCCTGATCCCTTGCTCTGTGATCGGTTGAGACTTTGGGTGGGGTGAATGGAGACGTCAAGTTAGATGAAGCTTCTCTCTGTGTGTCTGTCTCTGTCCCTGTCTTACCCTTCACACAACACACACACACACACACACACACACACACACACACACAGACACACATTCGTCTCACCCATCCTATCTGACTTCCTGCCTCTCTTATTGTTTTCCGTCTAGCTTTTTGATGTATCGGCATTACATCAGACTAGGAAATCAGGTGCTGTGTCTGGAGCAGGACAAATAGTGGCACCTAGTGGGGAGGCCTTCAGGTTACATTACATCAGGGGTGAATGACCATAAAATCTGACGAGGCTGACTGCAAACACAGAAGAAGTCACTCATTTGATTGGGTTCATGGATAGTGTGCACATGCTGTTCTGGCTATAGGATGACAGTTATTTATGCTGCATATGCAGCTACTTAACCCTCTGAACCCCACCATCCCAGTATGTTAAGATCACCCAAAATACACTGTTAATTGTAGAGAAGCAACTGTAAAAACAGGCATTATCGTCACTCCTTTGATGGATCATGGGTTACGAAAGTTTCAGCTAGAAACGGTAACAAAAAAGAAGTTTAAAATTTGGATAATTCTGTCAAAATCCCTTTATTCTGCATGCCATTTAAAAAGTCGCCAAAAACAAAAGGTTTGGAATAAGTAGATCCTGTTAAAAAAAACATTAAATTCTGCTCCTCAGCGACACTGTGAAGCCATTATTGATTCTACTGAGACGAACGGTCACGTGACAAATATTCACAATCTGTTTACACAGAGCAGAGAGGAGAGGACAGGAGAGGACAGGCTGTTGAAATGCAAATGGTTCAATATGTATAATATGTGGAGAACCAATTTGTGGGCACTTTGGAAAAGCCCTGAAATGGCTTGGGGTTCACAGGATTAACTAATTAACCTTAACCTTATACTTTTATGTTGCACAATGACGATAAAGACCTGTTCTATTCTATTTCGTTTCATTCTACTGTACAGTAACCGCAACAACATTATGAGCTGAGGTAGATGGAAGTAGAGATGAGAGATGGGAATGTGAGAGTCCTCTTCATAGTCTTTTGGCTCTGTTACATTGCCATGGAGACAGGGCAATGATTAAACGCTGCTAGTGAAAAGCTAATTAATGATTTTATCTGGTGTGTCTTTGTGTGTGTGTGTGTGTGTGTGTGTGTGTGTGTGTGTGTTTTTCTGTGTGTGTACATGTGTTCTAATGTACGTCAGTGAGAAAACTGCTATGAAGAGAAGCTATTTCTTTCTTTCTGTCACTGCTGAAATACCTGCCTGCTATATTGTTTAAATATTACATTTATAGATTAAGTGTTTATAGATTAAGTATTTATTTAAAATATATATTATTTAATGTTATTCAAATTGATAGTTCAGATTAATTGAAGTGGGTGGTACTTATATATAGTCAGTGTGTTACCTCATCAGTCAAGAGTACCAGCATGGAAGCTAAGCAGTGCACTGTTGTGGACGGGGGTAGCAGCAAAATGTATTTCAGCCATCTAAAAAAAAGAAAAAGGCCCTAGAAAATCAATATCAGATTAAGTGTATGCTATATTTGGATTATTTTCACAGCCCTTTCAGAAGGGGGAACCGTAGCCATTTAATCCATCTGTGCTCTCTTCAAAGCCAACAGATTCATTTGGAAAAAAATAAATAAATGCAATTTTACCTCGCAGAAGATTCAAGATTTACTTTAATGTCATTTCACTGAGTATTTTCATACACAGAAGAAACCAAATACCATTTCTCCCCAGCTCCAGTCAGTGGAATAAAAGACACTAACGCATATTTAAAATTGTCCATCCCTATAATAAAAAACAACAACTTAAAAACAGTCCAGACACACTGTTAAGTAGCAGAGCTGACACAATAAAACACGATCGCTTAAGCAGAAAACTGTTTCTGCCTTCATCAGTTTGTGAACTTGGAGTTGTAAAGATTTGGTTTGGATTTCAGACAGTAACACTCAGCACCACTGTGCTTCTAAAAAGACACTTTATAACTATTCATTGCACTACCTGTACATACTTTTCACCAAGCTGACCTTGTATATATTTTTTCTAATGTCTTTTTTGTTTTTTTTTAATATTTGATATTTGTATTTTTGTAAGAGAAAGAGAGACAAACCTGAGTCAACTTCCTAGTATGTGCACACGTACCTGGCTAATTAAGATGATTCTGATTCTGATTCATTATATTTTCAAGGCGGGCACTAAATGAACTAGAGCTAGCGGGGTTGGGTTGTAGAGCAAATTCTCAGTAAAATGATCATAATTTTTGTTCTTCTTTCAGCCTAATCCCTCTAATAAACTGGCAATCATCCACATCTTGGGGCTGCTGTCCAACCTCTTCACGACACTCGACATCAGCAAGCAGGACGATGAGTCAGCAGACAGCTCAGCACCACCTGTCAAAACAGCCCCGCCTCCACCTGGACCCAACCCAGTCAGTCCCCACACACCCATTGTCATTGTCATCAGTGTGGTTGAGTGATTGGATGAATACATCGAATATAAGAAACAGGCTGAATCTATGGATGGAACCTGGTCTCACAGGAATCCGTGAAATAGCCACGGAATCACTCAAATTTCTGTGAAACTGACACGGATTTTGCTACAATGCAAGTTAATATTTTTCCTATTGGTTTGTTCCAAGTCACGTGACTTTTAAGGTCCCGGCGGTCAAAACAAAAACATGGCGGACAGTTCTCTCATTTTTAGTGAAAAAAATCAATATTTTGACTTAGTTTCTGCATAAAAATGGATTTTGATCACATTTCTAGCGAGAAATATATGTTTTATTTTCTAAATATTCACTCAGTGAATGTACATAATCACTTTGTATGTTGGAATAGCCACGGGACATGACTGTCATTAACTTGCATTGTAGCAAAATCCGTGTCAGTTTCACGGAAATTTGAGTGATTCCGTGGCTATTCCACGGATTTTGAGTTAAGCAAATCTGTGGCTATTTCACGGATTCCTGTGAGACCAGGTTGATGGATGATAGATAATCCTTAGGGTTGTGAACGATAAACCGATGCGACCGGATATTTGGTTTAACAAGTGAGAGATACGGTTGCCTCGGTTACAGCCTCCTCCATCGATACAAATCAGCCATGAACTCCTAGATTAATCGGTTGTAGAGTCATGGATCGGGTATTGTCAGACTTGGAATCGGTTGGCGGCTTCACACACTCACAGTTGGGTCGGCGTCTCTTAACCCTTTGATGCTCAACATATAAACACCTTCTAATGCACAACATGGGTCAAAAATGAAACACATTAATTCCTCATGTTATTTCATATTGGCTGTGTCTTTGAATATCTTTTTATTTGCTACAGATCATTATATCCATTTTTCCTTTCATACTTTATGAAGAAAAAGTTTACACACATGGGTAAAAAATGACCTTGTGCATTAGAAGTGTAGTGATACAAAAAGTGATACACTAAATTGAGTATATGTGTAACTATGTTTGTCTTATTTTTAAGGTTTAACTTTAAACGAGTTGTTAGAACCACCAGGTTACATTGAAAAATCACATATTTTAACATTTGAGACTTATTAGAGCCACCAAATAATAATTTCCATTGGAAAAACACAAATTTAACATAATGGCATAGTTCATATTTGTGTCTTCTTTGTCAGGTTTTAAATTGATTAGAAGCGTAGTGATACAAAAAGGGTTTTTATTCCAAAAGTAAGAAATGAAAAAAAAAAAAAATAGGACTTATGATGATCAAAAACAAGTTATTTAAGGAAACCCTGCAAGACTGAATGATGAAATTAATTTATTGCAAAGATATAGAAAATAAAAACTCACATGGGTCACTTTAGACCCATGTTGTGCCGTTTCTAATGTTTTCTCTGTTTAACAAACAGCTGCACATGAATAACAACCTGCATTCTGTATCTATACTGTGAACTGTGTCCTGCTCAGGGGCACGGGAATGCCTTTATATTATATTATTTTTTATTAGCGTCTGTATATAGACGATCCTGGTGATTTATTAAATTCATTATTTAATATCCCAGAACATGATTGTGTCCGCTGGACACCGGCCAATGTTTTATTAGGTTATATGATTAAGGGAAAATGTAAATTATGTTACTCAGATCAAACCTGCACTCAGGAATGCTCAGCCTCATGTGGGACTGAATGGAAATGACAAACGATGTAAAAGTGTTTCTTGCTGACAGACGGACTCTCTACTATTTTTTTTTTTTTTTTACTTTAATAGTATTCATAATAAATCTGAATGGGGGAAATAACAGATCATGAAAAGTAAAAAAAAAGCTTCTAAAATTATTTTGTTTGAAAGATGTTTGTGGTCTTTTTTTGGTGTTCAGACCCACAATAAAATAGATTTTAACTCCATGGTGAATCAGAAGATAAATAAAATATAAAACTTGGGAGCGACACACTTTAAAATATCTACATTCTACACCGATTCTAATCGGTCAGCTATAAAAGTATATCGTTTTTGAATCGAATCTTAAGCTGTGTATCTAGATGCAAATCGAATCGTTTATCACAGAGAGACGTGCAACCCTATTGACCCTATACTCATTTTAAAGGCTTTCTAAATCAAATCAAATCAAATCAACTTTATTTATAGAGCCCTTTAAGACAGCGTTAGCTGATACAAAGTGCTGTACATGGCAGGACAGACCAACAATAAAAACAGAGAACAAGTAATAACAACTAAAACAAAGCGAGTCTCATACTGGGTAAAAACCAATAAATAAAAGTGGGTTTTAAAATGAATCTCAATTTTAAAATTAATCTTAATTAAAAAAAACCCACAAAGAACAAATAAAAACAAATAAAACATCGCAAAGGCTCATGTTGAGTTAAAAGCCAGTGAATAAAAATGGATTTTAAGATTCCTTTTAAAAGCGGACAGTGAGGAGGCCTGCCTGATGTGCAAAGGTAAATTGTTCCAGTATACTCCAGTTTACTGCAGTTTGTCATTGTGGGGGACATGCTGTTCCCAGCAGCACCACCCTGCCTCCATCAGCTATCGCTGGTTGGAGGGTTGAGGGTGGTCAACGGGAAACTTTTGCCCCATCACTCAACCATAGTCATTAGTAACGCTGCTGATAGGCATGCACCCATGTGTGAATGCTAATCTCTAATGCTGCTGCTCGTTAATGACCTTCTCTTCATTCATTTTTCAAGCGTTTCAAAGTTAATAAGTCAACTTGTGTTTTTCAGGTGGTGGTGGTTTTGCAACAAGTGTTTGCTCTCATCCAGACGGTCCTCAGTAAGTGGCTCAATGACTCGCAGGTTGTAGAGGTGAGTCATCGTCGTGTGCAGCCGCATGCTGTCAGGCTTTTGCTTTTCACCAAATCAGTCCACATAATCAGATATGACATTTCAGTCCAGCTGATCTCATGTCGTCCCTTCAGGCCGTGTGTGCTATCTTTGAGAAGTCTGTGAAGACTCTGCTCCATGACTTTGCTCCCATGGTGTCCCAGCTCAGCGAGATGCTCGGACAGATGTACAGTACGATTCCCCAGGCGTCGGCCCTCGACCTCACACGACAGGTACAAACTCCTTCATGTCAAGGTTATAATAGTTTGGGATTTTTCATTAGTTTTAGTTTAAATTTCATTGTCAATTTTTGTTTTATAATTCAGTTAGTTTTAGTTGGTTTTTAGAGTGAGTTTGCTAGTTTTAATTAGTTTTTATTTTTTGGAAAATACTTAGTTTTTATTAGTTTTAGTGTTAGTTTTAGTTTTTTTGTAATGGGGTATTTGTTGGGTGCGAGATTCAATAAGGTCACAATAAATGTTTCCTTTATTTCCTTTGTCTGATCCATCTCAGCCCCAATAAGTTTATTAAGTCATAAAACCAGATAGATGAAATAGATTTCATATCAACCAAAAAGGTTTACGTATGAAAAAAGTTGACAAAGATGAAAACGGAGGACATTTTCACTTTAATTTTAGTTAGTTTTTAGTTAGTTTTGTAACCACAAAATACAGTTTCAGTTAGTTATGTCTTTTTTACTTTTAATTCAGTTTTGTCACAAGTTAAAACAGACATCAAATAGATTTCATATCGTACGAAAAAACGTATGAAAAAAGTTGACAAAGACAAAAACTAAGGACATTTTCACTATAATTTTAGTTAGGCACACAATACAGTTTCAGTTAGTTATCGTTTTTCAAAAAAGTTTTTATCTTTATTTCAGCTAACGAAAATGTTTTTTCGATTGTAGTTTTCGTTATTTCGTTAGTTTTCATTAACTATAATAACCTTGGTTCATGTGCACAAACACACATTAGTATTCCTCCTTTAATAGTTACATGCAGACAGATTTGAGATTTGTCAGAAAGGGCTGCATACGAGCTAATCAGCCACGCACCAGCTAAGGTTGTCACGATACTAAAATGTTCAACTCGATACCGATACTCAGGAAAATACTCGATACTCGATACCATTTTCGATACCACAAGGATAAAAACAAAGACCCCAAAATTTAACAGAAACATTTTTAACAACAAGAAAAATGCAACATGTAAACATTAACAGAACCACAGGTTAAATATTTATAATAAAAAACAGTTGTGCAAAAAGAAACTGGAACTATGCTAACAAGCTTCAGGTCTGAGGTAGTGCAAAAAATAAATAAATACAATAAACTATAACAATTAGAACAATATTTTGAGGTTGTATGCTGTGCACAATATTAGGCAAGCTTGATAAAAAAAATAACAGTAACTTAACTTAAGTGTTCCTTCCTTGGCTATGCTTTACACACATAACAATATCGATACTATCGATACTTTTGAAAATGAGTATCGTATCCGGATACGTTTTAGCATCGATACTTTTTTGAGTATCGATACTTTTGACAACCCTAGCACCAGTGAGCCCAAGGTGAACAAGGATACAGTATAAGTTTGTAAAACTTTATCCGCAGTTATTAAACTTATAAGCATTCTTTGTTTGGCTGCATAAATTAAAACTCATTAATTTTATTGATGAAAAATTATGAAATGGTGTTAACTCTACACTCAAATAAGTGTAGAATTGGCTGACAAAGTAATACATTGTTTTGTATAATGTATGATAATGTTAAATACTATTAAATAAAGTTTTATGCTTGAGAAAGTAGCTCTGGTTACATTTTCAGAGTGATAAATAGTCAGTGCACAATCCACATAAATAAGGTCTGTTTTCAAATGCTACGATAAAAAAAGAAGGAATAAAAACTCTGCAGGCTGCATCATAAATCATCAATACACTAAAAACTATCTATATTTTAAAAGTATGGATGGTAAGGGGAATATTTTTGTTAGTAACCAGCTGTATGTAAACTCAGTTTTCACAGTAATCAGGTTTCCTCGGTGCATGTAAAGACGTCCCACGGTTTCCTTTTGTAGCTTGTTTTCCTTCTAATAACCTAGTTTCTTGTGTGCGAGCGAACACAGCAAGAGTCTGATGTGAAGTCCTGCTGTTTCAGATGGTGCATATCTTTGCCAGTGAGACGGACCACTTCCCACCCATCAAGGCTCTGTTTGAGCTGGTTACCTCGGTAACGCTGTCTATCTTCCAGCAAGGTAGGGGGTCCAGCTGGGGGCGGGACTGTGAATACTGTCAAGTGTGTCTCTGTTCAAATCACCTCTGAATGTGTTTGATTTCACAGGATACAGACTTATATGTTGGTATAGCAAAGGACAAGAGTGAAATTGTAAATACAATTGAGTGACAAGAGTGAAATTGTAAAAGACATTGTTAAAAAATGTACTTGAAGTCTGATGTGCTGTTCTACAAGTCTGGGGCCACAAATAGGAAAATGACAAAAGGTCAGAGGTCACTGGACTCTTGTCACAGTTGGTCTTTAAATGTTTGCTCTGATTACTGATTAACGTAAGTGGAACCAGAAAGTGGTCTGTCTGCTCGATGTGTTGAAGTACCAAAATAATCACTTTATAAATACAGACTTCTGTTATCACTGATTATATCATCTTAAAGGTCTTTACACACCAGGGGTGTTTTTTTGTGTGCTGTTAAATCACACTGCAGTACATTTTTTTAAACGTTGTTTTTGCCACGAGTACTTAAACACAGCATATGAATATTAGGCTGCAAAAAAAGCCACTTTTCACTCGAAGGGAGGTTGATTTTTCAGAGCTTTCACACCACAAATATGCAGATAAGCCAAAGTCTGAACTATGATTGCAAACTTTGGTAACGCTTTTTATTAAGGTCCTTGTAATAACCATTAATTAACAAGTAATAAGGCATTGTTCTCGCTTTAGATCCCTTTAGCTGCAAAAAGCATAGTTAACTGTTAACAAGTGCATAGTTAACTTATAGTTAACTTATAATAGATGAGCAATAAAGTATATTTTAATATCAATAAGCAAACAAAAGATTAATAAAGGCATGGCAAAGACATAATGGGTGGGTTATAGGTGTTTGTAATGCTGTTATGAAGAATTATAAGATACTCATGAGGGTTTTATTAATGTTCTTATTATACATCTCTTATAGCCTGCTATTAGCTGTAATATAATGCCATTATTCACACTTACATAGGCTTATAAACACACAGTAATGTTAATAAGCATCTTGTAAGGACTTACAAGGGCCTTATTACTTGTTAATTAATGGTTATTACAAGGACCTTAATATAAAGCGTTACCCAAACTTTATTATCTCCTTTCAACCTTGACAAAGGCAGCACATGCCAGATCCACTCTTTTAGTTGTCATCTTTCAAAATAAAAGCCCTAGACATTTTTATTGCGCATTTCTTTACCAGAGGGACCACAAATTCACTCAGAGCATTTCACTAAAAGGAAACTTAATTAGATAGCTCATAGGCTGTACAATAACTTACTTCAGACAGATGCTGTGGGCCAAAAGGATCCGAGTAGTTGCATTGAACAAGTGCTGCAACACTCCTGGTATAAATAGTTTTGATCGGCAAAACTTTTGCATTTTTGTGTTGTTTGTTTGTCACAGCCTTGTTGTGTAAAGGCCTTAAGGATTTTATGGTTTGCTTTAAAACATGTTGCAATGTTTTCTGTATTCATCAGCGTAGTATTTGCTTATATCATTTTTTTAAAAATCTGTCTCATTTTACTGTTTCAGTGTTTGGGCTGCATGAAAATGACTTTAATTTTGTAAAGTGTTAAATGTTGATCAGAAGTTTCTTAATGTGCGTGACCCCGGGCCCTGACCTGCTGGGGCTTTTTCACACCTGTAGTTTTATTTGGTCTCGTCTGAATCGGCTCACAAGTTTGTAATCTTTAAGCACTTTCCCCTTGGTTCGGTTTCTTCTCACACAGAAATATCCAATGCCAAAATGCATCTCGGTGAAAACTTTTACTCTGCTAATTGGTCAGATGTGTCTGGGCACGGCCATAGCTCATCACTACAGTAATTATCTGGGAAATATACCAGGCAGAAGAAAAAGTCCAGTGAGAACGTTTTTTGCCAGTTACTTTTTTCTTCATCATCACAGTGTTCTTTTTGGCGGTCTGTTTTTTGGGGTTTTTTTTTGTCTTTTTTGCAACCTGCATGCACGCGCATTGTCAATGTTTGTTTAAAAAAATAATTGGTCTATTCGTTATTCGATGCTATAAAACGGAGATGTTACATCTTGATTAACAGCTTGTAATATGCTCCAATTATGCCGGCCAAATGCTTTGGTCAGGAGATGTCAGTGGCATATCGGGGATATTGTGGCTTCACTATTCTGCCCTACAAAGACTAACTGCAGTAACTACATTTTTGGACGAAATTGAGTTATAACTAAAAATGAACTCTTTTTTTTGTCTTTTTTATCTTATGATAAAGTTTAAGATTTAAAGTTTGCTTTATTTCAGAGAAATAATTATATAAAAAACACAAAATCCAACT
Organism: Centropristis striata; assembly: GCF_030273125.1. Classification (NCBI taxonomy): domain Eukaryota; kingdom Metazoa; phylum Chordata; class Actinopteri; order Perciformes; family Serranidae; genus Centropristis; species Centropristis striata. Next base: position 4,581,699 of record NC_081525.1, on the reverse strand, counting down.
CAAAACCAAGCAGTAATTGCACTTACCACGGTCTGCTTTGGATATATATACTAATTTGAACAGAAAAATAATCGTAATTATACGTTTATTTAAAAGGGAAATTATTATCTAGATAGTGATGAAGTTAAAAAAGTGAGATAAAATGGTATTAAGACTAAAATATAAAATTTCTTTATAATATTGAGGCTAAAAAACGTAAATCTGTGAATAGAGTTGTTAAATACACTGATAACAAAATCAATTTGAAAATGTTTATTCACTGAAAACTGAATATAGAAGCTGAAAGAAGACAACTACATTGTATTTACTGCACTCTATGCATTACTATTATAACCCTTTACAGCGAAACCAGTGCAGTAACTACATTTTTGAGGTCAAAGGTCAAATAAATTATCATGATTTTTTAGCACAAAAATGACTTGATCAATACATGTAGTAATATGTGTCATATAACTTATCTACGTATGATCGATTTGGCTGGCCAGTTAAAACATGTTAAAATACTTTAACCCATTAAAACTGGGAAAGCGGATACGTCGTTTTTTAGTATTTGTAATTTTTTCCCACCTATTTTAGGTCTCTCGGCCAATGAAATGCATCAGAATACATGTGGGAGTGTCGCAATGGAACATGGGACTTTTCCAGAACTTTGAAATCATCACCAAAAAAAGACACAAAATGACCAAAAAGCACACAGAATTACCAAAAAAAGACACAAAAGTATTTAAAAAAGACACAGAATTACCCAAAAAAGACACAAAATTATTAAAAAAGACACAAAATTACCAAAAAAAGACACAGAATTACCAAAAAAAGACACAAAATTACCAAAAAAAGACAGAATTACCAAAAAAAGACACAAAATTACCAAAAAAGACACAGAATTACCAAAAAAAGACACAGAATTACCAAAAAAAGACACAAAATTACCAAAAAAGATACAGAATTACCAAGAAAGACAGAATTACCAAAAAAAGACACAGTATTACCAAAAAAAGACACAAAATTACCAAAAAAAAGACACAAAATTACCAAAAAAGACACAGAATTACCAAGAAAGACAGAATTACCAAAAAAAGACACACAGTATTACCAAAAAAGACGCAGAATTACCAAAAAAAATTACAAAAAAAACCTTCAGGTTTTAGGGGCTTATTTTAAAATCATTCAAAGGTTTTCCAGGCATTTTTTCCAGGCGTTTTAGGCCTAAATGGGTGAAAGCAGTTTTCCTCAGTTTTACCCTTTGCGTAGCTACTGCAGTCAGGCTTTGTAGGGCGGTATTGTGCAGTGGGAAGGACGAGGAGATACGTCTGCAATCGCACTGAGGGGAAAAACAAACTAGAGTATGATTTCACAAGACTTAAAAGCTCCACAGGTGTGAAAACACCCTTAGGTTCTGATGATTTTCCCTCAATATGAGAAGGACATGATGAGATGATATCATTTTATCCGCCACACTCTGGTTAGGACACTTGTACCAGCTCTGTCTGCTGCTCCCCTTCCCTTTGTGTTGTCCCTTCTTTCCTCTCCTCCTCTCCTGCTTTGACTGGTTTAGTAATGGCTGCCTCTCCTCCTGCCTCTAAACTCTTTCTTTTTTTGAGCAGGTGCCTTTCAGTAGTCAGTATCAGTACAGGAGGTCACTGCAAAGTGACCACTAGCTTATTCAGTTGGCTGGCATGTGACATAGCAGGGCGGGCCGATTCAATCCGACCGCCACCACTGCTGCTGTGCTAGGATCAGAGTCAGGCTCTCCTCAGCAGCCCTCTGAATAAGCCCTGTATCTCTAGAGGGGTTGTGTGTGGACGAGGGCTGGAGGGGAGCATTGAACAGGAAACTTGTTTGGAGTCTGGGAAACAAAGCTAACGCTGGGCGCTCACTACAGACGATTGCTTCTGTTTCTGTTTGCTGTTGGAGTCACTCCAACATCAATCTTAAGCCATCGCAGAAATCCATGTTTGAAAGTCAGAAATCTCGATGAAGAAGCTCCGAAAGGAAACGTGTGTTCAATTGTGCATCATTTGCAATCTTCTATCCCAGGGGTCCCCAAACTTTTTCCGGTGGGGGCCACATCAGCTTTTCTTTCTGTGATGGGGGGGCCGGGGTCAGTCTATAACAGGAAATGATATGGGCCAAAGTGACCACCAGCGTTATTGTGTTAATATAACGACCATTTGTTGGCCTTGGCACCACCTGTTGGTTTGCAAAAAAGTAAGAAAAAGTCTTCACATGTTTATTTGAAGTACCACAGATATTCCTTTTATTTTGTAGAAAATAAAAACACAAGCCGATGCCAGTTAACAATGAATAATTAATGATTTTGTAACAGGTACAGGTGAAAATAGATTTTGCATTCAGAATCTATTTTCCGTTAGCTTGCCTTGCCCGCGAAAACTTGGCGCTTACGGCTTGGCATCACATAGATCAGAATATACCATTGTGTGAGCGGGTAAAAATTAGCTACTACTGTAAATAATTCACAACTAAGGTCAATTTTAATTAGAATGCCTACCTTAACCCATTGAGGCCTGAAACGCCTGTAAAACCTCTGGGCGATTTTAAAATAAGCCCCTAAAACCTGAAGTTTTTCTGGAAATTCAACAGAAGTGTTATGTGTTAAGCTTATACAAATACTACAAAATGACGTATCCGCTTTTCAGGCTTCAATGGGTTAATCATTACATGTGGATATTTTATAAATAAATATATATTAAATGCAATTTAAAAAAAAAAACAGGCCATGTTTAGAGGGATTGTTTGGGATAGTTAAGTGGGCCGCTCCAATTGCTTTGGCGGGCCGGAAGTGGCCCGCGGGCCGTAGTTTGGGGACCCCTGTTCTATCCCTTAAAAACAAGTCTTGTAGTCTGTGTCCAGCATAAATGGAGGTAGTGATATCAGAAGCTGTCCTGATCTTTGAGTGTGATTCAATGGGTTCACCTTTAAAGCAAAGTGGATGTTATTGAGCAGCTCTGAATGGACCCTTGGCTCAAACCTCCTCCCCTGAGGCACATCCTGAGAGGAAATGTGTTGCTTGTTGTTTGATCACATTGATGCCAGTGGTGCCTCGTGGGAAGGAGGTAAATAAGGGGGTTCATTCAGGTTCGGTGCCTCTTTTCCTCCAAACTGTAACAGTAACAGAGGTGCCTCCTGGGTTCCCACTCCAAACCCACTTTTGTTTCTTTAGGTTTGTTCTTTTTCTCTCGTCACTTCTTTCTTTTTAGTTTTCTCTCCAAACAGACCCATGTCTTTGTCTTCTGCCTGTTTTTTGTTTTTGGTTGGTCTGTTCTACCAAGACTCTGCCAAAGCTTCATATGCCCCCTCCCCCCCTTCTCCCCTTCGTTCCTTACTCACGTGTGAATTATTTCAATGAAATATTTTTGAGTTCTCTTTTATTTCCACATGACTGTTGAATCTATTCAGTTGCTGTTTGTATATTATTCTTATTCTCTTATGATTTCTTAAGTTTCATCTTTATTATATTTTTTTAGGACCCAGGGATCATCCTGATATTGTTGATTCATTTATGCAACTCCAAGCTCAGGTGTGTTTTTGGTTTCTTATTTCATTCACTTTGGGTTTCTCTCTCTCTCTCTCTCTTTCTCTTTCTCTCTTTTTCTAATTTCTCCCTGTTTCTCTGTCCTCTTCTTCTCCCTCTCTACCTCTCTCTGTTCTCTGTTACTGGGCCCTAAGGTGTCCTATCACATAGGCCAGGCAGTGGAATGAAACGTGAGGGGAATGTTTGAAAAAGAGACGTCCGTCTCTCCTCAAACGCTTTTGATTCTAACAGTCACCTCACCACAGAACCTGCAGAACTCGTGTAGGGTTCTTACTGAAACCTGCAGGAAATAACCGGATCTGCTCATAAAATTATACAAAGCATTAATAACACACCAAGCCTTATCTTTTATGTTTATCATTCTTACTTGTAATGTTCGACTGGCCTTTTAAAATTGTTATAAATTCATGAAACGTTGATTAATTCCCATTTTGGGAATTTTATTCTTAGTTTTTTATTTCTAATAATACTCTGTAAACATGCTGTCACAGCAACATAAAGACCTTGTATTTCCAAAGTCTTCTCACTTGCTAAGAAAGACAAAAAAAAATGTTTTTTGTTTTTGTTGAATGACGGTGCATTTTTGACAATTATTATAGGTTATGGAAAGATTTCATAAACCTAAATGGCAGAAAAATTTCCTATGACTCACTGATAAATTAGGGCTGCTCTATTATAGATAAAAATTCTTAATCACCATTATATTTGTCAATACTAAGATGAAAAACAGTGGATTTTCTTTAACTTTAAATAAAATTTAAATTAATTACATTAATTAAATTAATATTTCATATAACTGATACATAAAAAATAAATGTAAAAAAAGATAACTAATATAAAATAATTTTAAACATATAAATAAAATAAAATAAAAAGAATATAAAAATAAATTAAATAATTGTATTAGATAAAAATAAATAAAATCAACTACATTAATGCATTGCCACAGCCACTTAAAAACTCCTAAAATGTATTTATATATATTCAACATATTCCAGTCAGTGATTAATAATTGTTTTATCTTGATTATCCTGGTTTCATAATTATTGAAAATCAAAATTGTAATCGTAAAACGGATTTTCTTTAACTTTAAATATAATATATAATATAATTTCATATAACTGATAAACATATAAAAAATAAATGTAAAAAAGATAAATGCATAATAATTTAAAACATTAAAAATAAATAATATAAAAATGAATAAAAAAATTAATTAGATCAAAATAAATAAGATCAATTACATTAATGCATTGCCACAACCACTTAAAAAAAACTCCAAAAAATGTATTTTATATGTATTCCATAATTATTGAAAGTCAAAATCGTAATTTAACTTATTAGTTAATCGCCTAGCTCTACTATAAATAATCCTATTGATTTATTTTACTGCTCAACCGGCTGCTGAGAAAATGAGCAATTATGCGTGGACATTTTGATATCCGATAAGATTATTTGGTAACACTTTATATTAAGGTCCTTGTAATAACCGTTAATTAACAAGTAATAAGGCCCTTGTAAGTCCTTACAAGATGCTTATTAACATTATTGTGTGTTTATAAGCTTATATAAGTGTTAATAATGGCATTACAAACACCCATGACCCACCTATTATGTCTTTGCCATGCCTTTATGAATCTGATTTTGTTTGCTTATTGATATTAAAATATACTTTTATTGCTCATCTATTATAAGTTAACTATAAGTTAACTATGCTTTTTGCAACTACCGGATCTAAAGCGAGCAACAATGCCTTATTACTTGTTAAGATTATTTTAACTATTTTAAGCACTTACAGCTTTACTCAATCAGTCTCCTTTTTAACTGTAAAGTCAACATCAGGGCACATTTGCTCTTTTAAAAACACATCAGCAGACTCAGCGCCTCAGATGAAAGTTTTTATTTGATGCAGCGCTCTTGGGAAGATGATGTAACGGCGTCCGTATCGGCGCTGTGGTCCCAGGTGACTGGTTAGTCTCTGAGCCCAGTCCTCCTCTGAAGTCATTCCAGCCCGGAGCCAATCAAAGCCCAAATGAATTAATATTCAACTAATATTAATCAGTTGAGACAAATTGGCTGATGGCTCTTCTGTTTTATATTTTTGTCTTCCGTCTTCATTCTTCTTCCTTTTGTTTTCTATCTTTGGATAGATCTGACCTTCATCTCTCTCCCTTTCCCTCTCTCCCTCTCTCCTCTCCTCCATCCTGAATGAGTTCATTATTACAAGATGATTATTTCTCTTTATCTGCACATGTTAATTACTTACACACTTCTGTTGCATATTCAATCCAGTCAACCAAAAACAAGGAAAAGTAATGTTTCAAATACAATTGATTTTGAAAGAAACAAAAACCATCATTGCCTTTAGTTTGACTTAAGTTTCCAATGATTTCAAAGTTTGATTTTTTGCAATTTGTTTGTTATACCTGCTGAGTTCTGCATTGGAGGATCTCTGTATGAGTTTGGATATAGTTTTTCCTAAAGAGATGGAGAGAGTACTACATGTAAAGCCTGGTAGTCGGATCTGTTCTCAGCCCTGTGTTGCTGTCAGATCCGGCTACCAGGCTGAGCGGGTATTGTTGATAGCAGTTTTTTAAGGAGCTTATGCAGTGGAATGTGATGAAGCAGTACCGATTGGGTCGGGCCGTCAGAAACATGCTCTGTTTAATGCCTTTATCTGCCTCTTAGGCCCTCAAACGGAAGCCCGATTTGTTCTTGTCTGAGAGTCTTGACGTGAAAGCAGTGTTTCACTGTGGTAAGTTTTGCACGTCGCTTTAAAAAAAAAAACACACACCCCTACACATAATTCTGGGTGTTTTGCTAGAGTTCCTGAGAATGATGTGCCTGTCAGTACAAAAGTACAAGCTGTAACTTACCATCCTTCAGGAGTTTATTTATGTTTCTAACTCCTTCCCCCACTTCTAGGAGTTCTGTCACTCAAATTTCCTGAGGCTCCGACTGTCAAGTCAACGTGCTTGTTCTTTGTGAGCGCGCACACACACACACACACACACACACACACACACACACACACACACATATATAACTTGAAACCCTTCAAAATATGCAAGTTTATTAAGAGTAATTTGGTTTTAAATGTGCTGATTGTCTCTGTGTTTCTGCTTCAGACTGAACTGTTACCCCACTGCTCAGATGTGCCTCCGCTGGCCAGAGTGATGCAGGAGGACGGAAAACTGTTGATCCAGGCCGTGCTGGAGGTGAGAATCAACACTTTTAAACAACTACAATAGGGGTGTTTCCATTACAGTCCAATACCTGGAATGAGGCGGGTCTCACTCGCCAAAACGCCCCTAATTTGAATAAGAGCCGTCCGGGGAGGTCTTTTGACCGGACTTTTTTAGGCCCTGACGAAGAGCAGGGACGTTTTTCTTCTGACGTAGTACTCGACGCCACGACAACACGCGCCATTTGTAAAAGCCGGCGAAGTAGCGAGTAAATGGTAAATGGACCTGGCGAAGTAGCGAGTAAATGGTAAATACTGGTGAATACATACTGGTGGCAGAGGCTACCCTAAACGGTGCCACCTGCCACCATTGGGAGTTCATTCACACACCGATGAATGCAGCATCAGGGGTTTGGGGGGTTCAGTTTGGGGTTCAGTATCTTGCTCAAGGATACTTCGACATGTAGGCTGCGACGGTCAGGGATCGAACCAACTGAGCCACAGCCGCCGAGCAGCCACAAGCGACAATAAACATGAGCCCTTTTCATTGTGTGGTCCCGCAAATCCGCTATATTGCTGAAAAGATCTGTGCCAGCTCTTCGCCTTAGGGCGTTCATAGTGATCCTGTTCATAGTGATCTCCAGCGTTGCAGAACAAGGTACACAGTTGCACAGTGCTAACAGGCTAACAGTTAGCTCTGTAGCAGTACAGTGTGTATGTGCTGCTGCTGCAGGAGGTGTTCACTTAGCGATCTCTGTTTGTTTACAACAAACACCAGACACTCTGTGCACAGTTAGCGATGCTGTTAATTTACGATCACGATTCTTATGATCAGCGGAGACGCTGTGCATAATTAGCCATGCTGGTTTGTTTATGATCAGCGGCCGTTGTTGTGCACAGTTAGCGACGGTTGCTACAGTTGCGTCTCCCGTGTTTAATCCGTCGTGTATGTGATCACGGATCACCGTCGAAACTGTTGCTAAGCGATTACGCGACGATCGAAAAACCACACTTCACCTCCAGAGTCTCTAAATCCCTCTGGGGCCGTTTTTTGTAATGGAGACACGCTGAGTGTGCTGAAATTTGAGAGGGCGTGGCCTGAGACTTTCCCAGCGGCCACTCTTCCCCCTAAAGGAAACACGGCCAATGAACTCTCATTTCTCACTCTTTTTTGCGCCCCCCTCTGGACAAATGTGGTAGTGTTTCCTTGAGCAACACCGACTTGTGTCGTAAAGATAAAGCTAGTGTGTACATTTGTTTTGGAAGCGAGGGAGAGAAAGATACCACTTAGTTATTAGTTATTAATTGACTTTTCATGTTCAAACACAGCTGTTGCAAGATGCACAGTAATAAGGTAATGTATCTATTAGTGGCTATAAAAGAGAGAAAGAAACCGCAATATGATGTTGGTAAAACAAAGTCGACTTGGTTTTAGACAAAGTCAAGTTTGTTTTAGGCACCAACATAAGTTCATATATTGAATACCACATCTCAACATATTTCATAAATAAAATAGGCATATTAGGTCCCTGTCTAGGAGAAAGATGGCCAATTCGGGATTGGTTTTGAATCCTTTCAAATCCCACAATTCTGTCTATTTTGACCAAGGTTAATCCATATTTTTTCGCGCTGTGCTTGCTTCTGTTTTTTTCTTTCTTGATCCTGTTCAAGTATCGGGCATAACCACAAAATATATCATAAAAATCACAACTCTCTACCAAAAAATCCTCTTGCTTCCTTTTAACTGGCTAACTTATTACTCACTTTGAAACATTGCCTGGGAAAACATAAAAGTGAGCTCTTCTCGTCTGCTCATCATAGATTTTTTTTTTTTTGTCTGATTTTGTGGGGATCAGACCTGCTTCTGTATTATAGAGAGGCATCAGTATTAAATTGAGGCTGTTTTATAACCAGTTACAAATTCTGTAAAACTTTAAACATTGACTCATCATTCCACAGAAAAGTTTCATCATTTTCCTGATGCTGCAGTCAGCTGTGTTATCAGACATCAAACTTTTCTTTCCTCTCTTGCTGTAATTAAGTCCCTGTTGTCAAAATGTCTCCCCCTCTGTCTCCAGGGCATCGGGGGCGGGGCATCTCGGAGCCTGATGGACCAGTTTGCAGAAGTGCTTTTCTCTTTAAACAAGAACTGCTTTTCTCTGCTGGCCGTGTGGCTGAAGGAGGCGCTGCAGCCTCCTGGGTTCCCGTCGTCGCGGGTTACCATTGAACAGAAAGACACCTTCTCGCAGCAGATACTCAGGTAACACTGCAGCAGAATTATCTACAGGCTGATTGGGTCTAGTGGGATCTAGTGCAGGGCTTTCCACTGGCATATGGAGGAGTCAGCCAGTGGGAAAAAATTGATGAAGATGTTTTCTCAATTTGCTTGTGTTTTCTTAACCCTTTATCGGGCGAAGAACCGTATTTGGTTCAGCGGATATTCAAAATGAGGTCCCCATGTCTCTCTGTGAGGTCGTAGAACCACACAGATTTTGGGTAATATTTCAAGAAAGAAGTTGCAAATTTACTAGATTAAAGTGGTAAAACTACAAGAAAAAAAGTCACAGATTTAAGAGATTTAAAGTGGCAAATCAGCGCCAAAAAAAAGTCACATATTTACGAGAAAAAATTGGGGAAAAAAGCAACTTTTTTCTCGCAGATTCACCACTTTAAGTCTCATAAATCTGCACATTTTTTTCTCGTAGATTTGCCACTTTAATCTTGTAAACTTTTCCCCCAAAATATTACCCCTCCCCCGGGTCCGTATGTTTTTTACACATTCTGGCTTTATGTAATATCCTCCAATATTCTCTAGAGTTGAAATTTGGAATTTGCAAGTATTTTAATGCCTTATTAAGGGCTAAGTTGCATTACTGTTAGCTCTCAGGGCCATCGTAGTTTGGCCTTACGAAGCTCTGCAGTGGTTCTGATTTTCTTTTCTGCTTCCTCTGTCCTGCAGAGAACGAGTGAACAAGAGGAGGGTGAAGGACATAGTGAAGGAGTTCACACTACTGTGCAGAGGGCTCCATGGTACAGAGTACGCCGCTGAATACTGAAACTCTACCCCTGAACTCTCAATGCCCAACCGTGACCTCTGCCCTCTGCGCCAAACAGCTGGATGCCACAAAATCACAGTTCTCACAAAACCCCCCCATCAGCGAAGATATCATGAAATGATTGTAATGATAAACCCCCCCCCCCCGCCCCCCCCTCCCCCGCCGCAGGACAAGACATGGAACCATTCCAGCACAGACCTGCCATCGGATTAATGGACAAACATTAAATCCCCGGTGGCTTTAGAGAGGCTGTCCTCTCGGCTCCAATATTTTTTTTCAGTTATAAGATCGATTGTCTCTCTCTCTCTCTCTCTCTCTCTCCCTCTCTCTCTCTCTCTCTCTCTTCTCTCTCTCCTTTCATTTCTTTGGAAATGCTTCAAGCAGCACTCCCAGCATGCTGTCTCTCGCCTCCTTCTATCTCCGTCTTGTTCTGCCTTTCTAGATCTTCCTGTGGTTCCTAGGTTGTTTCCTGGTGATTAGCATCCATATGAAATGGTAGTGGTATCGTACGTAGCTACTTGACATTATTTTTCAAAATAAATCAAATTAATTATATAAATGTATATGTATACACATATAGAAAGGTGGTGGTTGCCAGTCCTGCTGCTGCTAATGGGAAGAGAGAAGGACCAATGTCAGGAGGGGACTCTGCAGGAAAAAAGACGTCAATACAATATCATGTACTCCCAACCATGCCCCTGTGATCTCTCTGCATTTGCCAAATTTTCATGAAATGAAATGTTTTGTGAATTTGTCCCCTTTTTTTTGTTATAAATGCCTTTTTGGGGGGTTATGAGTGGAGAAAAACCACACAAACTGGACTTAAAACAGTCTGATTTCTTGCCCGGCCGTCTGTGTGCAGCAGGGCTGTACCTCATGTACATACAGTCCCACCCAGTCATACTGCAGTCTCCTCAGATTATAGGGTGTGGTTTCTAATGCATTGGTCCCTTAGGTGAAGCAGGACTGCCGAGAGTGAAGGCTAGAGGGGAAATTATAGTAGCTGGCAGCGAGAACGAGGCACAAGATGGAAACTGAGAAGGGAAGAGAGTGTTCGGAAGGGTGAATAATCCCCACAAAGGACTGCTTAGTCACTGTAATCGTGCAAAAATATTAATCAAGTTGTGCATATTAACAGTTATTGCCGAACACTTGTATTTGAGTGTATGCGTGTGTTCATACCTGTGTGTATGAGAGGCTGTGTGTGCACAGATGTATCTTTTTTTCCACTTGTTCAGTGCACTTATATTGGACCTACAGTACACATACCATCCCTTCCTCCTATCTTTTACAAACAAAGAGCTCAGTCATTTCTTCACAACCACACTCATTCAGACGACTCTTTTCTTAACCACTAACCAGGCACGTTCAGTATTTCACCGGCAATCACCCCCGCCCCCCCGTCTATATAACCTCCTTATCATCTGGAATGACCAGCCAGTGATAACCATTGACCAGACTCATCTATCTATTAATCCATGATTGACACCGCTTGTGAACAAGCCACTCAAATTCATCCATTCATCTGGGTCACTGCCTTGGAGAGGACCGAGAAGGATTAGAGAGTTCGGTAACAAAACATCTCTGAGAAAGTTAATTCAGCATTTTGCAACACTGACATCCCGAGCTCATCCATTACGCCACAGACATTATTAGCGAAGTGATGTGACGGCTGTAAAATAACCCTGTCTGGTGAATCAGCAGGACCGGTTGACATCTAATTACACTCGAAATGTACTTTGTGGTCTCTGATAAACTTTATCTCAGTCTAATCCTTCTGTCTTATCCGAGGTGCCTGCAGACATGTAGCATGTATGTGTTTCGTGGGGGGTTTCAGGGTTCAGGGGACTAATATTCAGTGTGTGAGACACTGCAGAGTGAGTTGGAGTGAGACTCCCGAGGCAGTGAGCTGTCAGGCCTCGGAGTCTGATTCGAACTGGGAATTATGGGGTGATCCTCAGTCTGTATTGTGGTTTCATTGTGAAGTGGGAGAATAAAACTGTCACATTTGAAGGAAAAAGTAGTAGGTGGAGGAGGGGAGGGGGGTATGAAATGTACATTGTTTTTTTTTGTACCTTGGCTTTAATTTATTAAATATATCTAAGACTGCAGATCCGGACTCTTCAGTGTGTGGGTGTACTTTTGTTCTGTTCTTTCAGCACTTCAATCAAAGGCGTGCTGTCTGCACATCCTTTCTGCAGATATTTTTCATTTCAACATCTCTGAAACAATTTCCACATCAAGTAGAACAGAACAGCCTGTCCTTGACTGAAGAAATCTTTAGTCGACTTATCGATTAGTTGATTTTTTTTTGGTCAGATCTTTCCACAATGAATCATACAAAAGCAGCATTTTAAACCTTGTGTTTACCAAAAAGTGCTCCTAAATGCAAGCCAATGTCTCTGTAGACCCGGAGACTGCAGATTCAGACCTGCAGTTCTGGACCCAAAGTTCTAGACCTCTTGTATTTTGCGTCCCTACTGGATGGCTGTAAAACTGCAACTAAATCAGCATCTCAAAATCCCTAAAAAAAGAGTGCTTAACTAATCAAAGTTTATATTTTTCAACCGTTTTACACTGCAAAAAAAGAAAAGTTGGGTGAACTCAAAATTTCAAGGCAACAAACTTGGATAATTAAACTAAATATTTTAAGTTTTGTTTTTGAGTTTGCTCAATTCTGAATTCGGATTTTTGTCAACTCAACTGTAAATTGTACTAACTTATAATTTTACATTGTAGTAACTTTTAATCCTTACTTCTGCTAACTTCTGCAATGTGCTGAATTGGCACGATTGTAACGCCGCTATTAAATGTCAGCTAATGTTGCGACCACAATTTTGAGTTAGCATTGATACGCTAATGGCTACTCTTGTAGCTGTAACAAGCAGCGCCGCTAGCATCAGTAAGCTGCTAGCATCAGTTAGCCGCTAGCATCAGTTAGCGGTTAGCTTTCGCTAATGAATTTCACCGCTTCCCCGCATTTCACAACAAAGAAATAAGAGTTATCAGACCTATTGTCCCTTGTTTTGAACCCCAACTTAAAGATATAAGTAACAACAACTCACCAACTTGTTTTTGAGCAGACAACTGACTTCCTTTGTTGTGCTAACTTACATTATTGCCCTAAATGTCAATAATTTATATTTCCAAGTTTTACCAACTTAAATCACTGTTTTAGGCCAAAAGATACAAGTTGGCTTTTTTTGCAGTGTACATATACAGTCTATGGTACAGACATAAACAAGGCCAAAACCTAATAATAGACAAAAATACATTTTAGATCTTCTGCGCTGGATGAGCTTAATTTCTGTCCAATAAATCTCTAAATATATGCTATAGAGTAGCCTAATATCAATGTAGTGATATAAACACACGTGATGTATAATAATAATAATAATAATAAAAAAGAAAAAATGTGTGTAGGAGTATTACATGATATACATAAATTCATACAGAATTAACTTTTTGCATAAAGTACACTAAATGCCAATATGTATCCTAAACAGTTTCATGTTTGTATGAAAACTTAGACCCATATATGTTTTTCTCATATCCACTAAACTGCTTTAATCATTTATTTATTATATATAATGTTTAAAGCAAATGCTAAAATGATTCAACATTGCGCTTCGGTTTCATGAAACAAAAGTTAGTTTGTAACTTGTAGCTTTTATTGCCTTGCAATAAATATTTTAGATTACATGAGAAATATATGGAAGCCCATTTCTACCAATGTGATGGGTAAAAGACTCAATGAGTTATGAGTCTTAATAATGAGAAACCTTTTAAAATAATGACTTGATACATTTCCTGAATTGTCACAGTCCTGTGAGTATTTTAGTTTTTGTTATTTGTGTCAGTGTTGTTACTACATTTCACAGTGCTATAAAAAAGACAACAGTTTAGGCGAAAATAGTTTTAAAATAGTTGTTAAGACAGTTTGACCTTTGACCCTTACATTTTTTTTAGATTAGGTCTAAATGAAAGCTAGCATTGTACACTTTAAAATGATACCAAACATGCCCTCATAACATATGAGTAAAGATCTTAAAATGAGCACAAAACAGGATATGCCCCCTGCGTTAAGAGGCCTATTTATTGCAGGGGGTGTATAACTTTATGTGCTGATAACTGTCATAATAGATAGATAGATAGATAGATAGATAGATAGATAGATAGATAGATAGATAGATAGATATACTTTATTTATCCCAAGCTGGGAAATTACAGTGTAACAGCAGCATTACACACAGAGACAATGACAACACAATTAAATAAAAAGAACAACCTAGGCATACTTCAAGCAATAAAATATAAAAATACAATAAAATACAATAAAAAATAAAGTGTCTAAAGAAGGAGTATGTATTAAGGAGGAGAATAGAATTCCAGTGCAGAATAAATATGAATATACAGTATAAAAATGTTGTAGCTGGTGTCAAAGCTACCACTTAGGATGGGCTATCATACCAAAATAACATTTATGGACATATACCTTTTCAAAAAACATTACTAGATTTTGCCACCTTGAGTGGTACCAAAAAGTCAAATTTTGGCCTTTGGCCCATGGACTATTCGATCTGTAACCATAAACACTGAATGAATGAGAGTAGCGTCTGCGCATGCGCAAAAGGTTGAGCGTCTCCCACGTGGGTGTAGAGGGTGCTGTCAGTCTGCAGACCTCTCCAGCAGACCACCTTCAGTCCATTCAAACTGAGCAGCAGAAGTTTCTCCAGGACTCCTCCGGGGCTGAGCGGTATCTCAACTCTTCATCCTTTTTTCATCTTCAACTGCTGGAGCTGCTGCACGTGAGTTCAGCTGACTAGCTTTGTGCTAACTATGCTACCTTTTAGCCACCTAGCTTCCATTCAACAAAGTTAGCTTCAAGAAACAAAACATGGGAAACAAACAGCGTCAACTTTTTGTTGACAAACAGAAAACCCGGGGCATTATTTCACGAAAAGACTCTTAACGACGTTGTATCTACTCCTCCATGTTTTTACTACACAGGCTGTTTGATTCAATCAGTCGCATCATTCTGTGTGTGTGTGTGTGTGTGTGTGTGTGTGTGTAGGTAGGTACATTAACCCTTTATCTGGCAAAGAACTAAATTTGGTAGTTAGAGTCAGGTAATATTTCGAGAAAAAAGTTGCGAATTTACTAGATTTAAAGTGGCTAATCTGTGCGAAAAAAGTTGCAGATTTACGAGAAAAAAGTGGGAAAAAGCAACTTTTTTCTCCCAGTTCAACACTTTAAATCTCATAAATCTACGCATTTTTTTCTCGTAGATTTGCCACTTTAATCTCGTAAACTTTTTTCTCAAAATATTATTTTCGTATGTTTTTTTTTTTTTTTTTTTTTTTTTTACACATTCTAGCAGTATGTAATATCCTCCAATATTCTCTAGGGTTGAAATTTGGAATTTGCAAGTATTTCAATGAGTGCCCTATTAAGGGTTAAAGTGGTGAATCTGGGAGAAAAAAGTTGCTTTTTTCCCACTTTTTTCTCATAAATCTGCAACTTTTTTTGTGCAGATTTGCCACTTTAAATCTCTTAAATCTGCGACTTTTCTTCTTGTAGATTTGCCACTTTAATCTAGTAAATTTGCAACTTTTTTTCTCGAAATATCACCTGAAGTTACCAAATATAGTTCTTTGACCTCATGGACAACATTGCAACCCCTTTTAACCCTTTATCAGGCAAGGACTACTGCATGAAAAGAAAACGAATTGACTAAAGAAATCTTATTGGAATTAGATCATAACAATAATAACAATGAGGCAACTTATTATAAGAGGCTCCAGTCCCAAAGTACAAAACCTAAGATAAATATGTTTTATTAGCTTTTATTACCTTGCAATAATTATTTGATGTATTATTTTTGAGGTTACAAGAGAAATATATGCAAGTGCATTTCTGCCAATGTGTTGAAAAACCCTGTAAGTGGGTAAAACGAGAAAAATCTCAAAATATGGAGGTGTAGAAGTCTTTCCAGTCTGCAGACCACTTAGCTTCCACACAAGTAAGTTAGCTTAAAGAAACAAAACATGGGAAACAATACAGCACAAACTTTTCCTTTAAAAACGGGAAAGCCCGGGCGTTATTTCACTGTTGTCTCATGTCACAAAAATACTTTTAACACTTTTTACTACACAGGCTCTTTGATACTATGTGTCTTATCACAATCAATGGACAACTCTGTGTGTGTGTGTGTGTGTGTGTGTGTGTGTGTGTGCGTGTGTGTGTGTGTGTGTGTGTGTGCGATTGTGTTCTCCTAACTGAAAGCTCCTGACTGCAGTGTGTGACCTGCAACGTGCACACAATCACTGAGTTAATTGATAGGAGGCTAATTGGGTTAAAGTTGTGGATGAGTTGATCTCAAAAACTCTTTATTCTTGATAATGACTGAGGCATAAAATCAGTACTGCTTACAATAGAAGCCTCCTTTTGCATACATTTTTGTTTTCTGACATGCAAGGTTATTATAGTTAACGAAAAGTAACAAAATAATGAAAACTAAAATTGAAAAATCATTTTCGTTAACTGAAATAAAAATAAAAAACAAGAGTTTTTAAAAAAACGTTAATTAACTCAAACTGTATTGTGTGGTTACAAAACTAACTAAAACTAACTAAAATTATAGTGAAAATGTCCTTAGTTTTCCTCTTTGTCAACTTTTTTCATACATAATTCAGTGTTTCTATTAGAAAGAGGATTCTGTTAGTGAACATGCAGGAACACATGATAAATATGTTTACTGAGACTTGGATTTCTACACTCGAACCAAAATTCAAAACACCCAGAACTGTAAGAGTTAATAACCTTATTGTGGCTGAGATGATAAACCAAAGGAAATTTTTAGTCTGGGACTGTGGACAGCATTAGTTGCTGTGTGAGACTCTGCACAGCATGATGAGTCTTCTGCTATTTGATTATTGGTTTTCTTGACCTGAACTGAGCTGCAGATAAAGGTCAGCAACAGCAGGGAACATGTGAGTCCTTAACATCCCATTATTCATCTGTATTGACCCTTGACCTTTACAGCAGAATATGCACTAAGCGTGAATCAATGTCGTCGCCTGCAATCTATCATCTTTGGCATTCTGTGATTGATTTTATTCATGGAAGTCTCTCCGTGTTTTAACTGGACTTATTCTTCTGTCTCTCCACCAGTCATGGCTGTAGTGAGGTTCTACAGTCATGAAGCTGTGGGGGGGCGGGGCTTACAGAGGGCAGCCAAGCTCTACCCCAAGCTGTCAATCACCACCGAGCTGTGCTACAACGTGGAGCTGACAGGTGAGTGTGTTGGTGATGAAGATCTAAATTATTGAAGATGCATATACAGGTACATCTCAAAAAATTAGAATATCATGAAAAAGTTCAATATTTTATTATTATATTATTTCAGTAAGTGAAACTTGTATATTATATAGATTCATTACACATAGAGTGAAATATTCCAAGCCTGTATTTCTTGTAATCTTGATGATTATGGCTTAGAGATAATGAAAACACAAAACTCTGTCTCAGAACATTAGAATATTACATAAGATCAGTAAAAAAAGGATATTTTAAACACAAATGTCAGGCTTCTGAAAAGTATCTTCATTTCTATCCATCAATACTTGGTTGGACTCCTTTTGAATCATGAATTACTGCATTAATACTTGGTGGCATGGAGGAGATCAGCCTACAGCACCATGTTGCTTTTATAGCAGCCTTCAGCTCATCTGGTGTCTCTCACCTTCCTCTTGACAACAGCCCATAGACTCCTATGGGGAGTTTGCTGGCCAGTCCAGCCCAGTAACACCATGGTCATTGAAGCAGCTTTTGGTACCTTTGCCAGTGTGGGCAGGTGCCAAGTCCTGCTGGAAAATGAAAGCAGCATCTCCAAAGAGCTTGTGGAAGCATGAAGACTCTAAAATGTCCTGCTAGATGGCTGCTATGTTGACTGTGGACTTCAGAAAACACAGTGGACCAACAGCAGCAGAGGACATTACAAAAATAAGACACTAAATTATCAAAAAGAGACATAAAATTACCAAAAAGAGACACAAAATACCAAGGAAATACATAAAATTACCCCAAAAAAGGATGTAAAATCACCAAAAAATGACACAAAATTACCAAAAGAGACACAACATAACTAAGAAAATACATAAAATGACCAAAAAGACACAAAATTATCAAAAAGAGACATAAAATTACCAAAAAGAGACACGAAATACCAAGGAAATACATAAAATCCCCCAAAAAAGGATGTAAAATCACCAAAAAATGACACAAAATTACCAAAAGAGACACAACATAACTAAGAAAATACATAAAATGACCAAAAAGACACAAAATTATCAAAAAGAGACATAAAATTACCAAAAAGAGACACAAAATACCAAGGAAATACATAAAAATTACCCCAAAAAAAGACACAAAATTGGGCCTCCTTTTGCATGAATTAGTGCATTATTACAGCATTGACTTCAGAAAACACAGTGGACCAACAGCAGCAGAGGACATGGCCCCAAACCACCACTGACCCAGGACCATCATATTGAACTTCTTCACAATATTCTAATTTTCTGAGACACTGAGTTCAAGAAAAACAGGATTGACATATTTCACTCTATAGCTATAAATCTATATAATATGAGTTTCACTTTCTGACATGATTGACAAAAAAATATTAAACTTTTTCATGATATTCTAAATTTTTTGAGATGTACCTGTAGATTGACCTTGTTTAGCCTGGAGAAACGTTCCACATACGTGGTTGTTTCCTCTCTGCTGTAGGCTGCAGGAGTCTCAGTGCCGACCAGAAGGAGGTTCTCCTCTGGTTGTTCCGTCCTCCCCTGCAGGCATCACCGCTATCTGAGGAACCAAACCTCCGAGAGGGCAGCGGGGAGAAACTGGTGGAGATTGGACCCAGGTACTAATGCACTCAGTCTGATAAATGACTCTATTAATGTACATGGTGAGGCTCTGCTTTTGTCCTACAATGGACTCTGTGTTCTGAAAAGAGGCTGTGAGTAGAGGTTGTAAAAATGCAATTAGTTCACTGTGTATGAGGGTGGAACAAGTCCAAAATATTAATATTAATATTGTTTTTTTTTTCCTGAGAGATAAGCAGATTGTCAGTGTCCACTGGAAGATAATATGTAAATGCTCATTTTAATCAGGCAGACTGGGCCGACCTGATTTGTATTCTTATGAACACCATGAGGCAGAAAATACCCATATGGCATCATTTTAGGTTATTTATATATATAAATATATTTTTAAAATCCCTGACATTGAAAGAACGTAGCACCTGTCAGACCAGACCTGGGCATTAGAAACCCAGAAATTAGAAATCAATACAACCGCAGTGCTTTTATTTTGAAGGCGGTTTACATATATCTGCCTGCATGCATACCAAGGTTATAATAGTTTTGGATTTTTCATTAGTTTTAGTTTTAATTTCGTTGTCAATTTTTGTTTTCAAATTCAGTTAGTTATTAGTTTTTATTTTTTGGAAAATGCTTAGTTTTACTTTAGTTTTTATTAGTTTTAGTGTTAGTTTTAGTTTTTTTGTAATGGGGTATTTGTTGGGTGCGAGATTCAATAAGGTCACAATAAATGTTTCCTTTATTTCCTTTGTCTGATCCATCTCAGCCCCAATAAGCTTACTAAGTCATAAAACCAGATAGATGAAATAGATTTCATATCAACCAAAAAGGCTTACGTATGAAAAAAGTTGACAAAGACGAAAACGAACGACATTTTCACTATAATTTTAGTTAGTTTTAGTCAGTTTTGCAACCACAAAATACAGTTTCAGTTATCGTTTTGTAAAAAACTCGTTTTTATTTTCATTTCAGTTAACGAAAATGTTTTTTCAATTTTCTAGTTTTCGTTATTTCGTTGGTTTTCGTTAACTATAATAACCTTGATGCATACCCACCTGCAATGAAACACGTTTCACTAAATACACTGAGTTACCTCAGTACCTTGTCAAAAACACGTATTGCTTTTTGCATAAAGTTAATAAATTACTGGTTTACTGCATAACATACATGCTGTATATTGTTTTTGTGGTTTGAATGTATGTTAAGTAGCATTCCTGTCTGAATGACTGTCAACTATTTAACTGATAGTTCACAGGATTTATTTAAAATTGTAGCTCCATGAAAATAAAAACAAGACTTTAGAAACCTTTTTGATACTTTATACCAACTTTATATGAATTACAACACACTCGTTATTATTTAGTGTTTGTTTTTCATTTGACCCTATTTCCTGTCACTACCTTTCAAAATGAAAGCACCCGTTTCACACTGGACGCCACCTTTTCAAAATAAAAGCATCACATTGTAAAACATCTAGACAATTTTCAAACATGAAAATCAAACTATATAATACAAAAACACCAATAGGAACCTTGCAAAAGGTAATTTACAGTTGTGTTAAAATAAATGGAAAAGTGATATAGTGATTGGAGTATTTACTTCTTTTTACTGCTATACTTGATTTACTCCACATTAACAGTCTCATCATAACATGTATTCTTATCAGTAGCAGCTCAAAACCAGATAATTTACTGTATTTTATAAAGCGATTACATTAATATTGAGCAGAATTTAGTTCTGAGTTTTGGTCCGGCCCCTGCAACCTTCGTGGTTTTGGTCATGTGGCCCCTTGGGAACATTAATTGCCCACCCCTGTTTTAGACAGACATCAAAGTGAAATAAAAAGAAAACGTTTTATTTATTTCTGTTGTTGCTGTTTTGCTGTTCAGGTTGAACTTTTCTACCGCCTGGTCCACCAACACCGTGTCCATCTGCCAGAGCGCCGGCCTCACTGACATCACACGGGTTGAGCTGTCTCGCAGGTTTCTAATCAAGGTTTGCACACACACACACACACACACACACACACACACACACACAATAATTCTCTACAGCAGTAGTTCTCAACCTCTTTGAGTCGCGACCCCCAATTTAACATGCATGTTGTCCACGACCCCCGCTCACTTTATATTTTTACTTTTAATCTAAGTCCTTTGCTATCAGTTTAAAGGTCCATTCTGACCTCCTGACTCCTTGGAAAGTAACAACTTGATACTTTGGGTTTTGTCAGAAATGACACAAAATTACCCAAAAAAGAATCAAATTGACCACAAAATGACACAGAATGATTAAAAAAAGACACAAAAAATTACATAAAATTAAGCATAAAAGGACTCATTGATCTCCAAATGACAAAAAATGACCACAAAAAGACACAAATTGACCAAAAAAAGACAGAAAATGACCCAAAAAAGAAAGAAAATGGCCCAAAAAAAGGAAACAAAATGACCAAAAAAGACACAAATTCGCCATAAAAGAAACAAAATGGCCCAAAAAAAGACACAAATTCACCAAAAAAGACACAAATTCACCAAAAAAGACAGAAAATGACCAAAAAAGACAGAAAATGGCCAAAAAAAGAAACAAAATGACCAAAAAAGACACAAAATGACAAAAAAAATACAAAAAATTACCACAAAAAAAAGACACAAAATGACAAAAAAAAAAAGACACAAAATGACAAAAAAAAAGACACAAAATTACCAAAATAAGACACAAAATAACCAAAAAATACACAAAATTACCCCAAAAAGACACGAAATGACCAAAAAGACTAAAACACATTAACACATGAACACTGACTTCCAAAATGATTTGGCGACCCCCAGAAATCATCTCGCGACCCCAACTGGGGTCCCGACCCCAAGGTTGAGAACAGCTGCTCTGGAGCACTGATTGGTTTTCACATCATGTTCCATCATGTGTCTGCCCTGCAGCCGAAGGACGGAGAGAGCGTGAAGGATCCTGACGGAGACATGACGGAGCTGATCGAGTGTCTCTATGACAACATGACAGAATGCATCTATCAACGCCCCATCACCTCCTTCGCCGTGGAAACCAAACCGCAGCCGGTGTTCGAGGTGGACATCCTGGGGCGGGGTCGCCAGGCCCTGGAGGAGGCCAACGATAACATGGGTGAGACTCTTATAGAATAGAATGGAATAGAATAGAATAGAATAGAATAGAATGGAATGGAATAGAATGGAATGGAATAGAATGCCTTTATTGTCATTATACACATGTACAATGAGATTTGAGAGCTGACTCCAAAAAGCAGTGCGACAATAAATAAAATACATAAAAATATACAATAAAAATATAAACATACACATACTTAGGCAAGTAAATGTAAAAAAAAATATATATATATAAGATATAATGTAAAACATAGGCAAGAAAGGGACAGGTGCACAGGCTTCAATTAAATTTGCCAGAAGCAGATATGATGCTATTAAGTGTTCATACATATATTGCACATTGAAGGACAATTAATTGCACAAATTATTGCGCATTGCCAGTTATAGTATATTTTAAAAATAAGAAATATTGCACAGTAATAAAGTCCATATGAAAATCAGTGCATATGAGAGTTCAGGGTTGTTATTATTGCTTTTGGGAAGAAACTGTTCTTATTTTATAAATAAGTGGCGTTAACACTCTTCAGCTTCAGTCTCTCTCCCTTTCTCAAGTCTTTTTATGGGACTTGCTGTAGTGTAACCTTCTCTTTTCTCTTTCTTTACTCTTCTCTTCAGTCCTGCAGCTGTCTGTGAGTACTCTGTGTCTGCTGCTGGAGTTATTAGTGTCACATGATGCATGACCTTATTACTTAAGTGGGCGAAGTCACAGGACAGCAGTGATGCCGCCGATTATTATACACGTGCCCGCATGCATTTAGTGCGCCTGTGTGTAATGTGATGTGAAAGCTAATTGAACCTGTAAAAAGTGAAAGGCTTCCTCTATTCCAGGGATGGGCAACTTAAATACTGCAGGGGGCCACAATGTTTCATCAACACTACCACAGGGCCACATATAGGAGCGTGCACTTAACCACATATGATGAAACTGCAATTATAAATATGTTTACAGTGCAGTAACTTAACATATTTCATGCTTAAATGCATGTATAACAGCATAAATAGGAATACAAAAGGTTTGAATCAAATAAAAAATCACCACTTACTGTGATTTCTTTTTTCAGTGCAAGAACAACAGACCAACATTAATTGCAAGAAGTCATTTTGTGCATTTTTTACATTGCACTTTTAAGATTTCATGCTCAAATGCATGTAGTTGTACTGAGGGCCACTTCAAGTCAGGGTGCGGGCCGTATGCGGTCCCCGGGCCTCCAGTTGCCCATCCCTGGTCTATTTAATGGTCAGATACTGTGTAAGTTGATCTGACTGGTTCTTAGTCCACATTTCAAGACAACATGAGCTCGGCAGATAGACTTTAGTAAGACAGTCAACCAAGGTTATAATAGTTTTGTATTTTTCATTAGTTTTAGTTTTAATTTAGTTCTGAAGTTTTGTTTTCAAATTCAGCTAGTTTTAACAGTTTTAATAGTTTTTAGAGTGAGTTTGCTAGTTTTATTTTTTGAAAATGCTTAGTTTTAGGTTCGTTTTTATTAGTTTTATTATTATTTTTTGTAATGGGCTATGTGTTGGGTGCGTTATTCAAAGAGGTCATAATACATTTTGCCTTTGCCTTAACCATCTTAGCTCTTATAAGGTTATTAACTCTTACAGTTCCAGGTGTTTTGAATTTTGGTTGGAGTGTAGACATCTCAGGCCCCGTTCACACGAGGACGCTCGCGGGTAAAAACGACAAAATATTTTATCAGAAGTGCCTTTCGTTTAGACGGTGACGGCGTTTTTGGGGCTTAAAGACGCAAAAATCTGAAACCACCCTCCAAAGTTAAATCCGCTCCGCCGTAGCGTGTCCGTCTACACTGACAAGACGCAAAACTCTGATCTGATCTGCTCACGTCACGTATGTGTTTACGTCACATACATGCTCCAGTACAGGAAAATAAACAAACGTGGGATTATTTCCATGCGTGGGACCTTCAAGCTGCTCTGGCAGCTCTAATAAACTTACAGGAGTCTTTCCACCAAATGTTCAGGATATGTACAGATAGTATTAGTGAACAGAGAAGGATCTGGAATTACCTCCATCACATTTTGGATGCAGCAATTGGTCGGAGGCGAGCCAGACGGCTGTGAACGAGACCTGGGAGATCTAGTGATGGTGGAGAACTTTGTGGAAGGAGTAGCTGATGGAAATGTGTGGCGTGTAAACTTCTGCATGCCCAAAGATGCTCTTATCGCTTTAAGTGATGCCGCCTGGCTGCATACAATCGAATTTCACACACTTTTGCGTCACCGTATGCAGCAGATTTCCTCCTGAAAATGCTCGTCTAAACGAGGAATAAAAAGTGAAGACGTGACGCTACTTTTGCGTCTTCTGTTCAGACCGTCCTCGTGTAAACGTAGCCTCAGTCTCAGTAACAATTATCTCACTGACCGCTCTTGCAACCTAAAAGCATCTGTGTCCTAATGGACCCAAACTTAACCCACAGCTCTTACTCCTGCTATGTTTCTTGACTTCATCCTTGCTTGTGTTGTATTTACTCCCCTTTGCACGTCCCTTTGGATAAAAGCTTCTGCTAAATGACATTGTAGAATTGTAGTAAACATATTTACAATGTGTTCCTGCATGTTCACTAACCAGCAGCTTGAATTGAAACTTTCACTTGCACACAGTGAAAGCACAACATCCAAAGTTTACAGGGTAATGCACCGGCGACACTTTTACCATAAAAACTAAAAGGTTTGCACTATCGGGAAAATTCCAATGTTTTTTGAAAGCTGAGAAGTTGCTCTTTACAGCCAACATGGTGTCATTACGGTAATTTCACTCACGCTTCTCCTGGAAGCCCACAAAGCAGGAATACACACACTCAGCGGTGGAGAAATAGAAACACTGGGTTACGTACGAAAAAAGTTGACAAAGATGAAAACAAAGGACATTTTCGCTATAATTTTAGTTAGTTTTGTAACCACACAATACAGTTTCAGTTAGTTATCGTTATTATTTTTATTTCAGTTAACGAAAGTCACTTTATTCTACATGTCTCATTTAAAACGTCCTCACACATAAAACCTTTGGAATAACTAGATCCTGTTAAAAACATTAAATTCTGCCCCTCAGCAACAATGTGAAGTCATGATTGATTCTGCTGAGACGGACGGTCACATGACAAATATTCACTGAAAATCTGTTTACACAGAGCTGAGAGGAGAGGACAGGAGAGGTCTGAGGTAGAGGGTGTAAAAATGCAAAAAGTTTAATATGTAGCATAGCATGTGGGGACCACATTTTATTTTCCAATATTTATGACACTTAGAAAAGTGTTGTGTATATATAAGTTCCATTTTATTCCTTAAAAAAAAATATCAGAGAAATTCAACTTGTGCTTTTCCTTTTTTATTATAATAAAATAATATATAATGTCATTCTAACTGGGTTATTCTGCACAAAATATTTTTTTTTTTGAGTTGTTGGGAGTTATAGCCATGATTGTGCTGATTCTGTAGAGCTGCAGGACTTAGATTGCAGTGAAGTACAAGGCCACATTGAGTAAAAACGTAAAAGAGCAAAAAACGCCCTGAAACAGCTTTGTTGGGATTCAGAGGGTTAATGCAACATATAAAAATTTAAAAGCAGCCGATTCTAACAATTAGAATTGGATATTTTTAAGGCAATTGATCTGATTTGTGATCAGTTTTCATGTAATTGACATCAACTCATCAATTAAACAACTAATCATCTCAGTTTTTTTTTTTACCCTTTTGTACCAAAACCGCAATAGATTTAATTCCGACAGAGAGTGAATGTTCCTCTCTTTATATAAACAGGTTTTAAACTGACACTGGCCACTGTGACACATCGTGGTGTGTGTGCTTATGTTCACGCTCTGCTGATTCACTCCTGACCAGCTTCATTAATATTCACAAGCTGCTCAAATAGATGAGAATAATTTCAGTACATACTTTGTACGCTCTCCCATGCTCAACCGGTGAATTGAGGAGATAATTAAAAAGGGCCTATCTGGAATTTCACTATAGTTGCTTTATTCCCCCGAAGGATGGAGACAAACGTGTTGTTTCATATAAGGGACACAAAGTACTTATTCTGCCCTACAAAGCAAGAAGGCAGTAACTTTATTTTTATCATTTAGTTATTATCATTTTCATGATATTCAAGGCATCTTTTGTTATGTGACAAAACATCTTATCTCAAATGTGTGTTGTTTTGGAGAAAAATGGTAGTCGTTTGTACAGTAACTGCAAAAAGCCCTAGTGAAGTACAGCTTAGCAATGTTTAGTTTAGTTTATTTTATTATTAATATCCCCATTAGCTGCAGCAAAGCCACAGCTATTCTTCCTGGGGTCCAACAGTATCAAATATACAGTTAAAAACACAAAACATAATAAAAATAAAAAAAATAAAACAAAACAAAAAATTATTCACATATTAATCCATATTACACACATTTCTACATATATGTATACATCATTACAAAATCTACTAACACATAATACATATGTTGTATATACACCTTCGTTCTACAGCATATACATTATAATAACACATATCATATATCTATAGAAATATACTACATACATATAAATATACCATGTTTTCTTATTTTGATAAATACTGTTTTATTAATGTGAGACTTTAAGCAGCCGTTTCAGCACCAGAACAGCTTCCGGGTGGAAAATATTGACCTAAAATGGTCAAATTAGTTTGGGTTTGGTATATCCATGTTCAGGAAAACAAATGGTTCCAATTATTATTTCAAATACAGTGTATCTAACACACCCAGAGCCCAAGTTGTGGCAAAATAGTTTTTGGAGAATCTATACTGCCTTTTTCCTTGGTATGGCGCCACGTTTTTGGTAAGTAATACAAAGCAAGAATACAGTAACTGCAAAATAGGGGTAAAATATAAAATTTAAATATACAATACAAAAAAATACGCTAATATAAAGTAACAAAACAGCCACATGTCCAATAATCTACCTACAACTACTTAGGCTGGATTACAGGATAACTTTAAAGTAATTTTTCTCAGTTCTGCACTCTGCATAGTTTCTGCCTTTTGCTTTGTAGGGCAGTGTAGGTGACATGACATCATCTTAACCCTTATATATATTATATATATATTATGCCCCGCCTCAAGTTTACTACCCTCTGGTGACCCTCATGGCCAAAAAAGGCCATTCACACTGAAACTGCTATTAAATCACCATACATCTATATTTTTTTCAGATTTTTTTTCCATAAATCTCTAAAACTCTTCAGACTTGTTCAAAACTACCAAACATTAAATCAGTTTTCGGAATTCTAACCCTTTATATGCAGGTTTTCCATAATTTCTTCCCAAAAAAACACAAAACATTTGATGTAATTGTATTTACATCATTTAATGTAATACTGACACTTTTTTTTTAACCCGCTGTGGCCCTTTTTCACTACAATATAAAAGAAGTCATGTACATCTATGGAATCAGCAAAATCATGGCTAGAAATGGGAACAACTGAGATATCTTTTGTGCAGAATAACACAGTTATAATGACATGCATAATTAAAAAAAGTTTGAATTTTTTAGATATAAAAATGTATACACAAGTGTTGCAAATAATGGGGATACATTATATAATATATATATATATATATATATATATTTCTGTAGAGTGGCATTTGCAGCGTCGAGCACAGTTTCCAAATTTATTTTTTGACAATTTTTTCTCTCCTTCTGCACTTTAGGGATGATGTCATCCACTCTAGCCTCTCCATAGGATAACATTAGGGGGATTTTTTGGTGTGTTTTTTGCAGAATAATTTGAAAACCGTTTGCCGAAACCCTTAGAAAAGTCACAGCACACTTGTCATGGCCGAGCCGGTCGATTTGATACCTTTTTAGTGTATGTGCGACCAAAACTCTGGGAGGAGTAGTCGACTGAAAAACAACACGGAAGAAACGGAAGAATAAAATCTAGGATTAAGCCCGGTGAATAGTATATAGTGCGCTATTTCAAGCACACTCAAAAAGTAAAAATATTCCTTCCTTAACAAAAGAAGAGGAAAAAAAAAGTGAGGGATATTTACTTCTGGTTAGGTTCTTTCCTTTATATCCATCAAAGACTTACACCGAGCTTCTAAAAAACTTTCCTTGGTTATTATTAGAGCTTCAAAAGAGGCTCATAATGTGTGTTTTTCTTCTTCTTTTTTTTTTCAAATTCACTTTTTATTGAGGAATTTTTAAACATTTTATACAGAACAAAGAACAGGAACAGTTAGGGTGGGGGGTACCTAGATCACACAGCATCATCATTTTCTCCTAGCATCATTATTTGCAGCAGTCGTTGTTAGTTAAACGTTAAACTACAGTTTTACATAAAGTCAGAACTTGTAGGCTTAAGACCAAGTTTTGTAAAATAAGTCCATATGCAATTTTAGTTGAAAAGTCACTTTTTCCATTTTGTAGATGTTTTGTATAATGTTGATCCAGTCCTCATGTCTTGGTTGCTCAGGCTTGAGCCGTCTCCTGGTAATAATGGCCTTTTTGCTTGCTGCTAAAAGAATATAAAGCAGTTTCTTGTCTCCATTGCTAAAGCCGTCTAATAATATGTTTCAGAGATACACAGTTTCAAATAAAAAGGGGAAAACGTGTGTTTTTCTTAATGCAGCTCTGCTCTTTGACTCCTGGGATGTGGACTACTACACGTCGATGTTCCAGAGGATCCAGAGGAACCCCACCAGTGTGGAGTGTTTTGACCTGGCCCAGTCCAACAGGTGGGCACATTAGCACGACTGCTTTGTATTGTGCACATTGCTCGGCTCTGTAGTTTTTAGTTCCTGTGTTTTTTTGTAATTCTCTGATGTTTTCTTTGCACCTTGGCATCCCAGCGAGCACAGTCGTCACTGGTTCTTCCGGGGGCGGATGGAGATCGATGGGGAGGAGCAGAAGGAGACTCTGTTCAGCCTCATCATGGAGACGCAGCAGCACAGCAACCAGAACAACGTCATCAAGTTCTGTGATAACAGCAGGTAGGAGGGGAACGTTTGTGTGTGTGTGTGTGTGTGTGTGTGACTCTTTCTCTTCACACTGACTCAATTTGAAATGTGTGTGTGTCTGTGTGTGTCTGTGTGTGTGTGTGTGTGTGTCTGTCTGTGTGTGTGTGTGTGTGTGTGTCTGTGTGTCTGTGTGTGTGTGTGTCTGTCTGTCTGTCTGTGTGTGTCTGTGTGTGTGTGTGTCTGTGTCTGTGTGTGTGTCTGTCTGTGTGTGTGTGTCTGTGTGTCTGTCTGTGTGTGTGTGTGTGTCTGTGTGTGTCGGTCTGTGTGTGTGTGTGTGTGTGTGTGTGTCTGTGTATGTGTGTGTGTGTCTGTGTGTGTGTGTCTGTGTGTGTCTGTCTGTGTCTGTGTCTGTGTCTGTGTGTGTCTGTGTGTGTGTGTGTGTGTGTGTGTGTGTGTCCAGTGGCATCAAAGGAGTGGAGCTGGAGTGTTTTTACCCTAAAGATCCGTCCCGAGCCAGCCAGTATGAGACACGCCCCTCGCTGAGACACGTCATCTTCACCGCCGAGACGCACAACTTCCCAACAGGTCGGGACTCACAGACTTCCTGTTTGGTTGTGATATTTTGTCCCCCTTGTGTTGTTTTCCAAATAATCATTGTCAAACATGAAACGGTTTAAAACGAGGTACAAAGACACTATTTTCCAGAGGTACTAACAGGGATGAGGGAGATGTTGGGTAGCACCAAGTGCTAAGAGGATACTGTGTTTATTTATTTTGATCTTTTTTACACTGGTTGTCTTTTTGTGTTGTTGTTTCTTTTCCTTGTGTTGTTGTTTCTTTTCCTTGTGTTGTTGTTTCTTTTCCTTGTGTTGTTTCCTTTCCTTGTGTTATTGTTTCTTTTCCTTGTGTTGTTGTTTCCTTTCCTTGTGTTGTTGTTTCCTTTCCTTGTGTTGTTTTTTCCTTTCCTTGTGTTGTTTCTTTTCCTTGTGTTGTTGTTTCCTTTCCTTGTGTTGTTTCCTTTCCTTGTGTTGTTTCTTTTCCTTGTTGTTGTTGTTTATTTTCCTTGTGTTGTTGTTTCCTTTCCTTGGGTTGTTGTTTCCTTTCCTTGGGTTGTTGTTTCCTTTCCTTGGGTTGTTGTTTCTTTTCCTTGTGTCGTTGTTTCCTTTCCTTGGGTTGTTGTTTCCTTTCCTTGGGTTGTTGTTTATTTTCCTTGTGTTATTGTTTCCTTTCCTTGTGTTGTTGTTTCCTTTCTTTTTGTGTTTCTTTTCCTTTCGTATGTATGTGTGCGTGTGTTTGTGTATGTATGTATATTTATTGTGTATAGGTAAATTATATTATGTTTTGTAATACAAGACATGTTTAGACAAGGATTTAAACTAGTCATGTTTAACCCTTTATCAGGAAAAGAACTATATTTGGTAACTTCAGGTAATATTTCGAGAAAAAAGTTGCAAATTTACTAGATTAAAGTGGCAAATCTACAAGAAAAAAAGTTGCAGATTTAAGAGATTTAAAGTGGCAAATCTGCGCGAAAAAATTTGCAGATTTAAGAGAAAAAAGTGGGGAAAAAGCAATTTTTTTCCTCCCAGATTCACCAGTTTAAAACTCATAAATCTACGCATTTTTCTCGTAGATTTGCCACTTTAATCTCGTCAACTTTTTTCTCAAAATATTAATTTCGTATGTTTTTTTTTTTTACACATTCTGGCAGTATGTAATATCCTCCAATATTCTCTAGGGTTGAAATTTGGAATTTGCAAGTATTTCAATGAGTGTCCTATCAAGGGTTAACGTGGTGAATCTGGGAGGAAAAAAAGTTGCTTTTTTCCCCACTTTTCTCGTAAATCTGCGACTTTTTTCGTGCATATTTGCCACTGTAATCTAGTAAATTTGCTACTTTTTTCTCTAAATATTACCTGAAGTTACCAAATATAGTTCTTTGCCTGATAAAGGGTTAAGGAGAGGGGGTGGGAGTTTATAAGTTTTACTTCTTCTCACTCCTTTTCGAATATGTATTCTACATGTCATGTTAAATGTTTTGTCTGACTCTTTTTTTATTTTATTATTTTGTTTTCATATTCGAAACAAACTTCAATCAGTCAATCACTGAATCAATGAATCAATAAAAAAAACCCCATCTGACCTGCAGGTGTAGCGCCGTTCAGCGGAGCCACCACGGGGACAGGAGGTCGGATCAGAGACGTGCAGAGCGCCGGGCGGGGAGGACACGTCATCGCCGGCACCGCAGGGTACTGCTTCGGCAACCTGCACATACCAGGTCTGCAAAACCATTAGAGGCCTTTATTTATTTATTTATTTATTCGTTTATTAAACAGGGACAGTGCATGCCTCTCAGCCGTACCAGAATTAGCTACAAGCTAAATTTCATCTGTAGTCCCTGGGCAGGAACAAATAACATACATCTAACACAGGGGTCTCAAACTCAAATTACCTGAGGGCCGCTGGAGGCAGTATCAAAATGACCAAAAAAAGACACAAGATTATTTAAAAAAAGACAGAAAAAGCACTAAATTACTTTAAAAAGACACAAAATGACAAAAAAAGACATAAAATTATAAAAAAGACACAAAATGACTGAAAAAGCACTAAATTACTTAAAAAGACACAAAAAGACCATAAAATACACAGAATTACCAAAGAAAGACACAAAATTATTTTAAAAAAGACACAATGACCCAAAAAAGACACAAAATGACTAAAAAAGACACAAAATGACAGAAAAAATACTAAATTACTTTAAAAAAGACACAAAATGACCAAAAAAAGATACAAAATGACCAAAAAAAGATACAAAATTACCAAAAAAGACAAAAATGACTAAAAAAAGACACAAAATGACAGAAAAAATACAAAATTACTTAAAAAAAGACACAAAATGACCAAAAAAAGATACAAAATGACAACAAAGACACAGAATGACATAAATTCCTTAAAAAAGACAAAGTGACCAAAAATAGACACAAAATGACTAAAAAAAGACACAAAATGAACAAAAAAAGACAAAATGAACAAAAAAAGACACAGAATTACCAAAATTATTAAATAAAGACAGAATTACCAAATAACATACAAATTATTAAAAAAGACAAAATTATTAAAAAGACACAAAATGACAGAAAAAAAACTAAATTACTTAAAAAAGACACAGAATAATAAAAAAAAGAAACAAAATTATAAAAAAAACAACAGAATTACCAAAAAACATACAAATTATTAAAAAAGACACAATCACCAAAAAAAAAAGTAACTAAAGGGACCTTCCACACACAACATGGTAAAGTGCCATTCATATAAAACTCACATTAAACTTTCATATCAAGGTGGGGGCCACAAAATATCATCATGAGGGCCGTGAGTTTGAGACCCCTGATCTAACACAAACAAACAAGCTTTTCAAACAGCAACAACAAAGTTTCACACTCTTAAAACAGAATACAACAACAGGACAACAGCAAGAGTAAAATCACAGTATTAAGCCACAACACAAAACAATGTTAAAATACAACACTGAAGAGATTGCAAAATAGTGAACTAATGTTTGAGTTTATAGTTGGTGGGGGCTTTTGCATACTCTATCTATTGCAAACGTGCTACAAAAGAGCTACACTCATGTTATGATCTTAGTTTGATGTGTCGGGGTCACAGGAAGTCACATACTTAGTAAACCCAAAACTATGCAGAAAAATGGCTGCTTGGATGTTTAACAAGTATTATATTTATTTACAGGCAAAGGAATAAACGGAGATAAACCAACTAAGTAACACAGAAAAAGGAAGCAGCTAAATCTTCAGAGTCTCCAAGGCCAAAATAACAAACAAAAGTCAATCACTATCTGGAAAATAAGCTTCAGCTAAACCTACCAAACAAAGCAGACGGTGCTAAGCTCCGTAAATAAGCAAAAACAGGAGAAAAAGTGTTAACACAATTTGCTAATACTCAACAGTCAAGAGTAAATGTTTTGTATTTAGCAACTTTTGACATTTGCAATTTACACTACATGTAGATGTGTGATTGATTTTTATTTTGTTGTACGATTTAATTTAATTTATACAGACTAAAAAATGTATTTTCTATATATTTTTCAGTATTTTGTAATATCGTCAAGAATATCGTTATCGCAAAAATCTTTTAGGGCCATAGCGTCCACCCATACTGCACTTTCTTCACTTGAAATGTGAAATGGTTCTTAACCCATAAGAACCCAGACCCAGTTATCCTTAAAGGAAATTATGTTGGATATACCACAGACCAAGTGGACCACATAGAACACATTTCTGACTTTTTTTTAAATTTTTTTTAATACTACCCCTAAATGTCAAAGATCTGTGATGTGACATATATGTCACATTAGGCGTTTATGGTATTTATTTTTAGATTTTTTATTTTAAAATAAATAAACTCGACACCTTTTCTGCTTACAGAAACACAAATTTGCCTTTTTCTCTGCATCTCCACAACATACATTAAAATTGTGACATTAATAGTGCTTTTTAACAACAAATTATTTTTTCAGATTTGTTTTTAAGTAACAAAATAATGATAATAATAATAATGATCAATAATAGATTTAAAAAAAACAAACTTAATAGGGTTAAATGCAATAAAGGACATGCTATTAACAGATTAGAATTGTTAAATGGGTTTAAACTTAGCCTAGTAACAAAAAATAAGCTTTTTGAAATTAGCTACTTTTCTTTAGATTTCTGTTTCCAGTCACAGCCACATCTTCCTCTTTTTTCTCCTCCTCTCCTTCTCCTCCTCTTTTTTCTCCTCTTCCTCTCATCCTCTCCGCCTTCTCCTCCTCCTCGTTTTTTCTCCTCCTCCTCTTTTTTCTCCTCTTCCTCTCATCCTCTCCGCCTTCTCCTCCTCCTCTTTTTTCCCCTCCTCTCCTTCTCCTCCTCCTCTTTTTTCTCCTCTTCCTCTCATCCTCTCCGCCTTCTCCTCCTCCTCTTTTTTTCTCCTCCTCCTCTTTTTTCTCCTCTTTTTTCTCCTCTTCCTCTCATCCTCTCCGCCTTCTCCTCCTCCTCTTTTTTCCCCTCCTCTCCTTCTCCTCCTCCTCTTTTTTCTCCTTTTCCTCTCATCCTCTCCCCCTCCTCCTCCTCTTTTTTCTCCTCCTCTCCTTCTCCTCCACTTTTTCTCCTCTTCCTCTCATCCTCTCCGCCTTCTCCTCCTCCTCTTTTTTCCCCTCCTCTCCTTCTCCTCCTCCTCTTTTTTCTCCTCTTCCTCTCATCCTCTCCGCCTTCTCCTCCTCCTGTTTTTTTTTCCTCCTCCTCTTTTTTCTCCTCTTTTTTCTCCTCTTCCTCTCATCCTCTCCCCCTCCTCCTCCTCTTTTTTCTCCTCCTCTCCTTCTCCTCCTCTTTTTTCTCCTCTTCCTCTCATCCTCTCCGCCTTCTCCTCCTCCTCTTTTTTCCCCTCCTCTCCTTCTCCTCCTCCTCTTTTTTCTCCTCTTCCTCTCATCCTCTCTGCCTCCTCCTCCTCTTTTTTTCTCCTCCTCCTCTTTTTTCTCCTCTTCCTCTCATCCTCTCCGCCTTCTCCTCCTCCTCTTTTTTCCCCTCCTCTCCTTCTCCTCCTCCTCTTTTTTCTCCTCTTCCTCTCATCCTCTCCCCCTCCTCCTCCTCTTTTTTCCCCTCCTCTCCTTCTCCTCCTCCTCTTTTTTTCTCCTCTTCCTCTCATCCTCTCCGCCTCCTCCTCCTCCTCTTTTTTCTCCTCCTCTTCCTCTCATCCTTTCCACTTTCCACATCCTTTCCACTCCTCTCCTCCTCTCCTCCTTCTCCTACTCTCCTTTTCTCTCCTCCTCCTCCTTTCCTCTCCTCCTCTTTTCCTCCTCCATCCTCCTTCTACTCTCTTCTCCTCCTTCTCTCCTGCTCCTCCTCCTCCTCCTCCTTCTCCTATTTTTCTCCTCCTCTCCTGCTGCTCCTTCTCTCCTCTCCACCTCCTATTTTTTCTCCTGCTCCTCCTCTCCTCCTCTTTTTTCTCCTCCTCTCCTCCTCCTCCTCCTTTTTTTCCTAATGTTCTGAGACACTGAGTTTTGTGTTTTCATTATCTCTAAGCAAGAATCGTCAAAATTACAAGAAAAACAGGCTCGAAATATTTCACTCTACTCATAATGAATCTATATAATGTTTGAGTTTCACTTTCTGGAATGATTGACAAAAAATATTGAACTTTTTCATGATATTCTAATTTTTTGAGATGTACTTGTATTCACATTTTGGATTTGGACGATTAGGGACTGAATGAGTGAAGGTGAAGCATAAAGCTGAATATGGGAGATTCA
The DNA here is from genome assembly GCF_030273125.1 of Centropristis striata. Classification (NCBI taxonomy): domain Eukaryota; kingdom Metazoa; phylum Chordata; class Actinopteri; order Perciformes; family Serranidae; genus Centropristis; species Centropristis striata. The sequence goes on along the minus strand of NC_081525.1, from coordinate 4,546,636 downwards.
AGAACATTTAAAATGTTTGTTACAGCCGTGTCACCGTGGGTTCTGATGGGTTAAATATCTTCTGTCACTATTCATGGCTGCAGGTTACGTTCTCCCCTGGGAGTCTGAGGGAGAAGACTCGTATCCTCCAAAGTTCGCCCGTCCGCTGCAGGTGGCGGTGGAGGCCAGTGACGGCGCCTCAGACTACGGCAACAAGTTTGGAGAGCCCGTCCTGTCAGGTAGTGAACCATACATGCATATGTGGGCATGTGTATGTATGTATATTTATTGTGTATAGGTAAATTATATTATGTTTTGTAATACAAGACATGTTTAGACAAGGATTTAAACTAGTCATGTTTAACCCTTTATCAGGCAAAGAACTATATTTGGTAACTTCAGGTAATATTTCAAGAAAAAAGTTGCAAATTTACTAGATTAAAGTGGCAAATCTGTGCGAAAAAAGTCGCAGATTTAAGAGATTTAAAGTGGCAAATCTGTGCGAAAAAAGTTGCAGATTTACGATAAAAAAGTGGGAGAAAAGCAACTTTTTTCTCCCAGATCCACCACTTTAAATCTCATAAATCTACGCATTTTTCTCTCGTAGATTTGCCACTTTAATCTCGTCAACTTTTTTCCCAAAATATTAATTTCGTATGTGTTTTTTTACACATTCTGGCTGTATGTAATATCCTCCAATATTCTCTAGGGTTGAAATTTGGAATTTGCAAGTATTTCAATGAGTGCCCTATTAAGGGTTAAAGTGGTGAATCTGGGAGGAAAAAAGTTGCTTTTTTCCCCACTTTTCTCGTAAATCTGCAACTTTTTTCGTGCAGATTCGTGCAGAGCCCGTCCTGTCAGGTAGTGAACCATACCGAAGCATGGCTAGATTTACATTAACACATATTTATTTATCTTTAAAGAGACTTTTTTTGTCTCTCATGTTGTGAAATTGATGATGTTTTCTCAATTTGCTTGTGTTTTCTTAAGTGTCACCGCTCTGAGCTCTCAGTAGAAACCCTAGAAATGACATTCAAGTGAATCTTGGATCCTCCTCCAGGTTTCGCTCGTTCTTTCGGCATGCGGCTGCCTAACGGAGAGCGGCGAGAATGGATTAAGCCAATCATGTTCAGTGGCGGTCTCGGCTCTATTGAAGATGCACATGTGAAGAAAGAAGAGGCAGAGACTGGTAATGTCTGAATTCTGCATGTGTGTGTGTGTGTGTGTGTGTGTGTGTGTGTGTAAAGTGTTCAATCAATGCAGAGGCTATATTTAACACATCGATGAATGACTCATGCTGCTCCTCTGCTGTTCTCGTCCACCAGGAATGGAAGTGGTGAAGATCGGAGGGCCGGTGTACAGGATCGGTGTGGGAGGAGGAGCCGCCTCCTCTGTGCAGGTAAACCTCACCTGGTGCAGAAGTTTAAGAGTAGTCATTTTCTGTCTTTTTGTGGGTTTTTTTTGTTAATTTTGTGGGTCTTTTTAGTCATTTTGTGTCTATTTTTGGTCATTTTTTCCCCTTTTTTGGTCATTTTGTGTCTTTTTAGTCATTTTGTGTCTTTTTTGGTCATTTTGTTTTCCTTTTTTGGTCATTTTGTGTCTATTTTTTGGTCATTTTTCCCCTTTTTTGGTCATTTTGTATCTTTTTTTTTTTTGTAATTTTGTGTCTTTTTTTGGTCATTTTGTGTCTTTTTCTGGTCATTTTGTGTCTTTTTTGGTCATTTTGTTTTCCTTTTTTGGTCATTTTGTGTCTTTTTGGTCATTTTTCCCCTTTTTTGGTCATTTTGTATCTTTTTTTTTAAGTAATTTTGTGTCTTTTTTTTGGTCATTTTGTTTCTTTTTTTGGTCATTTTGTGCCTTTTTCTGATCATTTTGTGTCATAAAATATATAAAAGCACCGGCAGAGAGTTTAGTTGTTGTCTGCTTCATTATTTGTACAAAATTCGTCGTATCAACTGAGTTGAACTGTGCGTGGAGATTCTGTTCAGTGAGCGGAGGTCGCGACTCAAAAAGGTTGAGAACTACTGATCTAAACTTCCTCCTAAGCATTTTTCTGAAAAACTGCACAGAATGTAATTAATTATTTCCAAGCAATTCATTTATTTCTCAGCCTCTGAAGCAAATAGAGACATGAAATAAACCCATTTGAAAGCTTAAACCCTGGCTTTAGCTGTAGAGAATTGCCTTTGTCCTAAAATTCATTAAGATAAAAGAAAAAAATGAACAACATTAATTGTTAACTGTTAATCTTGTCCTAAAGAGTTTTAACATTTTTTTTTAAATAAAAAACATCAATAATTAACAGCTAAAAAAATAATCTTGTCTCTTTTGTCAATTCTTCTGTTTGGAGGAGCGGAAGACTTTTCCTTTATTGAGCGAATTGCCTTTTATCGATTATGTGTCTTAAAAAAGACGACATCATCCAAAACCTCCTCTTTTTTCTCCTCTTCCTCTCATCCTCTCCGCCTCCTCCTCCTCCTCTTTTTGTCTCCTCCTCCTCCTTCTCCTCCTCCTCTTTTTTCTCCTCTTCCTCTCATCCTCTCCGCCTCCTCCTCCTCCTCTTTTTGTCTCCTCCTCCTCCTTCTCCTCCTCCTCTTTTTTTCTCCTCTTCCTCTCATCCTCTCCTTCTCCTCCTCTCCTGCTCCTCCTCCTCCTCCTTTTTTTCCTAATGTTCTGAGACACTGAGTTTTGTGTTTTCATTATTTCTAAGCCAGAATCGTCAAAATTACAAGAAAAACAGGCTTGAAATATTTCACTCTACTCGTAATGAATCTACACTACTGGTCAAAAGTTTTATAACACACCAACTTTTCCAGAATTTAATTGAAAATTATGCAGTTTAATGTCTCAGTGTACTCTGAAATTAATGCACATTTGCAACATTTAAAATTCTTTATTGAGCATGATAGTGTTTTGAAAGTAAAAAAAAGATTCAAAATCACATTTTTATGTTGGACTAAAGGACTAAAAAAAAGACACAAAATGACAAAAAAAGACACAAAATGACTTACAAAGACATGAAAAGAATACAAAAATGGACAAAATAGCCCAAGACTCCATAGAGTTAAGTTGTTAACCCATTTCTTGTTCCCTGAAAAAGGCCTACTTGTATAATTCTGAAATGTACATTATTTTTCAGTTTTGGTTAAGCTTACCTTTTTTTATTTACCTCTGGCAGTTCACCACTTACCTTTGTACCCTTTCAAGCTGTTCATTTGACTTGAACTGCTTGAATTTCAATAAAAAACTGGAAAAATTGGGGTGTTCTAAAACTTTTGACCGATAGTGTATATAATGTCTGAGTTTCACTTTCTGAAATGATTGACAAAAATGATTGAACTTTTTCATGATATTCAAGTTTTTTGAGATGTACCTGTATTCAGGTAAAACGTTGCATCCAGTCTTAATTGGTTAAATCCTCTTTGTGTTGCAGGTGCAGGGTGATAACTCCAGCGGCAGAGATCTGGACGCGGTGCAGAGAGGAGACGCTGAGATGGAGCAGAAGATGAATCGAGCTCTCAGGGCGTGTCTGGAGAAAAGCAGCGGGAACCCAATCTGCAGTATCCATGATCAGGGGGCGGGAGGAAACGGTGCGAAACCTCAACCTGGTTCTATGTCTGGATTTATGTAAAGCTCAGACAATAAGACAAATGTTAACATGGTATTATCATCTTCAGGTAATGTGCTGAAGGAGCTCAGTGAGCCAGCAGGAGCTGTAATCTACTGCAGCAGATTCAAGGTAATCAGCACATGAACACACACACACACACACACACACATTCTCGTACTTCTATCTTTGTGAGGACCCTCATTGTAATAGTGAATTACCTAGCAAGGTTATAATAGTTTTGAATTTTTCATTCGTTTTAGTTTTGAATTTTTGGTTTCAAATTCAGTTCGTTTTAATGAGTTTTTAGAGTGAGTTTTCTAGTTTTAGTTTAGTATTTTTTTTAATGCTTTAGTTTTAGTTTAGTTTTTATTAGTTTTAGTTTTTTTGTAATGGGGTATTTGTTGGGTGCCAGATTCAATAAGGTCACAATAAATGTTGCCTTTATTTCCTTTGTCTGATCCATCTCAGCCCCAATAAGTTTATTAAGTCATAAAACCAGATAGATGAAATAGATTTCATATCAACCAAAAAGGTTTATGTATGAAAAAGTTGACAAAGACGAAAACGAAGGACATTTTCACTATAATTTTAGTTAGTTTTAGTTAGTTTTGTAACCACACAATACAGTTTCAGTTAGTTATCGTTTTTTAAAAACTCTTGTTTTTATTTTTATTTCAGTTAACGAAAATGTGTTTTCAATTCTAGTTTTCGTTATTCCGTTAGTTTTCGTTAACTATAATAACCTTCACACACACACACACACACACACACACACACACACACACATTCTGCCATTTCTCATTGTTTCCTTCTTTTTACAGAAAGGGGACCCCACCCTGAGTGTGCTGGAGCTGTGGGGGGCGGAGTACCAGGAGAGCAACGCGCTGCTGCTCCGTCCGTCAGACAGGGACTTCCTGGAGCGAGTGTGTCGGAGGGAGAAGTGTCCCGTTGACTTCGTGGGAAACATCACCGGAGACGGCAAGGCAGGTTTCAGACTCAATCAATGCAAGATTGATTGATTTCCTCCTACCAAGGAAGGATCCTTGACTTTGGGATACAGCCATAGTCTGGCTTTTCTTACAAGATATTAAAATATTCAAAACTAAACAGAATAAAAAAACTATAACAACACAATAAGTCATCACCAGTGCAGAAGTTTAAGAGTATTTAACCCATGAAGACCTGAGACCGCCTCCAAAACACCCTCTAAACCAGCTATTCTCAACCTTGGGGTCCCGACCCCAATTCGGGTCCCGAGATGATTTCTGGGGGTCGCCACATAATTTTAAAAGTCAGCTCTGTCTCCACCATGTTAAAGTGTTCATGTGTTTTAGGTCATTTAATGTCTTTTATTGTCATTTTGTGTCTTTTTTTGTCATTTTGTGTCTTTTTTTGTCATTTTGTCTTTTTTGTCATTTTGTGTCTTTTTTGGTAATTTTGTGTCTTTTTTGTCATTTTGTGTCTTTTTTTGGTAATTTTGTGTCATTTTTGGTCATTTAATGTATTTTTTTTGGACATTTAATGTCTTTTTTTGGTAATTTTGTGTCTTTTTTTGTCATTTTGTGTCTTTTTGTCATTTTGTGTCTTTTTTTTGTCATTTTGTGTTTAAGATATTAAAATATTCAAAACTAAACAGAATAAAAAAAACAATAACACAATAAGTCATAAACAAGTAAAGAACAAGTGTACTTAAGTATAGCACTTGTACCAAATGTACCTGGTTGCATTCCACCGCTGCACTAAACAATAATCAAGATCGTGTTTATCTCTGTTTTCTCCTGCAGATCGTGCTGGTGGATGACCAGGGAGGCCGCGGTGATCCGGCAGACGGCGGCCGCTGTCCTGTCGACCTGCAGCTGGAGTGGGTTCTGGGTAAAATGCCTCAGAAGGAGTTTAAGATGGAGCGCGTGGCTCCGATCCTGCAGCCTCTCACTCTTCCTGCGGGGCTGAACGTCAGACAAGCACTGGACAGAGTTTTACGTCTTCCTGCTGTAGCGTCCAAACGCTACCTGACCAACAAGGTATGTTCTTCCTCTCACACCGTCATGCGTGCAGATGACAAACATCGCCGGTAAAACCGAGGATTAATGTTCTGTTAGTTAGACCAGTAGTTCTCAACCTTTTTGAGTCGCGACCCCCAATCTAACATGCATGTTGTCCGCAACCCCCGCTCACTGAACACAATCTCACACACACAGTTCAGATCACCCAAAAAAGAAACAAAATTACCACAAAAAGACACAAAATTACTAAAAAAAGACACAAAATGACAAAAAAAAGACACAAAGTGATAAAAAAAAATACACAAAATTACCAAAAAAGACACAAAATTACCATAAAAAACACAAATTACCAAAAAAGGCACAAATTGACCACAAAATGATGGAAAAAAGACACAAAATGACCAAAAAAGTCACAAAATGACTAAAAAATGACACAAAATGACTAAAAAAAGACACAAATTGACAAAAAAGACACAAAATTACCAAAAATGACACAAAATGACTAAAAAAAGACACAAAATTACCAAAAAGACTAAAACACATTAACACATGAACATTTTAACACAGTGGAGACAGAGCTGACTTCCAAAATGATTTGGCGACCCCCAGAAATCATCTCGCGACCCCAACTGGGGTCCCGACCCCAAGGTTGAGAATACCTGAGTTAGACTATTTACATTGCGGCGCACATAGAGAGTCTGGCGGCTAATGGTGCGTTCAAAGTCTACACGAATGTCAGAATTTTCAACGTTGTTCCGACCTCCAAGTTCCGACTTTTAGTGTAAATTAAACACACCATAAGGCGTTATGGTAAGAACGTGTTAGACCCGCCTTCAAAATAAAAGCACACACACTTTCAAAATAAGAGCACATGGATGTGCTAGCAGAGTCCACCACAGAATTTGCTGTCAAAATATGACGCCTTTAATAAAACATAGAAGAATCCCTATTATCCTTTACAATAATTCATAAAAAATATGCAATGATTAAGATGGAATAGTGGCATTAGAATGTGCGAGAGGCACCAAATTTAGGCTTTTAGTCGAAAATGTTCTCCGGGGGAGCATGGCCCCCGAACCCCCCTACTTTGTTTGGGTCCCCCCATCAAAGTCTTAGAAAATCCTGACAAGAAGTTGCCCAGCAGTATGTTCAGGGTAATAAAGGAGGAGAGATGTTTTTGGGTCCTTCATTGAGTCAGTAAATTTGTTTGGCTGCACTGGGAATTTAATATACAAACTTATTTTATGTAAATATGTTAGTTGTTGTTTATACTACAGTTCATTTAAAAATGCTTAAATGAAACAAATTCTGGTCAAGGCATGGAGTGGAAAAATTTAGTTGAAATCATTTGGTGACAGCATTGTCCCCCCAGTTCAAAAATCCCATCTGTGTCCCTGCACACTGTGTCTGTCTTAGGAAGTATATTTGTGCAGACGATTGACTCTTCTCTCTCTCTTTCTGTCTCAGGTGGACCGCTCTGTGACTGGGTTGGTGGCCCAGCAGCAGTGTGTCGGCCCTCTTCACACCCCGTTGGCCGACGTGGCTGTTGTTGCTCTGTCCCCGTTCAGCCTGGAGGGAGCAGCGACCGCCATCGGGGAGCAGCCAATTAAAGGCCTGCTCTGTCCTGCAGCTGGGGCTCGCATGGCCGTCGGAGAGGCTCTGACCAATCTGGTGTTCGCCAAAGTCACAGCTCTGAAGGTGAGGATCATCAAGGATAATAACTGTACACAATGGATGCTTTTTTCTCCTTTCTAAATGAAATAACAACCAGCTGACAAGATCTTTTTCATGTTGGAATCAGTGTTAATCAATTTTTTTAAAATCAGCTGTAGGGTTGTCAAAAGTGTCAATACTCAAAAAAGTATCGATACTTTTGACAACCCTACAGCTGATTTAAAAAAAAAAAAAAAAAAAAGTGCCCAGGATTTCAGTAAATCTCCCTCTTGTGTGTTTCAGGATGTGAAGTGTAGTGGTAACTGGATGTGGGCTGCCAAGCTGCCCGGTGAGGGAGCCTGTCTGTGGGACGCCTGCAGAGCCATGTGTGAGGTCATGGGTCAGCTGGGCGTGGCCGTGGACGGGGGAAAGGACTCTCTGAGCATGGCGGTCAGAGCGGGGACGGAGACGGTCAAAGCTCCAGGTAGAGACAGAGAGAGAGAGAGAGAGAGAGTATCTGTGTGTCTGTCTGTGTCCAATCAAATGAGTGACTTCTTCTGTGTTTGCATTCTTGCTTCATTCATTTCATGAAGTTAATGAAATGGTGTATGTACACTACTGATCAAAAGTTTTAGAACACACCAACTTTTCCAAAATTTAATTGAAAATTATGCAGTTTAATGTCTCAGTCTACTCTGAAATGAATGCACATTTGCAACATTTAAAATTCTTGATTGAGCATGATAGTGTTTTGAAAGTAAAAAAAAAGATTCAAAATCACATTTTATGTTGAACTAAAGGACTAAAAAAAGACACAAAATGACCAAAAAAAGACACAAAATGACCAAAAAAAGACACAAAATGACCAAAAAAAGACACCAAAAGACACAAAATGACTAAAAAACGACACAAAATGACTTACAAGGACATGAAAAGAATTCAAAAATGGACAAAATAGCCCAAGACTCCATAGAGTTAAGTTGTTAACCCATTTCTTGTTCCCTGAAAAAGGCCTTCTTGTATAATTCTGAAATGTACATTATTTTTCAGTTTTGGTTAAGCTTACCTTTTTTTTACACAAATTAAGCTTACCTTTTTTTTATTTACCTCTGTACCCTTTCAAGCTGTTCATTTGACTTGAACTGCTTGAATTTCAATAAAAAACTGGAAAAATTGGGGTGTTCTAAAACTTTTGACCGGTAGTGTATGTGGCTGTATGCACTATTTATTGTTTTTGTTTTTAATTCTCCATGTTTTTCTTTTTTAAATCCCTTTTATCTGTTTTATTTATGTTTTCTACTATGTGTTTTTACATAGTGCATATTTGTATACTCCTGCACTGAGTATTGCACTTAATCTCGTTATGCATTGCAAAGTGACAAATGAAGATATTCTATTCTATTCTATTCTATTGTGTTTTTAGGTGCTCTGGTTATTTCGGCATATGCTGTTTGTCCTGACATCACAGCCACCGTGACACCCGACCTCGAGGATCCAGATGGAAAAGGTGGGTCACACACACACACACACACATACACACACACACACACACACACACACACACACACACACACACACACAAATCAGATCGCTCAGCATCAGTAAAGACAATATGTTTGATTGTCTTTTATTCATTGTTTGAAAAAGTTTCAGTTGGCAAAAATAGGACTTCAGTGTGATAAATCCTCATCTCACCCAGACTGCACACTTTCTCTCTTTACACACACACACACACACACACACACAATCTTGTACTTCTATCTTTGTGAGGACCCTCATTGGAATAGTGGATTCCCTTACAAGGTTATAATAGTTTTGGATTTTTCATTAGTTTTAGTTTTGATTTTGTTGTGAATTTTTGTGTTCAAATTGAGTTAGTTTTAATGACTTTTTAGAGTGAGTTTGTTAGTTTTAGTGTTAGTTTTAGTTTTTGTAATGGGGTATTTGTTGGGTGGGAGATTAAAAGAGGTCACAGTAAATTTTGCCTTTATTTCCTTTGCCTTGTCCATCTTCATTATGTATGAAAAAAGTTGACAAAGAGGAAAACAAAGGACATTTTCACTATAATTTTAGTTAGTTTTGCAACCACACAATTCAGTTTCAGTTAATTATCATTATCATGTAACCTTTAACCCTAAAACAAAGTCTGAAAAAAAAAAAAAAAGCCTTTAAAGAAGTGAGGACCGGCCGAAATGTCCTCACTTTGCAAAAATGTCCTCACTCTGTTGGGTAAAAACGTGTTCTGGTCCTCACTATGTGGGAAGTACAAGAACACACACACACACACACACACACACACACACATGCTGCTCAGTACCAGCTGACCCTTTGTCCTCTCTCTGCAGGCGTGTTGTTGTGGGTTCCTCTCAGTCCAGGCCTCCATCGTCTGGGCGGCTCGGCCCTGGCTCAGTGCTACAACCAGCTGGGAGACTGCTCTCCTGACCTGGAGACGCCTCAGTTATTGACCGCCTGCTTCAACGCCACGCAGACACTGTTACACGGTCAGCACACACTCACAGGCACATTACTACCTGCCACAGAGGAGGGAAAAAGTTTAGCATTGTTTACTGTGATTCAGTCTGTGAGCAAACTTTTCTTTAGCTTTATTTCTCAGTTTATTCTCTAGTTGTCAGGCTTTGTACTGTGATACACAGCCACCTTGTGGGTTTACTTTATTTTCAGGTAGAAAAGATAAGAGCCACCAAGAGTTTTTATACTTTTTACTATCCCATATTGGTAACGCTTTATATTAAGGTCCTTGTAATAACCATTAATTAACAAGTAATAAGGCCCTTGTAAGTCCTTACAAAATGCTTATTAACATCATTGTGTGTTAATAAGCTTATATAAGTGTTAATAATGGTGTTATAATACAGCTAATAGCAGGCTATAAGAGATTTATAAGCACTAATAAGAAACGTAACAGTTTGCAAATGCTTAAGAACATTAATAAAAGCCTCATGAGTATCTTTTAATTGTTCATAATAGCATTACAAACATCCATGACCCACCCATTATGTCTTTGCCATGCCTTTATTAATCTTATTTTGTTTGCTTATTGATATTAAAATATACTTTATTGCTCATCTATTATAAGTTAACTATAAGTTAACTATGCTTTTTGCAACTACCGGATCTAAAGCGAGAACAATGCCTTATTACTTGTTAATTAATGGTTATTAAGGACCTTATTATAAAGCGTTACCCACATATTTTATTGCAGTAGACTTTTTATATTTGTAGTTTCAGTTTGAATTAAAGATAAAAGTAGATTATAAATTAAGTCTTGTTATGGTGGAAGATGGATTAGAAGAGACTGACATTAGGAGGTTTTTTCTTTCAGATCGTTTGCTGAGTGCAGGACACGACATCAGCGATGGCGGCCTTGTTACCTGCTTGCTGGAGATGGCGTTTGCAGGGAATCGTGGGATTGATGTTGAGTTGTCATCACAAGGAACTGGAGGTTAGTGAGCTGGGGGCTTCGCTACAGGAAAACACCCTTACTGCTCCTATCTTTGGGGATTTCTTCCCAAATGCACTGAGGAAACATGTTAGGGGTGTTTCCATTACAGTCCAATACCGGAATGAGACGGGTCTCACTTGCCAAAACGCCCCTAATTTGAATATGAGCCGTCCTGAGCGGTCTTTTCACCCGACTTTTTTTTTGTCCCTGTAGAAGAGCAGGGCCGTTTTTCTCCCCTGAAAGAAGCCTGGTTGCTGATTGGATAGAACGCTAAACAGGATGTGACGTAGTACTCGACGCCACAACAACACGCTATATTTGTAAAAGCCGGCGAAGTAGCGAGTAGTCACAAGCCACAATAAACATCAGCCTCTTTCATAGTGTGGTCCCTCAAATCCGCTATATTGCTGGAAAGATCTGTGCCGGCTCTTCACCTCAGGGCGTTCATAGTGATCCCGCAAAGTGATTTTCTGCCCTTTCATAGTGCCGAACGAGGTGCACAGTAGCACAATGCTAATAGGCTAACAGATAGCTCTGTAGCAGTACAGTGTGTATGTGCTGCTGCTGCAGGAGGTGTTCACTTAGCGATCTCTCTTTGTTTACAACAAGCACCAGACACTCTGTGTACAGTTAGCGATGCCGTACGTCACCTCCAGAGTCTCTAAATCCCTCTGGGGCCTTTTTTTGTAATGGAGACACTGAGTGAGTGGACATTTGAGAGGGCGTGGCCTGAGACTTTCCCAGCCGCCACTCTTCCCCCTAAAGGAAACATGGCTATAGTTATAACACAAAAAATCCTAAAAGTTATCCTTAGCTGAGAGACAGACTTGTCTGTAATGAGGCCTCTGTGCAATTCACAAATACAGAATACAAACTGTGCAGCTGTAATCATGAATTCACTCTGTGTTTCTGCTGCAGTGATGGAGCTGCTGTTCAGCGAGGAGCTGGGTTTGGTTCTGGAGGCTTCAGAGCTCCACGTGGAGTCGGTGTGTCGGAGATACAGCGAGGCGGGCGTGCAGTGCCACCGCGTCGGCAGGACCTGCGGCTTCGGACCCGAGGCTGTGGTGAGACATCAACTTCAGTATGTTTTCTCAACTGTTTTATCTCATCCTTGATGATTTTTATTTCCCTTGCTTTGTATTTCAGGTCAGAGTTCGTGTGGATGGCCAGGAGGTGCTGAGGGAGCCGCTGCCTGACCTCAGAGCGTTATGGGAGGACACCAGCTTCCAGCTGGAGCGTCTCCAGGCCAACGAGCTCTGTGTCAGACAGGAAGAGGAAGGGCTCGCCAAGAGGACGCAGCCCTGCTTCAAACTGACCTTTGACCCCTCTGAAATACCCAGCATCAGCCCTCTCAGTAAGCTCCAGCTCATTTCTGCTGCATTTACAGGTTCATCTCAAAAAATGTGAATATCGTGAAAAAGTTCAATATTTTTTTGTCAATTATTTCAGAAAGTGAAACTCGTATATTATTTCGATTTATTACACATAGATTTTCTGAGACACTGAGTTTTGGGTTTTCATTATTTCTAAGCCAGAATCATCAAATTTCATTACAAGAAAAACAGCCTTGAAATATTTCACTCTACATGTAAAAATATAGAACTTTTTCATGATATTCTAATTTTTAATGAGGTGTACCTGTATATGCAAAAACAGACTGACCCCTGAGTTCTTGATATTTTTATTTTAATCTCTGTCAGGTTCAGCTCGTCCCCGTGTGGCTGTGGTCAGAGAAGAGGGCAGTAACGGAGACCGAGAGATGGCGGCGTCTCTGTATATGGCGGGCTTCGAGGTTACTATTCAGAGCGTTATTAACTGGATATACAGTGTGTTGAGTATGAAGCTGTGCAGTCGTTATGCATGACTCTTTATCTTTGGGCAGGTGTGGGATGTCAACATGCAGGACCTGTGCTCTGGCTCCGTCACTCTGGAGTCTTTCAAAGCGGTCGTGTTTGTCGGTGGATTCAGCTACGCGGACGTGTTGGGATCCGCTAAAGGCAAATAAACACACACTATACATACATACATACATATATACATACATACATACATACATGCATACATACATACATATATATATATATATATATATATATATATATATATATATATATATATATATATATATATATATATATATATATATATATATATATATATACATATACATATACATATACATACTCACAATGCTCATCGGGCGCTTTGACAGACAGATAAGATAAGATATACCTTATTCATCCCAGCAGAGAAATGTAGGTCTTCCAGCAGCTAACATACACACATACATATATTCCACCTATACAAAACATGAGGCCACAGTACATAGCCTAGGATAGAAAAAGTGGGATGGATGGTCCATGTGCATTAGTAGCTGTTACTCATAGATATGATAACAGTTACAGCAAGTGTGCAAATATACAGGTGTGTAAATAAACAGGTGTGCAAATATACATGTGCAAAAATACAGTTTGATGTACAGTACAGGCCAAAAGTTTGGACACACCTTCTCATTCAATGCGTTTCCTTTATTTTCATGACTATTTACATTGTAAATTCATCAAAACTATGAATGAACACATGTGGAATTATGTACTTAACAAAAAAGTGTGAAATAACTGAAAACATGTCTTATATTCTAGTAAACAAAGGGTGGCTACTTTGAGGAATCTAAAATACAAGACATGTTTTCAGTTATTTCACACTTTTTTGTTAAGTACATAATTCCATATGTGTTCATTCATAGTTTTGATGCCTTCAGTGAGAATCTACAATGTAAATAGTCATGAAAATAAAGAAAAACGCATTGAATGAGAAGGTGTGTCCAAACTTTTGGCCTGTACTGTATACTTACAGTATAAGCAGCTTAAGCTACAGATTAAATAAATATTGTTCTGTCCTTACTAAAAGGGGAGTCATTATAAAGTGCAATAGCAGTAGGTAAAGTATTCTTAAATCTGTCGTTTTTGCAGCTTAGCTGCCGTAGCCTCCAACTAAAAACACTCTTTTGTTTACTCACGAGATTGAATGAATGAATTAATGCTTTATTTCGGTTTAAAAAAAAACAAAGACAACAAAATAAAATCATGTTTTTACAAAAGAATCCATCAGACAGCAACTGAAAAAGGAATAGGCTGAAGCCCCACTAAAGGCTTATTTTTGCCTCTCCTCTACTATCTACATGTATACACTATATACATTACATTAACTGAATAATTCACATTGTTACAAAACACATGATACCTTAAACTGAAAAATCAAATTCAATCTAATTTCATTGTAACCCTTGATAATTTTAGACCTTAAAGTCTTGTTGAAAACTATCATAGAATTACAGTGTATCTTTATTTCATCATTTAGTTCATTCCATAATTTTACACCCAAAACTGACACTTTTAGATTGTGCAAGGGATGCATGTTATTGTCCATAATACTCAATGAAACAATTATCAATAAATTATTTGTAACATCACTGATCCTTCACAATAGGTTGGGCTGCCACTGTTGCATATAATCCCAAGGCCAAGGCTGAGTTTGATCGCTTCCGGCAGCGGGAGGACACGCTGAGTCTGGGAGTGTGTAACGGCTGCCAGCTGCTGGCCCTGCTGGGCTGGGTGGGCCAGGGCCAGGACGGAGCAGGTGAGAGGGAAAGGCAGAGAAAGACATGCATGTAATACATAAAACAACACTACAGCAGTTTCTGGAGAAGGAAATGAATGATCACAGAGAGAAGCCTTGTAGAAGCTGATAATGTAATAAATTCCGGATAATGTAATAAAGTGCATTTCCCAATAATGAAATACACTTTTTACCAATAATGTAATAAAGTATAACATTAATGGGAGGTTTTTGATCAAATCAAAGATGGCGGAAAATCCAATATGGCCGAAAAACCCCATTGAGGATGCATTGAGCTGGGATTGGCCCAAGGGTTCCAGTGATACATTGTTTGATGAAAAACGGATGAACGGGTCAAAAGTTAATAAACATTCAACTTTGACCTGTTGGTGGCGCTAGAGCTCTTGAGCTAGAGTTGATACACAGTATCACCACTTGAACCCAAGTAATGGGTGGTCTGCTGTTAAATTATTACAATATTGGGGAATTATTACATTATCAGGACTTGTGAAATGAAGGCTAACCTGATAATGTAATAACCTCCCATTAATGTTATACTTTATTACATTATTGGTAAAAAAAAAAAGTGTATTACATTATTGGGAAATGCACTTTATTACATTATCGGGAAGTTATTACATTATCAGTTTTTTTTAGCTTTTTTATAGTTATGATCAGGACTGAAGTTGGTCAAAAGATTTAATGCATTGAAAGTGAAAAAAAATATTCATATATAATATTTTTATAGCACTTTTTAAGAGGTGAACATTTTTTGCACCTAAGGTAAAACGTGGGGGTATTTTCTGAAGGGTTAAAGCTGAAAACATTACTGATTACTTCAGCTTTCTCATAGATTCAAGAGAGAGCTTATTTTTTTTAAATCCTTTTATTGCTTGTTCCAATGGTTTTTATCATCTAAATACACTTTTACAGTCTTCTTATATTTTAATTCTGCAGCTTCTTCATGTCTATTTTAATGTCTGTTTTATTTTTCATGCTTTTTATGCCTCTGTAAAGCACTTTTTGTTTCGCCTTGCCTTCCCACAGAGTCCGAGGTGGTGCTGACCCATAATAAGTCTGGAAGGTTTGAGTCTCGGTTCGTCAGCGTTGGGATCCAGAAGTCCCCGTCCGTCTGGCTCCGCGGCATGGAGGGCTCCGCTCTGGGGGTCTGGGTCGCACATGGAGAAGGTACAGTGTTGTGGAGGGCTTGTGTTGTCTTCTGCTGTCTGTCATGTTCTAACATCAGGCTCTACTGGAGCCACCAGTGGCTGTTTTGGAACAGGGATGCAACTTTGAATTTTTTTTTTTTTTTTTCACTTTTACATTCATTTTATATGTTTTATAGGCCACCAAAACACAAAACAGAAGCCTTAATGAAGCCTTATGGCAGGGGTCTCAAACTCAAATTATCTGGGGTCCGCTGGAGGCATTATCAAAATGACCAAAAGAAGATACAAAATTACTAAAAAAAGACACAAAATTATTAGAAAAAGACACAAAATTACTAAAAACGCACAAAATTACCAAAAAAAGAAACAAAATTATAAAAAAAAAAACCTCCATTAAATTACTTTAAAAACACACAAAACAACCAAAAAATACTCAAAATTACCAAAAAAAGACACAAAATTATTTAAAAAAAGACACAAAATTACTAAAAAAGACACAAAATTACCAAAAAAGACACAAAATTACTAAAAAAAAACCCCATTAAATTACTTTAAAAAGACACAAAACGACCAAAAAATACTCAAAATTACTTAAAAAAAAGACACAAAATTATTAGAAAAATACACAAAATTACTAAAAAAGACACAAAATTACCAAAAAAAAGAGACACAAAATTACAAAAAAAACCCCATTAAATTACTTTAAAAAGACACAAAACGACCAAAAAATACTCAAAATTACTTTAAAAAAAAGACACAAAATTATTAGAAAAAGACACAAAATTACTAAAAAAAGTACTCAAAATTACTTTAAAAAAAGACACAAAATTATTAGGAAAAGACACAAAATGACCAAAAAAAGACAAAAAATTATTTAAAAAAAAGACACAAAATTGCCAAAAAAAAGTAATTAAAGGGACCTTCCACACACAACACGGTAAAGTGCCATTCATATAAAACTCACATTAAACTTTCATATCAAGGTGGGGGCCACAAAATATCGTCATGTTTGAGCAACATTAACACAATAATACAACATCATTATTAATTATCAAATATTCCAGAAAATGCATATTTTGACTATAAAGCATACGGTTATATATTCAACTTTGAATCTGAGGGCCTTTAGTTGTTTTGATTTAACCCTCTGGTCACTCTAATTTACTACCTTTCAGACCCTTCAGGCTGAAAATGTCCACTTCCAAAAAAACGCGCTAAAAACTTTACAGATTGATATTTTTTCTACTTTTTTCTGCATAAACCTCTAAAACAACTTCCGCCCTGCTCAAAACTACCAAATGCTTAAACATTTTTGGCATTTTAACCCTTTAAATGCCAGTTTGATTGCATGGTGTCACTGATGTTTTTTTTTATGGAAAAAAAACAAAACACAGAAATGTAGTTGTTTTCCATATAATAAATACTTTTTGGCTGATAGTTTTGATCAGGACTGAAGTTGATTGGAAGATTTAACCCAAAAAAGTTGAAAAAAAATATGTATCAGTAATACTCTTATAGTGTTTTTTGGAAGTGGACATGTCTGCCCTCAAGTTGCCATGAAGGGGTTTTTACTTCTTAAATCTGACACGACACAAAAACTAAAAATGCATCAAAATCTATTTTGTTGCTAATCTTTGACATATTCCAAGGCTGTGATTAAAAAAAATGCCCCATCCAAAAAATATTTATTGTATGGAAAATAACTGCATTTTTGTGTGTTTTTTCTTTGGAAAACCGTGACATCATGTAATCAAACTGGCATTTAAAGGGTTAAAATCCTCAAAATCTTTGAATGTTTGGTAGTTTTGAGCAGGGCGGGAGTTGTTTAAGAGGTTTATGCAGAAAAAAATATTAATCTGTAAAGTTTTTATGGCATTTTTTTGGAAGTGATTTTCAGCCCAAAGGGCCTGAAAGGGTAGTAAATGTGTACACAGTAGAAAAATTAGAAACTAATTAGAAACATTAGAAAAATTTTAATTTTAATTACAAAATATATCAAGAAAAAGAACCTTCTTCCAAAAATCATGCCATTTGCAGTATAACAGCCAGAATTATTGCCAAAACAAAAGTGAAAAATGACAAATATGGCTGAAAATATCTCAAGTGGTCCTAGAGGGTTAAACCAAAATAACAAATGTGAAACGGACCCGGACCAAACTGAAGAAAAGAGGCGTTCTCTTCCTGAACCATGGATTCAGTTCATTTCTAGTGTGAATGTGCAAGTTGGGGCGGTGCTTGTGATTTATTCACAAACTTTCTTAAATTACAGTTACTAAAAATGTGTTTCTGTAAAACGTTTGGGAAGATTACTAAGATATACTAATAAAATATTGAAATAAACATAAAGTGTCCCAGTAGTAACTAAAAATAATTGCACATAAAAAAGTGATATTGAATTAGGCAACACAGTAACAGAATATTGATTTGACTCTACTTTCACAGTTTGATCGCTCATTTAATCAAACATGCCCCTCATGAGATAAACAGACCAGACTGACCTGCCAGAGTAAATAAAACATGAACTCTGGAGATTTTTTTTCTGCTTCCAGGCTATGAAAAGCCCCATAATCAATCACAAAAAAAACCTATTTATTCTCCTTGGCGTTCAGTCCCAGCTAGGCAAGAATCCTTGGCTTTCTTTTTTACTTTTTTACCGTTTTCTTTTCCTTTTTTTATCTCTAACTCTGTTTTGGACTGAGTTTTTATTACTATTTTATTGTTTTACTCTTTTTAGTATTTTATTGGGTAACGCTCTATATTAAGGTCCTTGTAATAACCATTAATTAACAAGTAATAAGGCCCTTGTAAGTCCTTACAAGATGCTTATTAACATTATTGTGTGTTTATAAGCTTATATAAGTGTTAATAATGGCATTACAAACACCCATGACCCACCCATTATGTCTTTGCCATGCCTTTATTAATCTTATTTTGTTTGCTTATTGATATTAAAATATACTTTATTGCTCATCTATTATAAGTTAACTATGCTTTTTGCAACTACCGGATCTAAAGCGAGAACCATGCCTCTTATTACTTGTTAATTAATGGTTATTAAGGACCTTGTTATAAAGCGTTACCTTTTATTGTTTTCATTGTTTTTATTTATACCTATTTGTGTATGATTTTATTCTATTTTAATAACTGTACACCACTTTGGTCAACTGAGGTTGTTTTTAAATGTGCTCTATAAATAAACTTTGACTTGACAAGAGGTTACTTGTGTGTGAAACTATTACCTTGCTCATTCTGCTGAGTCATGCAACAGTTGTGTTGATTTTTCCTGCACAGGTCTGATGCAATTCCGCAGCTCGCCGGCCCAGGACCTGATTCTCTCCGGAGGGCTCGCCCCCGTCCGTTACCTCGACGACCAGGGTCGTCCCACTGAAGAGTACCCTCTGAACCCAAACGGCTCCCCGCAGGGCGTGGCGGGGCTCTGCTCCAGGGACGGGAGACACCTGGCCATGATGCCCCACCCGGAGCGCTGCACCCTGGGCTGGCAGTGGCCCTGGGCCCCCCGGGACTTCAGACCCTCCCTCACACCGTCGCCGTGGCTACGCATGTTTAGGAACGCTGCTGCATGGTGCAGCAACACGGAGTGATACTCAGTCTGTTTACATTTCTGTTGCTGCCAAAGCAGAATTACTTTTGGTAACGCTTTATAATAAGGTGCTTAATAACCATTAATTAACAAGTAATAAGGCATTGTTCTCACTTTAGATCCGGTAGCTGCAAAAAGCATAGTTAACTTATAGTTAACTTATAATAGATGAACAATAAAGTATATTTTAATATCAATAAGCAAACAAAATAAGATTAATAAAGGCATGGCAAAGACATAATGGGTGGGTCATGGGTGTGTGTAATGCCATTATTAACACTTATATAAGCTTATAAACACACAATAATGTTAATAAGCATCTTGTAAGGAATTAAAAGGGCCTTATTACTTGTTAATTAATGGTTATTACAAGGACCTTAATATAAAGTGTTACCTTACTTTCTTATTTGGGGGTTGTGAGTCAACTGAAACTGTCTTTATTACTCTAATCATGTAATGCACCTTTAACTCACTGTGGTACTTCACCTGTTTGCATTATTACCGTTACCTGCTGTCATACTTTAAGACTGTGAGACTGTTCTTGTTGACTTTGTTTGCATTCTTTAGGTTTCATTCTGGCAATCGCTGTATATTTTACAAACCTGTTGGGTTCTGCTGAGTCAGTGTTGCTTTGCTGAAACTTTAGAATTTGCTAATAAATAATAAAACCGCAGAAACGTGTGCAGCGTGTTATAACACATAATAAGAAAGGCACATAAGCCAATAAATATTCTTTATTTCTTTTTTTTTTTTACAAATTTATATAATAAAGTATTTACATAGTTGTCAATATTTCACTACTGACATGACAGCGTGTCTCTAACTTGCTGAAACAAAGTGGAAAAAGTTAAAGGAGTAAAAATGAAACGGTGGGCAAAAAAAAAATAACATACAGGATAAAATTGTGATTTAAACAAGATTTAGCCAATTTAATATTGATTAAATAGCTCCAGGCCTCAGGAACTTAACCCTTTATCGGGCAAATAACCGTATTTGGTAACTTCAGCGGATATCCAAAATAAAAAAAAATATTTCGAGAAAAAAGTTGCAAATTTACTAGATTAACGTGGCAAAAGAGAAAAAAGAGATTTAAAGTGGCAAATCTGTGTGGAAAAAGTCACAGATTTACGAGAAAAAAGCAACTTTTTTCTCGTAGATTTGCCAGTTTAATCTCGTAAATTTATTCCTCA
Organism: Centropristis striata; assembly: GCF_030273125.1. Lineage (NCBI taxonomy): Eukaryota > Metazoa > Chordata > Actinopteri > Perciformes > Serranidae > Centropristis > Centropristis striata. The sequence goes on along the minus strand of NC_081525.1, from coordinate 4,526,350 downwards.
AAATATTACCCCTCTCCCCCGGGTCTGTATGTTGTTTTTTTTTTACACATTCTGGCTGTATGTATCACCTCCAATATTCTCTAGGGTTGAAATTTTGAATTTGCAAGTATTTCAATGAGTGTCCTATTAAGGGTTAAAGTGGCAAAAAAAAATTTAGTAGATTTATGAGATTTAAAGTGGTGAATCTGGGAGAAAAAAGTAGCGCTTTTCCCACTTTTATTACTTTTAAATTTGCAACTTTTTCTTTGCAAATTCTTTGAATTTGCACGTACTTCAATGAGTGCCCTATTAAGGGTTAAAGGAGAAATTGTAACCACAGCTGAACCAGCACACTGCATCGTATTTTAGATATCACTCTTGCAAAGGCTCTGTAAACAATTGAGTCCTGAGTCGACAGTTTAAGAAGCTCAGACGACGTCTAACGTCGCCACTGTTGCACGATGTGCTGTTGTCAATATTCTTGCATCCACTAATCCAACCAGCTGCAGCAAGAAAAAGGAAGAAATCCAATGAAAGCTCCAGCAGCATTAGTCTACAGTGAATTCCCCATCATCCCTTGTGAGGTTGTGGTGTTTGCAGAGCGTCCTTCGCTCTCTGGCGCCATCTGCTGGTTGATGTTGATAACGCAGATGAGGAGCAGGATGACCACCACCAGGTCATCCAGGACCCCCAGCAGTCCACACAGGGAGGGGTCAGTTTCCAGGGGACTTGCTGATGAAGAGACGGGCTCCAGAGGAGGGTAGGAGATGGACATGACGGTCCCCACGCAGCACAGGGCCACCCGGAAGAAAAACAACCACACCAGTCCTCCCATGGTGCCAACGCCACGGCCCAGTAGCTGCAGGAGGAGAGGCGCATCACAGAGGTAGTCCATGATCTGGAGGGGTGCAGAAGAGGAGACTGGTCAGAGAGAAATCAAATGTGACTACACTGCAAAAAAAGAAAAGTTGGGTGAACTCAAAATTTCAAGGCAACAAACTTCGATAAAATTTTAAGTTGGACAATTAAACTAAATATTTTAAGTTTTGTTTTTGAGTCTGCTCAACTCTGAATTTCTCTGGCACGATTAAAGCCGCAATGAATGTCAGCTAATGTTGTGACCACAATTTTGAGTTAGCATTGATACGCTAATGGCTACTCTTGTAGCTGTAACGCAGCGCCGCTAGCATCAGTTAGCCGCTAGCATCAGTTAGCCGCTAGCTTTCGCTAATGACCAAATTTCACAACAAAGAAATAAGAGTTATCAGAACTATTGTCCCTTGTTGTGAACCCCAACTTAAAGATATAAATAACAACAACTCACAAACTTGTTTTTGAGCAGACAACTGGCTTCCTTTGTTGTGAACTTACATTATTGCCCTAAATGTCAATAATTTATATTTCCAAGTTTTACCTACTTAAATCACTGTTTTAGGCCAAAAAATACAAGTTGGCTTTTTTGCAGTGTAAATATAAACATTCAAATATAAGAGCAGGGGAAAAAGTAGTCAGAGCCCTTAAGCCTCTATGGTACCGTGTTGCCCCATTTTTGGCCTGTCAAATTTCTACAATGCATGTTTTTGAGTGATGCGATACTTTAAAAAAGAGGGAAGAGTATAGGGAACCAATAGCAATGCCTTAATGTGTCACATGACCTCCAGGAGGCCATATTGAAACCCTATTTTGCAGACTTTCCCTATTTTGCGCCACAAAAAAAATCACTCAAAACGTCATTTCCTGGCCCTTTTTCATCTGGAAAAAAAAATTCCTACTTATAGGTGAGTAAACCTTCATTTTTTATAGTTTCATACACTTAGACTGTTCAAGACATTCATTTCAATGGGTCGTTGGTTCAATGGTTCAATGTTTCCTACAGGCAACATTCAGACAAGAAACCGGTTAAAAAAGTTCCTTTTGTAATGTTATTAAATTTAAAATGTTATGTATTGTACCCCGTTGAAGCTACTGAATCTTATACACGTTTATTAAATAGATGATGTTAAAATTAGTTTTAAAAACTTTTTCTCTCCTCCTCCTCCTCCTTGTCTTTTTTCACTTGTGCACCGTTATGGTACAATGTTGCCTAGGGGCAACAAACCCCCAACACGTCCAAAAAAAATTATTATGAAATTTCTTCACATTATGTTAATTTAGTCTATTTTAAGACGAAATAACACACAATTTTTCTTTCCTAACTGGCATCATAATGCGTACCATAGAGGGATAAGCAAAAGTACTAATACCACACTATGAAATTACTCCACTACAAGTAAAAAGTCCTGCATTCAAAATTTGCATAAGTAAAAGTACAAAAGTATCAGCATCAAAATGTACTTAGAGTATCAAAAGTAAAAGTACTCGTTATGCAGAATGGACCCACTCAGATTTTTTTTAATATAGTCCAAATATATTATTGGATTATTCTCATTGATGCATTTGTGTAAGCAGCGTTTACATTTTGTAAAGGTAGCACTCATTTTAACTACTTTAATATTCTGTTATGAGTTTTAATTATATAAAAAAAGTCTAATCACTTTAAATTGATCATGGTTTTATGTTAGATATTTACCTGTAAAGTAACTAAAGCTGTCAGCTAAATATAGTGCAGTAAAAAGTACAATATTTGCCCTTAAAATTTAGTGAAGTAGAAGTACAGTACTTGAGCAAATGTACATGTGCATAATAATTTTACAGCTTTTCTTACTGTTAATTCTGTTAATCTTAATTATTGAATCTTTTTTTTCTTGCCATCACATGCAAAACGGGGCTTAAAGTTCTTTGATTTGACACATTAAGCAGTTTTACGTTTGTATAAAGCTTAATTCAATCAGAAAAAGCAGAAAGAATTTAAGCAGAGTCTGATTTTTGCAGCATATATACAGTATCCTGTCATTTAAGTGCCTTTGTTTAGTTGTATGTAAAGATAATACTGTGTGATAAAAATGATAAACGTCTATTTAAATCAGAAATGCAGCTGCCATATTTACTGGCAGATTAAACTAGTTTAACACCTTTCAGCAAACAGCTCCATCACTTTATCCGTTATGTTTTTTTTTATAGGAGTATGTGAAGGAGATCCGTGGGAAATGAGTTGTGTGTATATTTGAAAGGAAAAGAAACACTAATCTGATGTAGAGCCACTAGGTGTGTCAGTACCAGGTGTGTAAATTAGAAACCTCATTGTCTGACAATAGAGGTGGTTATATAATAAATCCTTGAGGTTGCATAAGTGGTATCCCTGTTACCAAACCTTTTATCAGAGGGAACGGTGGAGGAAATTCTCATATTTCATGTGATTTAATCTGTTGTTACACTCAAAGAGAAAGCTGCACCACCTGATACACACAGCAGTGTGTGGAAAAGCTACTATGGAAGTACACTGTAAAAAAACCTGTTGTTTTTACGGTAAAAAAAACGGCAGCTGTGGTTTACAGAATTTTACCGTAATAAATACGATGCAACTTTTTGTAATATTACGGTAAAATTATATTATCACTATCACCGTTGATTTGCCATTTAACCCTTTATCAGGCAAAGAACTATATTTGGTAACTTCAGGTAATATTTCGAGAAAAAAATTGCAAATTTACTAGATTAAAGTGGAAAATCTACTAGAAAAAAAGTCACAGATTCCAGAGATTTAAAGTGGCAAATCTGCACGAAAAAAAGTTGCAGATGTATGAGAAAAAAGTGGGAAAAAAGCAACTTTTTTCTCGCAGATTCACCACTTTAAATCTTTAATCTAATAAATTTGCTACTTTTTTCTCGAAATATTACCTGAAGTTACCAAATATAGTTCTTTGCCTGATAAAGGGTTAAGAAAGCCATTTTATTCCATATTTTACTGTAAAAAATAAAAAGTTTTTCCATCAAAAGAAACGCTGTTCTGCTATATAATTGTAATATAATATAATATATAATATAATAATATAAAACTGCTATATAATTTAGAAGAAAATACTTTGTAAATGCTGCATGAATTAACGATTTTACCATTAAATATTACAGTATATTTCTGTTAGAGATATGGTGTTTAGTACATTTAACAGTGAGAAAAAGTATTTTTACAAAAAATAAATGCAAAAATGATGGCTTGTATATATATTACAGTATATTTTTGCTACAAACACAGTGCCAGCGTATTTGACAGTGGAGTAATGTATTTAAAAAAAAAAAAAAAGTAAAAAATACTGTTTTGGCTGATATATACATGTATGGTGTTTCATTGTTACTGAAACTGAATTAACCCATTTATCATTTTACGGTCTTTTACTGTCATGGTTTAGCAGTTTTTCACAGCATAATCTACAGACATTTTTTACAGGGTACTGACCCTTCGAGGAGCTCCAGAATATCGTTTGTTGTAGTCTGTGATTTCCCCAAGAACTTCCTTTGACTGACGGTCTGATCGACTCTCGTTGAAAAGGTTACACAGCACGCTGACCTGGAAAACAGAGCAGGAACATTTTATTCCAGACTCACAGTCATTCTGAAGAGTACTGTTGGACTGTTTTTTTAAATTTTATTTTATTTTTATTATCAGATCATGCATATTGTACCTTCTGTCTGCAGAGAGGGCAGCTGATGGCATCCAACCAGGACCCGTGTCTCCAATAGGTGATCAGACAGGGAGCTGCAGAATCAAACACATAAACCAACATCAGAATTCATTTTCGAGTTAACAATTTACTGTAATACCGTAATGCATCATTCTACACTGTAAAAAATGTTTGTAGAAACTACAGTAAAACACTCTCAAATTACATCAGAAATAGGGCGTAAAATAAAAAATTGTATATCACCGTATTAGACACAAAACGAAAAAAGCACAAAACTTTAACTTTTACTGTCATACACTTTAGAAAACACAGTTTTGCTGTTTACAATTTTCATGTAAAATTAATGGAGAAATAGCATGATCTCACAATGACACAATTACCCTAAAAATAATGGGATTATTCAGTCTAAATTAAAGTTTTTTCCTGATATTTACATTTAAATTTACAGTAGGAAAGCCACTCACTGTATTTTTTACGGTTAAATTCTGGCAACGTATAAGTATTTCTTTACTGTCAGTGATAACTGACAGACGTGTTTGGGTGAGAAAGGGTTAAAAGGCTCAGGGGTAAGACAGGTAAATAGTCACTGCTGTGCACTGCAAAAAAAGAAAAGTTGGGTGAACTCAAAATTTCAAGGCAACAAACTTCTAAACTAACTTCTAACTAAAAGTCTGATACAGATTATTTTTTGTCCTGCTGAAGCTGCTGATTGACAATATGTTGCACAGTGTTCTTTACATCTTTAAATACATCCACAATAATTACTCATTGTTTGTTTTCCCGGAGTTCTGGATTCTGGTCAAGGTGGAAAACCTCTGAAGCATTTTACTTTATTTTTGATACTGTGTTTACTTATCTCTCACTCTTGTTTGTCTATAAATACGGTAGGCTCTTCTTTCACAATATATTTTAGATAAACTTTAGTTTTAATGCTGATTGTTGCTGAACAGGCTTGAGCCTTAAAATGTTATTTTTTCTGCTGGCTTTCAGTAACGATTACTTCATCTAAGGAATCCAATACTTTAAGCAAGCTTCTGTGCGCCTGATGTGACTCACGAGTACCTTTCTGTCCGTCTGTCCATTAGTCTGTCTATCTATCTATCTATCTATCTATCTATCTATCTATCTATCTATCTATCTGTCTGTCTGTCTGTCTGTCTTTCTTTTCTTTTTTAAACTCAATGTGTGCTTGCATGCACTGCAAAAAAGCCAACTTGTATTTTTTGGCCTAAAACAGTGATTTAATTTGGTAAAACTTGGAAATATAAATTTCTGACATTTAGGGCAATAATGTAAGTTAGCCCAACAAAGGAAGCCAGTTGTCTGCTCAAAAACAATTTGTTAGTTGTTGTTACTTATAGCTTTAAGTTGGGGTTCAAAACAAAGGACAATAGTTCTGCTAACTCTTATTTCTTTGTTGTGAAATTTGGTCATTTGCGAAGGCTAGCGGCTAACTGATGCTAGCGGCTAACTGGTGCTAGCGGCTAACTGGTGCTAGCGGCGCTGCTTGTTACAGCTACAAGAGTAGCCATTAGCGTATCAATGCTAACTCAAAATTGTGGTCACAACATTAGCTGACATTCATAGCGGCGTTACAATCGTGCCAGAGAAATTCAGAGTTGAGCAAACTCAAAAACAAAACTTAAAATATTTAGTTTAATTGTCCAACTTAAAATTTTTATCAAAGTTTGTTGCCTTGAAATTTTGAGTTCACCCAACTTTTCTTTTTTTGCAGTGTGACCTCACCTAATATTTAATTGTAAGGTGCAATAAACAGATTCTGATCAGATGTACGGCTGTGAACAGCTAACTGGCTGTGTTGGTTTTTGGTGACTCTCCACACCACATCTTATATAACCGTACACCTTTGAGAAGAATGATTTGGTAAAGCTATCAGGTGAGAGGCAGAGTTGGGAAACCATGGCAGCAGTTAATTATTGAAAGCGGAGCAGACAGGACTCGAGGCTGGAGATGCTACACCCATCAGCCAATGAATGAACAAAGATATACACATGATGCAACAGGTGAGCAACTGCAGGAGTGAGCCAACAATTATTTAATCCAGTCTCAAGTGACAGAGTGGACATGAATGAAAGAACACAAAGTGTCTGCTCTGATACTTTGTTTGTGTTTTTGTGTGTGAATCTCATACCACAGAACAAATGGCCACAGTTTGTCTGGACGGGGAAGCTGGCTGTCTGCAGGCAGACCGGACAGTGCAAGTCTCTGCTCGTGGACGGACATGACTGTGAAGAATCCTGAAGAAAAGTAAAGAGACGAGGCATTAAAAACGATAAGAAGGCAAGAAGATAATATGAAGCAGATAAAGAGTTGGGAAATCTATGAAACCTTATTGCCAAATTTAGTTTTCCTGATAAAGTGTTCTATAATATATATATATACTACTGGTCAAAAGTTTTAGAACACACCAACTTTTCCAGAATTTAATTGAAAATTATGCAGTTTAATGTCTCAGTGTACTCTGAAATTAATGCACATTTGCAACATTTAAAATTCTTTATTGAGCATGATAGTGTTTTGAAAGTAAAAAAAAGATTCAAAATCACATTTTATGTTGGACTAAAGGACTAAAAAAAGACAAAAAATGACCAAAAAAAGACACAAAATGACAAAAAAAGACACCAAAAGACACAAAATGACTTAAAAAAGATACAAAATGACCAAAAAAGACACAAAATGACTTACAAAGACATGAAAATAATTCAAAAATGGACAAAATAGCCCAAGACTCCATAGAGTTAAGTTGTTAACCCATTTCTTGTTCCCTGAAAAGGGCCTACTTGTATAATTCTGAAATGTACATTATTTTTCAGTTTTGGTTAAGCTTACCTTTTTTTATTTACCTCTGGCAGTTCACCACTTACCTTTGTACCCTTTCAAGCTGTTCATTTGACTTGAACTGCTTGAATTTCAATAAAAAACTGGAAAAACTGGGGTGTTCTAAAACTTTTGACCGGTAGTGTATGTAATTATGTGTTTTGCTTTTCTTCCTTTTGTCTCTTATTTCTTTCTTTTCTCCTTATTGTTGTATAGATTTATGATGATTTTAAACTCGAAGCTATATTTATACAGGGTTTATTTTTTATTTTATTTATTTTTTTCTCAGGGTAAATGTATATTGTAATTGTTTGTAATTTTATTCATATTTTATATTTAGTTTTGTAGATGGGGTAATTGTATATTGGATTTTTATAGTATTGAGATTTTGTATGTAGTTGTAAAAGCCCAACAAGGGACAGGATTTGAAAATTAGCTGAAGCTATATCTCTGTATGCAGCACATCGGATGCATGTCCTGTATCTATGCTAACTGCATTGTCCCTATCAAATAAATTAAAAAATAAATATATATCAGGTCTTTGGGTTTTTATTGCTTGCTTTATTTTATTGCTTTACTGAGCTGCTTCAATTTTAGCCTTTTCTGTGGTAGTTTGTCAGAGATATGAACACAGTTGAGATTTATTGGGATTTTTGTATCCAAACTCTCAAAAGCCAAAGAGCTAAAGTGAATAATGCAAGCTGTGATTTATTTATTTATTTTTTTTTTTAAACTTTTGCACTGAAGTTGTGACTTCCAAATCTTCTCAACCCTAAAACTAAGCCCTTCTTTTCTTTTGTTGACATTTATTCAGCAATGGTCTGCTAGCATCAATGTATACCTAAAGGTCAATTGAGGAAAATGGTTCAATTCAATAAAGGCAAAGTCTGATCATGCAGTAAACACATCCAAAAATCCAAAGAATTAAACAAGAAAGCCATTGTGAACAGAAAAAGTTGCTTCCAAACTTTTGGCCTGTAGTAATATATATATATATATATATATATATATATATATATATATATATATTTGGTTTTTTATTGCTTGCCTTATTTTATTGCTTTACTGAGCAATAAAATAAAGCATATACATATATATATATATATATATACATATATATACATACATTTGAGAAGCTGAGAAACAGCATTTCTGACATTTTTGCATTACAAACTATTGTAACAATTGATCAGTTATCAATAATATTTGGGGAAAGCTCTACTTTTTTTCATTAGGCCGAAGTCTGGAAACACACATGTACACAGTGAGATTATCATCACCTCCCTCCACCAGACTGTGACCCTAATAAAAGCAATAACATTCATCAGTGCCTTACAGTAATAATTATGTTTACTGCCTGTGTGCTCGCCCTGTTATTAAAGATATCAGGCATTTAAATAATGTAGGAAATACCAAGACTGTAGAAGCTGCAGCTCCTGTGTGAGCGTCTCACCTTGTGGGAGCTCATTAACACTGATGCTGACTGCTCAGAGGAGCGGAGCAGAGGTCTGGTTGATCCGGCTGGACCTTCAGAGGAGAGACGGGCCGCTCTGCAATGTGACACAGCAATGATAAACACACCTTATACACAGCAAAAAAAGAAAAGTTGGGTGAACTCAAAATTTCAAGGCAACAAACTTCGATAAAATTTCAAGTTGGACAATTAAACTAAATATTTTAAGTTTTGTTTTTGAGTTTGCTCAACTCTGAATTCAGATTTTTGTCAACTCAACACGATTGTAACGCCGCTATTAAATGTCAGCTAATGTAGCGACCACAATTTTGAGTTAGCATTGATACGCTAATGGCTACTCTTGTAGCTGTAGCAAGCAGCGCCGCTAGCGTCAGTTAGCCGCTAGCTTTTGCTAATGACTGAATTTCACTGCTTTCCAGCATTTCACAACAAAGAAATAAGAGTTAGCAGAACTATTGTCCCTTGTTGTGAACCCCAACTTAAAGATATAAGTAACAACAACTCACAAACTTGTTTTTGAGCAGACGACTGGCTTCCTTTGTTGTGCTAACTCACATTATTGCCCTAAATGTCAATCATTTATATTTCCAAGTTTTACCAACTTAAATCACTGTTTAAGGCCAAAAAATACAAGTTGGCTTTTCTGCAGTGTATGCTGTGTATCTGCTTGTGAGGAGACACAAAACTAATGATTTGTTGAGATAAGGTTGATTCTACTCAGCTTTTTTCTATTTGTGGACCACAGATGCTGATGCTCTGACTGCAGCAGTTTGACAAATTGGATGCCATGTTGCATCAACACAGATTGTCTTTTACACAAAAGCTGCAGTCAGTTGTAAAATTAAGTCGATCTCTACAGGAGGATGAATTGGGGTTTTTTTGTTGCTATTTTGCTTCTGTTACATGTCTTTTCTCAAACAAAACAACCAACATACACATTTAGTTGTTCATTTTACAACAATTTGTCTATTTGCATCTGTAGATTTCTCCTAAATTCACCAAAAGTGAGCAACAGATAGAGCCTCATTTACAAATTTAAGACAGTAATGCAAATAATGCAAAACATAATTGTCTTACTGTTATAATCATCTATCAGTTTATTGATTTATATATTACCCTATTAAAAATCAAATCAACTTAATTCCATCCTCACTTTAACTTATAGCATATGCATATTTAACAACTTTTGCATTACAATCTGGCTTTTATTTACAAATTACATTTCATTGAAACAAACAAACAGATCATAAATATGTGCCATTAGTAAGTAAATTAGTAAGACATACATACATACATACATACATACATACATACATACATACATACATACATACATACTAGGGTTGTCAAAAGTATCGATACTCAAAAAAGTATTGATACTAAAACGTTGTATCCGGATACAATACTCATTTTCAAAAGTAACGAGTATCTGAAGCTTGTTATCATAGTTGCAATTTCTTTTTGCACAACTGTTTTTTATTATAAATATTTAACCTGTGGTTCTGTTAATTTGTACATGTTGCATTTTTCTTGTTAATAAAAATATTTCTGTTAAATTTTGGGGTCTTTGTTTTTATCCTTGTGGCATCGAAAATGGTATCGAGTATCGAATATTTTCCTGAGTATCGGTATTGAGCTGAAAATTTTAGTATCGTGACAACCCTAATACATACATACATACATACATATATTTCACTTGATTAAACATGTTTACCTTCATATTTGGAGCTCCTAAATGTTTCTAACCTAATGTCTTACAGATCAAATGGAGCAAGCTGAAATATTCATGAAATCCAAAACCTAAATCCTCTAATTAGTTCAGTTACACAACCACAAAACAACCACAAACCCTTCAATACTATAAAAACTTCTGCTGGGACTCACCTGGACTGGAAGCTGTGGTGCGGGTGCATAGTTGAGCCAGAAGCAGCAGCTGACAGGTAGTCACTATCTCCCAGAAGGAAGTGAAGTGCTGCCGGTTAGCATCACTGTACAAAATAAATTGGAGTTGCCTGTTAATGATCAACTACACCCTCCAATATCAGCTGGTCTGAGTCTTCCTGCTTTAAAGGAGCAGTAATGCAGTCAGATCAATAAAACAGGTCTGTACACAGGCACGCTGATCCAAAAGAACACTTATAAAACCTTTTCAAAAGATTAGGATACACTTTTATTGTTTTAAGGAACCAAACATAAAAATTAACCCCCCACCCCCCGTGTCGGTTTCTCAGAGGTAAACTATTTGGGGTCACATGACTTTCCACCAGATCAAAGCCAAGCTGTGTTTAAGTAGGTTAGATCTGACCTCGCCAATCATTTACCCAAAGTTTACTCTGCCAACACCGCCGCTCCGCATAATTCCACTCTTACCATAAACGATTGGTTGTGAAATGCATGTGAATGTCCCTGACATTAACACCATACGGGTCACAGAGAGGCAGCTCAGCAGTAATAATCAACCCAGCAACTAAGTTTCCCATGCAGCAATGTGTCAACTACTCTTCTTAACAACACCATTCTTTTAATATTAACCCTCTATGGCACGCATTATGATGCCAGTTAGGAAAAAAATGTTTGGAATGTCTTTTTTGGTCTTAAAATAGGTTAGATTAATACTTAAAAAGACATTTTATAATTCTTTTTTTTTGGGGAAGTTTTTGGGGTTTGTTGTCTGTATGCAACATTGTACCATAACGGTGCACAAGTGAAGTTTAAAAATGAATGAATTTTAACATAATTTATTTAATAAACATGTGTAAAAGATTCAGTAGCTTCAACAGGGTACAGTACATGACATTTTAAATTTAAAAACATTATAAAAGGAACTTTTTAAAGCTGTTTCTTGTCTGAATGTTGCCTGTAGGAACCATTGAACCAACGACCCATTGAAATGAATGTCTTGAACAGTCTAAGTGTATGAAACTATCAGAAATGAAGGTTTCCTCGCCTATCAGTAGGAATATTTTTTTTCCAGATGGAAAAGGGTCAGGGAATTATGTTTTGAGTGATTTTTTATGGCACAAAATGCCAAAGCTGTTTCCTTTAGAAAAGTCTGCAAAATAGGGTTTCAGTATGGCCTCCTGGAGGTCATGTGACAATTTAAAGCATTGCTATTGGTTCCCTATACTCTTCCCTCTTTTTTAAAAGTATCGCATCACTCAAAAACATGCATTGTAGAAATTTGACAGGCCAAAAACGGGTATGATGTCTGAGGGCAACACCAAATAATTCAGTCCAACAGCAACTAATAGAACAATGCTCAAGAGTAAGGGAGAAGAAAACACTGAATTTGTCTGAAGAAGCCTGTTAAGTATGTATGCTTGTTTAAATAAATAGATAATACAGAGTGTATTGAGAGTTCCATAATATAACAGAAGAACTCGACTCTAATTGATAAAATTATAAAAACAGACAACATATTTAAAGTAAGTAGTAACTCCTTTGACTATTCTTTGCATTTGTTTCTACTTTTTTGTTTATTGAATACATTTATTCATATTCAGAGGAAATTTTCTGCTCCAAATTCATCCAAATTGTAGCTTTTATTAAATATAATTTCACTGTGTCTGACAGTGAGTGAATCAATCAAATCCGACTTTATTTTCTATAGCACTTTTCATACAAGAGAAATGCAACACAAAATGCTTCACATAAAAATTAGAAAGTAATAATAATAATAATAATAATAAAACATAGAAACAAGCAAATACCCTCCACCCATCCCATTAAAAACAAAGCACAAACTGAGGAAGCTCCATCTCAACGTGGAGCAGAGAGGAAACACTGGAGGAAGGTTAGAAATTAATTAGATAAATAAAAAAAAAATAAAGTAAGGTAAGATAAAATAAAATAAAATAAAAAGCAAAAGTAAATAATAATAATAAAACATTTTTAAAAAAGCTAGATAAAAAAGATAAAAACAATAAATAAATAATTAAGAAGTAGAGCATGATAATATATACAGTATATATATATATATATACACACACACACACACACACACACACACACACACACACATATATATATATATATATATAGACTAATAAATAGCAGCAAATAAATAAATAAAAGAGAAGATGTTGTAACACTAAGATGCATGGGCAGAAAAATATTTTAAAATGGTTCAAGTAAAAGCCAAATTAAAAAGATAAGTCTTAATTTTGCTCTTAAAAATATGAAGCGTCTCTGATGCCCTCAGGTCTTCAGTGAGAAAACGACGCCTCATTGTGGGTTTTCATTCTAACTTTTGGTATTATTATTATTATTATTATTACTATTAAAAGGCCAGAAGACCTGAGGGTCCTCGAGGGCTCATAGGATAAAAGTAAATCAGATAAATAGGCTGCACTAAGACCATAAAGAGATTTATAAACCAGTAAAATAATCTTGAAATGGATTCTGAAGATGTGATAATCTTCACATTATTCACTATGTCAGCCTTTACATAATATATTTACACAGGCCCTTCACCTCACCTCAGTTTGGTTCAGGTCATCTAAAAATAGCAGCCATCAGTCTGAGTGGGTCAGGGTCTCCTGGTGGCAGAGACATGAAACAGACCGGCTCACCCACGGACAGTTAAACAGCACAGAGGACGCTGCTGGGAGTCCAGCTCAGGTCAGACACAGTCTGGTTCTGAGGGGTGTGTGACACTTCAACTGGCTCATTGATCATTTAGTTGTTTGCCCTAGAAAGTGATGTAAGAATGGCTTGTGCTAAATTCAACCACAGTCACAGGCTAAAATATCTGACACATTGTTATGTTATTATTATTATTACTACTACTACTACTACTACCAGTATTATTATTATATACATATACTGTTGCTGCCATTAGTATTATTATTACTATATACTGATATACTACTATCAGTATTATACTGGCCTTATTGTTATTATTATTATTATTATTATTATTATTACTACTACTACTACTACTACTACTATTATTATTATTTTATACATATACTGTTGCTGCCATTCGTATTATTATTATATTATATTATATATCGTATTATCTACTGTGATATACTACTATCAGTTATTATACTGGCCTTATTGTTATTATTATTATTATTATAATAACTGAATGTGGGATGACAACCTCACTGGGGTGACACAAGTCTTAATATAGCTATTCTTACTGACTATAATCATTCTTTTTTCTTTTTTTTCTTCAATTAATCAAATTTTATTTGTTTACCAAAGAGGTTATTTTGTGTGCTTGCTTGCAAAAGCACACTAACTACTATTCACCGGGACTATTTTTATTTTTAATCTTCCGTTTCTTCCGTGTCATTTTTCGGTCGACTACTCCTCCCAGAGTTTTGGCCGCACATACACAAAAAAGGTATCAAACCGACCGGCTCGCCCATGACAAGTGTGCTATGACTTTTATAAGGGTTTCGACAAACGGTTTTCAAATTATTGGGCAAAAACACGTCAAAAAATCCCCCCAATGTAACCCTATGGAGGCTCTAGAGTGGTGATGCCATCAAACAGAGTGTAGAGGGAAAGAACGAATTGTCAAAAAATACATTTGAAAACTGCGCTCCAGGCCGCAAATTTCACTCTACAGAAATAATTTATACATAGAAACGTAGGAAAATTTGTCCTCTCACTCACAATCCTCTGGTAAAGCTGTCAGAGTTATAGTTTTGGCGCAGGACGCACACATGCACAAACAAAACACATCAACTGCCTCATTGGCTCCCATATTAAAAATGCAGGAAGATTTCTCCCCAAAATTTTTTTTACAGTTTTTTAAAATCGCTCTAACAAAGCTATTTTTTCATCTTTCTTTAAAAAAATATATGTAGACGTTCAGGAAGAACTCAGGAAGCTCAAAGTGAAGTCGGATCAATGATAGGTATTATGGTTTTGCCAAAAATGCTTTCTGTTCGAGGCCAGAATTTTCAGTTTGTCCACCTCTGTCTGCTCACTGTGACGGAACTGTCAGTTAATTTCAGTTGATTGCTCTGCTCTTATTGGTCGACTCCACCTGGCCACCTGGTTGCTTAGCTACAAAAGCCTCCCCCCTCCCCCCTCCCTCCTCCAACACAGACATTCTAACTGATAACTGTCAGTTTACTCTAAGTGAACAGACCTAATAACTTGACCATACATTGTCCAATCTTCCTCAAACTTGCCAAGCATGATGATGGTTCATCACTGACCACTTATACATAATAATGTTTCATAAATTCCCGCCCTTTTTGATTAGCCACGCCCCCTTTCATAACTAATGAACCGTTTGTCCTAGAAACTTGTATAAGGTGTCAGATTACTCGGCATGAAGTTCCTGTTTAACTGGTGATTGATAACCCCGCCCCTTTTGATTAGCCACGCCCCCTTTCATAACTAATGAACCGTTTGTCCTAGAGACTTGTATGAGGTGTCTGTGAACTCAGGACAGAGTCCCTATTTAACTGCTGATTCAAGCCACGCCCCCTTTGAGTGACCACGCCCCCTTTTACTAACTTGTGAACCGTTTGTCCTACAGACTTGTATGAGGTATCTGTGAACTCAGGACAGAGTCACTGTTTGACTGTTGATTTGAGCCACGAGAATGATGGTCTAGAGGCAAGCACACAATCAAAATTTCTTTAGAAATTTTCTAGTTGTAGTTTAATGTTGCTTGACAGATAAATGACAAGTCGACAATAAAACAGAAAATATTAGGCTGTAAAAATCACAGAAAGTGAAACAGTTTAATAATAAGAGACCAATGCAATGGAATACAAATAATAGTACTACTACTATTGCTATTATACACATATACTGTTGCTGCCATTGCTATTATTATTACTATATACTGTGATATACTACTATCAGTATTACAATGGCCTTATTATTATTATTATTATTATTATTATTATATTATATATTATATACTATACTGTACTATTATTATATACTGTCTAGTCACAATAACATTATTACCATCATATCATCAGTTTAATTACCTTCATCTTGCCACTGTACATACCTACCAACTGATCTTCTTTTTAACTTCTTAAGTGTCCTTGTTCTATTCTGTGTTTTTTCTATCTATCTATCTATCTATCTATCTATCTATCTATCTATCTATCTATCTATCTATCTATCTATCTATCTATCTATCTATCTATCTATCTATCTATCTATCTATCTATCTATCTATCTATCTATCTATCTACACATACACATATACTTAAAGATAGATTTCCTCCTCCACAGGCTTTGTTTGTAATTTTCCATATTGTGGCTCACAGAGGACGTGACCATAGACTATAAATAAGTACGTGACTCATGTTATCTTGTAATTAAAACTTAAAACAGTCAGTATTTATAACACTGTGTTGCCTTCCAGTTGTTATTACGTGAGTCACGTGAGATATTCAAGTGGATAACGTGAGGAAGTTTATTGTATTTACCAGAAATGATTTACAATCAGAGAAAGATTGGCAGGCTGCCAAGCCTCGAGTGGCTCTCCGAGAGCAGAATCTAGTTATCTCTGGTTCCAGAAAAAGCCTTTGTGTACTGAGTTCACTGGTTCCCAATCTGAGGTCCCCAATCCCCACTAGGGGTCGCCCAACCTTCGTGGAGGGCCACAAGGTCTGTACAGATGGCCTATATCTCATCATTTCATTAATTTCTGAGAAGATAAATAAAATAACTTTTGCTTTTAATGATTGGATTATTGTTATTGATGCATTCACAGAGCCTTCTCTCTCTCTCTCTGCCAAGCAGCTTTGTCCTGCATTTAAAAAAGTATCAACTAAAACAACAATCAGGGAGAAGAAAACACTGTGTCAAAATAAAAAGAAGCCTGTTAAGCATGTTTGATTATTGAAATAAATCAATAAATAAGTATACAGTGGACTGTATTAAATGTTACATAATATAACAGGAGAACTCCTCTCTCTTTCAGAAAATAATCTGCTCAAAATTCATCCAAATCACTGAAACTTTCTGTATGTATTGCTATTATAATATATAGATTGATATATAATATCACTATTTGGGTTATTGTACAGTTCATTAGTTGTTCTGTACTGTACAATGATACAGAAGGGATTGGTAACCACCGTTCTAGCGTACTGTATAGAAAAAGGGCTGAAAGGGATTAACATTCCACTTGTATTCAATATCCAACTCCAACCAATCTGCAAAACTGACTGTGTGGGATTATTATTGATGTTGGCTACAGGGTGAGGTTACAGTCTTTTTCAGCAGGTCAGCTAATCAAACATGAAACAAACTGCAATTCAGATGAAAAAGTGTTATCACCTGTGTTGTTGGCAGAAAAGATTAGACAAATGAATTAAACTCATGAAAAAAGAATCTTGAAATTGTAAATGTACAATATCTGTTAAAGGTTTTTTATCATGTTTGCATTGTTTTTTTCTTTTTTTGAACAAGTCAGTAGTCTTCTTCTAGTATTTACCTAGACGAGACTGTACTAACTTTTTTTTTTAAATAGCACATGGTTTCAATATATTTTTCCCCATTGATTTTTTCCCCTATATACCTTAATGGAGACTCTGAATTGTATGAATGTCTCTCTATTGTAAAGTTGGTCTATTATGACTGACTTTTCTTCTTTTTTTGTTTTTATTCGTTTCTTTTTTGACTGAATAGTTTTTCATTTGTCTTTTGCTTTTGTCTTCCTGATTTTAAACTTTGCCATGTTGTTGTTGTTGTTCTTCTTCTTCTTCTTCTTAATATTATTATTATTATTATTATTATTATTATTAATAATAATAATAATAATAATAATAATAATAATAATAATTGAATGTGGGATGACAACCTCACTGGGGTGACACAAGTCTTAATTTAGCTATTCTTACTGACTATAATCATTCTTTTTTCTTTTTTTCTTCTTCAATTAATCACATTTTATTTGTTTACCAAAGAGGTTATTGTAGTTTAATGTTGCTTGACAGATAAATAACAAGTTGATAATAAAACAGAAAAATATTAGGTTGTAAAAAACACAGAAAATGAAACAGTAAGAAGAAACAATAAGAGACCAATGCAATGCAATACAAATAATAGTTAGACAGACTAAAAATAGATAACCCCCAAGAATAAAATTAATTAATGAAAGTAAAATAATAATAATAATAATAATAATATATATATATATATATATATATATATAAGATTTTCCCAACATTACATAATCATCCATAATTACTGGAAGCCATTTGATAATTACACCGATCAGAAATGTTTTGATTTTGGCCAGAGAATAGGGGCGTGTGTTAATCGCAGATCGCGCTCACTGATTGGCTACAGCGCGGTTTAACATGCGTCCATCATCGCAGATCTCAACGCTGATTGGATACGGCGTATATATCCCTCTCTTCATCCCAAACGTCAAAGAACTAAGAAGCTGCGGCATTCTCGTACATGTTACGGCACTTTAACAACGGAGCGGCCGTCGTGCTTCTCCAGCGTACGTATTTGTCGTCAGAGAGCTACCTCTTGGCAGCAGGTGAGGTCAAATGCAGAGGAAAGGAGCGGAAGAGCTTTGCTGACAGGTGGAGGAAATATATTTTAGCGTTAAGCTAAAAAAAAGGGACAAATGGACGATATTAAAACGGCGCTGACCGAGAGCCTCGTGATATGGGTGAGTTTGTTTTTGGCTTAAGGTGACATGGAGACGGTGGAAGCGGCGGGGTTTACCTGTCTGTAGGTGGTGGGGGTGTCGGCGAAAATACTCCTCACCACCCGAGAGAAAAGCAGGAAAAAAGCCCTAAAGGAGAGCAGAAGGTCGTTAGTTTACAGTCTAACAGTGGCGTCGTTATTACAGATATTAGCTCCAGGTGGAGCTGAGTCTGGATATGTTCTCATTAGCTACTGCAGAATAATAAATATAAAGTTACCACTTAAAGGTACAAAGACAAACAATATCCCTTAGTTTATACTCGGTCCTCTGCGGATATAGAGTGCTAATCCAATTAACCAAGAGATATTTGTGGAATGTAGCTCTTTTGTTAATCTTATGTAACTGATTAAATGTAGCTAAGGAACACATGCAGTAGTTGGATACCTTCATTTAGCTGGTTTAGCGTCGCTGCACCTGTTCCTCTTCATGGGTGTGATCCACTATGTGTTGATAGTGTTGAGTGTAATAATAACAGGCTGAACCAGGACCGGTTCTAGGCAGCATATATGAGGGGGCAGGCAGAAATGTGAAGGGGGCATCATGTGTACACATTTTTGTAATTTGTAATTTATTTATTTCAAAACAGGGACAGAGCTAGGGTTGCAAAATTCCCGGAATTTTCAAAGACGGAAACTTTCCATGGGAATTTAAGGGAATTAACGGGAATTTATGGGAATAAACTGGGAATTTTCAAAATTGAAGGTTGGCTCTTCTTAGGGAACTTAAATATAGTTGAGGAAAGTATATTTTAGCATAATCTTGACTAAAACAAACAGATGCCATTCAAATACACTTGAATATCCATGCCATTCCTCAATTCCTCATGCACAGAGCACACTGCTTACTGCATGGCTATTGAGACCACACCCCCTACTGGCACATGTGCATTTTTGAATGAGTGGGGTTAGGGGATGGGTGATATTGGGCCCAACACTCCTGTTTTTGTTCATCCATGAAACAAGTAATTAGAACGTGTTCTACTCTACTTACAATTAAATCTGTTGAAATATCTGTTGAAAACATTTTGTATGGATGTTTTCTTATGACTTCTGCTTATATTTATGCTTGTATATAATATATTCCCAATTAGTTCTCCTAAATTCCCATTAATTCCCATAATTCCCATTATTCCCATGGAAAGCTTCCAATATGGAATATTTCCAAAATTCCCAAGCTTAACTTCCCATGGAAATTTACCGGAAATTTTCCGCCCCTTTGCAACCCTAGACAGCGCACAATAAAACATTAATCTTGTACAACAAGAGAATATGCATTGTGCTAGCAGGTTCTAGCAGGTTGCTATTTTCCACCTGTAGTCCCTGGGCAGGTTGATGGAACAATACATAAAAAATGAGTATAAAAAAAGAAAATGATTTAGTAAAATTACAGAACAAAGCAAAGAGACAATATATAAAATAGATAAATAGAAACATTGAAGCAAGATTCAACAGGACAGGACAGGCTGCTCCAGCACTTTTTTTTCTGTGCTTATAGTAACGATGCTTTCCTCATTGAGATGGGTCTATGTGTCCAACCCCAACCTGGAGAAGTGGATTACACTTTGTCAGGCCTCTAGCTTCACACCTGTCCAGGTGTCCCACCTGAAGACTAAGCTCCTGCTGGTTTAGCTCTTCAGGTCACTGAGGCACGCAAACCCCCTGACCACAATAAGGTGGCAATCCCTCAGGGGGGGAAAACTGAAAAGTAAAATAAATGAATAAAATAAACAGCATCCTTCATCCAGATTTCAACCAACAATTGTGTATCGTGTCCCTTTTTCGGCAGTTTTCTGCTATTGCTGATTATTTTGTCAAATTGTATTGTATATTAATTTTGTGAGTATATTAAAATGTGCTTTCTCTACTTCTAAAATTTTGATTTGAGGGGGCAAGACATTTATTTAAGGGGGCTCGGCCCCCTCTTGCCCCAGCATAGAGCCCTCCTCGGGCTGAACGTGTTGTTAATGAAATCTCGTGTCAAGTTCATCTGACAGGTAAATCCTGCGGCTGTGTCCAGCTGTATCTAAGCCACATCAGTTACCTTGTTTAACAACAGTGTTACTGTTTTAATTGGTAGATTTAATAAGCCTGTCAGGGTTATATGGCAAAAAACTTTGGGTCCAACTAGGGAACAAAATGTTCCCAGCAGAAGTGGAAGAAGAAGAAGTATTATGTGTAAAAATAATACTATATAAATGGCTACTATCAGACAATAATGTATATTATATTACTGGATTATAATAAGTGATTCAGTCATGTAAGGAGTAGTTACAATGCAGCTGGTAAAGGTGGAGCTGATTTCAGATACCTTTGATTCTGATTAATCTATAACAATAAAGTAAAAAGTAGGCTAAAATATAGTATAATAATAGTTCTGTCATTTCAACTCTCAACTCAACTCTCAACTATTTTTTAAAGCACTTTAAAACAACCACAGCCGCAACAAAGTGCTGTACATAAACAAACAGAACAAGAGACAATAAAATAAATAAAACAGGAATAAACACTAAAATAAGTAGACTCATTGCTTTTTAAAAATACAATATATAAAAGCAAACCATAAAACACTAAAAACAAGAGCAGAGTCTCATGCGTGGTTAAAAGTCAAGGAATAAAAATAGGTTTTAAGATGAGTTTTAAAAAACGACAAACTTTAAGTGATTGGTGGAGAATTCACCTTACACCTTACACCTTGGCTGCTACTTAAATTATTCACAACTTCACTTCACAGCGAGGAAGCTTTTGTCTTTACCTGTCCTCTACTATCTTTGATAATTCTTCATTTTTAAGGGTTTGGACGAAGGTACATCATCTCAGCACATCTACTGTATTGTGAAGAATCTCTCCAGTGATTGCTTGGATAATACAATGTGCTGTAGCATCTCGCTAACAATGTTTTATTCCCTGTGCTCTCCATGATGTTGTGTTGTTGTTCCCCTCAGCTGCAGACCTTCAACACTCCTGCACCCTGCAGAACAGTGGAGGAGCTGACCACTGGAGCAGCAATATCACAGGCACTGCATCAGATGTGAGCACACACACACACACACACACACACACACACACACTAGCTCAAGGAGAGGAATACAACCTATAGGCTGTCCAGATCTGCCCTATTAATCATAATATCTGGCTACTCTGCAGATCCGTTATTTATTTACAACCAGTGTGGTTTGGCATCACACATTCTTTTCACATCACATGGCGTCTTGGCAGAACAGCCACCCCTCTACATTAATTGTTCTAATGCATTTTTGCCTGATTCCACATTAAAGCATTTAAACACAAAAGCTTTTACATGATTAATTTCTCTTTATGCTTCTTTTTTTGTAGTGCAACATTTTTTCAGCTATGCAAATCCTTAACACATAAGTAAACATTATATTTTTGTTGTGAAACAATACAAAAAATTAAAATAAACAATAACAAAGTATTGATTAGATTAGATTCAACTTTATTGTCATTGCACATGTCACAAGTATAAAGCAACGAAATGCAGATAGCATCTAACCAGAAGTGCTTAAGCAGTAATTAAGTGAATCATAGTGCAATATATACAGGAATGAATTATATAAAAAATGCAGTATATACAGGTATGGATTATATAAAAAATGCAGATCTAACTGCACAGTAGTGCAAATGAAGGTGATACATTATATGTGCGCTGTAGATGAACAAGGTGAAGGTGCAGTTTATTGTGCAGTGACGGTTACTGTTTCCAGTCAGTATGGGTGGTGTCTGTGTCAAGAGGGATGGGCCGCTGGGGGGGCAGAGTTTAACAGAGACACAGCTGTGCTTGCTACACATACTAGGTGTATTATAGAGGAAGAACCACCTCAGACAGCAACCCTCAGAGTTCACAATGCACTTCAGTAGAAAGACATGTTATGTTATGAGTGGGATGTAAAACTTTTCTAAAGAAAAACACCGTCTAAGTTGCTTTAAACTCTAACTGTCACTCCACATGTGCAACATACAGCTGATTGAAAGGACACTGTTATCTAGGAACGGTTAGAAAATGATTCTACATACCGAAGGTTGACAGAAAACAAACAGCAACATTCAATATTATCTAGAGGAGTTTCACCTTCAATGACGCACAATTAATTGAGAAGTCACATGTAGATGAACTTTTGCTCTCCTCTGTGTGCTGCAGAGACCCGGCGTGGTTCACCGATGGCTGGCTCGGCCGGATCAAATCAGACGTTGAAGATAACTGGAGACTGAAGGTACGGAGCAGTGCTGTCTGGTCCCCGTTCCCTGCCTGTCCTCGGACTTTTCTCCTCATGTTTTGCTGAACCCCCCTGTGTGCTAAATCCTGTGTTTGCTTCAACTAGGGGTGTGCCATATCGTATCGTTCACAATTATACCGGTATAATTTTTTTATGGGTAAAAAAAAAATGCATATCATGATATTGTCAACATTCCTACTTGTTGCCGTAGTGGCGTAAGGGTTTCCCATTAACCCATTTAGGCCTAAAACGCCTGGAAAAATGCGTGGAAAACCTCTGGCCAATTTTAAAATAACCCCCTAAAACCTGAAGTTTTTTTTGTAATTTTATGTCTTTTTTTGGTAATTCTGTGTCTTTTTTGGGTAACTCTGTCTTTTTTTTTTAAAACAATTTTTGTGTCTTTTTTTAATAATTCTGTGTCTTTTTTAATAATTTTGTGTCTTTTTGGTAATTCTGTGTCTTTTTTTGGTAATTCTGTATCTTTTTTTGGTAATTCTGTGTCCTTTTTGGTCATTTTGTGTCTTTTTGGTGATAATTTCAAAGTTCTGGAAAAGTCCCATGATGCACTGTGACACTCCCACATGTATTCTGATGCATTTCATTGGCCAAGAGACCGAAAATAGGTGGGAAAAACTACAAATACTACAAAACTACGTATCCGCTTTCCCGGCTTAAATGGGTTAAGGCCCCCGGTATTGTGCATGCTGGACTTACGGAGACACTGTACTAATGTTACTAATAACATTTTGTCCTCAAACAAGTCAAAATGTCTGCTGCGTACATTTGAGAATTCGTGTCATTCTTTGTTATGGCATGAACATTATGTTTACATTAAGTCTATGTTGTGAGTTTGTGCCCTGTTTTGACTATAAACTAAGTTCATAACATTTTATAATCTTGTGTGTGATCTCAGATGAACAACCTGAAGAAGATCCTTCAGATGATGGTTGATTATTACAATGAGGTAAGTTGTTTTTGTGTACACAATGTCCTCCTTGTTTTAATTGGGAGTAACTTGACTCTTGTGTTCTCATTCAATTCTTGTGGGAGTTGTAATGTGCACTGTTTATGTGGCACCAAACCCCAGGAGCCTAGTGTGCTGATTCACAAAACCTCTACAATAGAGTGCTGAATCTCAGCAGGTTTTTTTTTTTTAAATCCACTTTGCAAAATCAACACATAACTGAAATATTAAACTCCACCAAGGAGGTCATGTTTTTGGCTCAGTTTGTTCTAGGGTTGTCACGATACTAAAATTTTCAACTCGATACCGATACTCAGGAAAATATTTGATACTCAATACCATTTTTGATACCACAAGGATAAAAACAAAGACCCCAAAATTTAACAAATATTTTTATTAACAAGAAAAAAGCAACATGTAAAAAAATTAACAGAACCACAGGTTAAATATTTATAATAAAAAACAGTTGTGCCAAAAGAAACTGCAAATATGATAACAAGCTTCAGATACTCGATACTTTTGAAAATGAGTATTGTATCCGGATACGTTTTAGTATCAATACTATTGACAACCCTAGTTTGTTTGCTGTCTGTCCGCAGGATTACAGAATAACTACTGGTCCAATTTTCATGAAACTTGGTAGAAGGATTCAGCATGTTGCAAAGAAGAACCTTGTGAAAGAAGCAGATCCCAATCACGGGGCGGATAAAAATTATTCTTCACTTTTTTTTGTGAGATGGGGCTTTTGTGATGCATTCATGTGGTGTCATAACAATTGGAAAAATGAGATACAAAACATTGTGGAACAAAACTTTGTTGTTTCCACATTACAACTTATAGCACATGAACAAAGTTGGAAAAATACTATTCTTCTTTATTGATCATTGCTCTTAGTTGTAGCAAAACACAACTGTTTACAGATCCAGATCCAGATCCAGATAAGTGGAGTTTCACTCACTTTGTTTCTGTCTCTGTACCATCAGGTCTTAGCCCAGGAAATCTCAGGCTTCCCCTTGCCAGATCTGGCCCTGGTGGCAGAGCATTCAGACCCTCTGGAGCTAGGGAGGCTGCTGCAGCTCGTATTGGGCTGTGCTGTCAGGTGTGAACGTAAACAAGGTATGAAGCTGCTTCTCTATCACAGTGATTCCCAACAGGGGGGGCCCGACCCCCCAGGGGGGCGCCAAAGATCCATGGGGGGTCGCGAAGCCCTCTTGATTTTAAGGGATGTAATTAATCTAATGTGTTAAATAGATGAGTCAGCAATTAATTCATTAGTGTGACAAAATCCGCTAAATAAGGGCTACATTAAACGTTTATTCATTTATTTAAAAAAAAACAAAAAAAAAAAAACACTATAGAAATATGTAAAAATAAAGGCTATATCGCAAGAATAAGGACATGTGTAACATCCCTCCTGCAGTAGACACAGGTAACCTCACCTAACAACAGAAACACAGAGCTAATAGAAAAATAGCGGAGCGTCAGGGAGATGAAAATGCTGATTATCTCAAAAAGAAAAAGAGAGGGTACCATGAAAGTTACATTGAGTTTGGCTTCATAGAAGCAATGGACAATGGGGGGTCGCCAAAGTTTACAATGGTAAAAATGTGGGTCCCTCAAGAAAAAGGTTGGGAACCACTGCTCTACCAGACCACAGACTGTATTAATAATGGACGTAGCAACCGTGACGTCACCCGTTTGTTTGTGGACTGTCAGCATCGAGTTCAGCGTTACACTCGTCTCCATCTTGTTTCTGATACGGGGAGCAGACCATATCTGGACTGTGGAGGAGGAGAGGGATCTGATCACTGACTACAGCCTCTCTACACCTCAACCTGACTGAGAGAAGCTGCTGCTAATTCATGTTAGCATTAACTGGAGCATTGACTAGGATGTTAGTTTTGGCTAGCAAAAAACAAAACTAAATGTTCATTACTTACCTCAGAAAAATGAACAGCGACTCCTTGGAGTGTCTGTTAGTCCAACCAAACGCTGAATGAGACATTTTTACTGAACAAAACCAATAATAATAATAATAAACAATGAATAAACTGTCATTAAGTGAAAATACAGTGAAAGGGTCAAAGTTATGAGACCAAACCGATAAACGTCCTTTTTTTATATGTATATAACGTTATATATTACTTTATTGGAACGTTGCCGTGGATACGCATTGTTCTGCTTCTCTCCTGATGACGGCTCGCCTTGTTAGTGACCTGTCAATCAAAGGTAGCCACGCCCCAAATCATGCGATTCTTTATCTTCTATTTTCTTCTAAATGGGGCTATTATTAGAACTATTAACATCAGATTGCTTTGAAGATTTTTTACTAGTGATTGAGACCATAGTGTTGTCCTAAAAAAGTTTTTGAGGTAATAAATCAAGCCAAACTTAGCGCCCCCTTCTGGAATTTTTGATAGAATTCAGCTAGGTACTTTCTGGTTTGCCTCCCTGCTCAGACCAGGAGGTTGCTGCCTGTATTAGACACAAGCAGGTATCTGAATTATAAAAGTGCTGTACAGTGTAGATGGAAAGAGAATGTTCCATCAAAACCCTGTTGGGTTAAAGCACGTCAGTCGAACAATGTTTAATTATCGCCCTGCAGAGCCAATCAGGCATCCTGTCACAGAAATCAATGAATGCAGGGTTACATTTGGAAGTGGGACAAGTGCTGTATTATAATGAACGATGCAGTCAGTGCTGTAGTTTTTAAATCTCTCTCATTCTCTTGACAGAATACATTCAGATCATCATGACGTTGGAGGAGTCTGTGCAGCATGTTGTCATGACAGCCATCCAGGAGGTCAGTCCATCCAAATAAGGGTCTTCACTCAGATTAAAGATGTTAAAGATATAGGGACTTCAACAGCAGTACAGGTACATCTCAAAACATTAGAATATCATGCAAAAGTTCAATATTTTTTGTCAATCCCTTCAGAAAGTGAAACTCATACATCATATAGATTCATTACACATAGAGTGACATATTACAAGGCTGTTTTTCTTGTAATTTTGATGATTCTGGCTTAGAGACAATGAAAACACAAAACTCAGTGGGCCTCATTCATGAAATGTGAGCAGAACGAATTTGTGTGTAAACCGTTCGCAGACTGAAATTTACGTGCATCTCCGCATTCATCAATATTTTAGTAGCTCCGATCTTTTCGTAGCTACTAACAAAATCTACACATGCTGCTGACCACACGTAGTGCTTGTGTAAATTTAAGAACGCATATAAATAATGCTCGTCACTGTTGGAAATTACAATTTTAATTCATAATGCGTTCTGTTATGTACACAATACGCAGATGCCTTTGAAACATGTGATATAAACATGGCAAACGATTAAAAATATAACATATTTAGTTAAATTAGTTGGCAATTGGTGGGATTAAGATTCAGATTAAACTCATAATTGTGAATTATCTATGTAAATTGACGCATCCTGCCTGCAGTTCTCAGAGGTATCATTAAATTAATGCCAGAGTATATCCAATTTCCATACGGCGCACAACGGCAGACAGAAGTAATGCAGGGGTTCAGCGCAGTTGCAAACATGCCAGGTGTTATCGGTGCCATAGACTGCACACACGTACGCATCAAGGCTCCATCCGGTGATGCATTTGCTTACATTAACCGGAAAAACTTTCATTCCGTGAATGTGCAACTGATCTGTGACGCAAAGTGTGTGTTGTTAAACGTTGTGGCACGGTGGCCCGGTGGGACGCATGACGCATTCATCCTGCGTAATTGCGCAGTTGGCACGCGTTTGGAGGATGGAGCTGTGAGAGACGGCTGGCTCATTGGTAAGAATATAGCCTGCATAATCACATGTGTGTGTTATATATGGACTTACCTTTCTATATCCATAGGGGATAGGGGTTACCCACTGACGCCGTGGCTTATGACCCCACTGGCCAGCCCGCAGACACCACAGGAGCATACAATGAGGCGCACGCGGCTACTCGGGCCGTTGTAGAGCGCACCAACGGGGTATTTGGACTCTGAGCGTCCTCCTCCTGTGGCAGATGTACTTTTTTTGTGTGCGCTAATGCGTTTCTTTGCGTCAAGTTTAATGTTAAACCATTTACGTTTAACCTCGGACGTAGTTCTTTGCACTACAGAAACCACATTTACTGCGTCCGTCACCTCCCTCCACGCTTTCGCTTTGCCTGTCCCTGTCACACCACTACTAACAGATGAAAATAAAAAATTTTTTTTGGACTCCACTTCTCCCAAAATAACTTCAATCTCCGCTTCGGAAAAATTCTTTTTTCTTTCTCGTTCTTTTTTTCTTTGTGCCATGACTGACAGGTTGACAGGATGCCTCTACACACCTCCTTATATGGTGGTCATTAGCAATTCATGGGCGGGGTTCATGCTAATTGCTGATTACCGGGAGCGCGCTGCCACCTTACGATGGATTGGCATTCATGATCATACACACGTGTTTACGATCAGATCTGAGTTTCCCGCGGCGTTCATGAATCCGGAGTAGGTTTTTAGTAGCGTAGGCTTTTATGTGCAAATCTACGCACAAATCTACTAACGTTTCATGAATGAGGCCCAGTGTCTCAGAAAATTAGAATATTGTGAAAGAGTTCAATATGATGGTCCTGGGTCAGTGGTGGTTTGGGGCCATGTCCTCTGCTGCTGTTGGTCCACTGTGTTTTCTGAAGTCCACAGTCAACATAGCAGCCATCTAGCAGGACATTTTAGAGTCTTCATGCTTCCACAAGCTCTTTGGAGATGCTGCTTTCATTTTCCAGCAGGACTTGGCACCTGCCCACACTGGCAAAGGTACCAAAAGCTGCTTCAATGGTGTTACTGGGCTGGACTGGCCAGCAAACTGGGCTGACCTGAACCCCATAGGAGTCTATGGGCTGTTTTAATGCGGTAATTCATGCAAAAGAAGGCCAACCAAGTATTGATGTATAGAAATGAAGATTCTTTACAGAAGCCTTTGTGTTTAAAATATCTATATATAATATCATAAATATATATATTTTTTTTCTTCATTGATCTTATGTAATATTCCAATTTTCTGAGACACTGAGTTTTGGGTTTCCACTATCTCTAAGCCATAATCATCAAAATTACACGAACATACAGGCTTTAAATATTTCACTCTATGTGTAATGAATCTATATAATATACGAGTTTCACTTTATGAAATAATTGACAAAAAATATTAAGCTTTTTCACAATATTCAAATTTTCTGAGATGTATTTGCTGAGGAAGGGCAGATAGATTGAGTCTGGGTAAAAGAGGTTGAGACTTTGGAGTTATTCTAATTATTCTGTGAATTTTCTTTTTTCTTCTTCAGCTGATGAGTAAAGAGATGATGGCCCCGTTTGGAGGAGAACTGTCTGGGGACCAGGAACAGCAGGTCAGCATTATCACCACAGTCTCTGGGGTTTTCTTATTGTACCAAAAAAGTCACCACTATCAGCTGTGTTTTTATCTGACGAAGTGAATTGAACTGTGTAGCATAAGAATTCCACAAGATTTATTTATAACTTAAAGCTGTAGTTCTGCGCTTTGGCTAAGAATTTAACAAGGCCATCCATGAGGAGGAGGTGATGCTCCTTGGAGGGTTTAAAAGACCTTTTGAGGTTCCTGACCTGAGTATTGCAGCAGAACCAGTTGATAAGTAACGTCAGTGTACGTTAAATAAGTAAATTCTGCTTTTTCTCTATGTGCTCAGCTGAAAAAAGCCCTGGAGGAACTCACTGAACTCCTCGCAGAGAAGGAAGCGTTGGCTCAACGCTGTCAAGAGCTGGACATACAGGTGAATACAGAGCTTATACACACACACACACACACACACACACACACACACACACACACACTTGAGTGTTTCTACTGATAAATACACATTTAATGATTCATGTACAGCCGCCTGGCCTCATAGTCTAGATGGATTTCAGAAAAAAAGGCCTTCTATAAGAAGTGAGGAGCATTTATCATATATACACTGGGAACATTTAAAAGTGATATTGATTGAATATTTATGTCAGCCTTAAAAAATGACACGAATAATGCTTAATTTCACCTTAAAAGTTGGTATTTTGCATATATATACAGTACAGGCCAAAAGTTTGGACACACCTTCTCATTCAATGCGTTTTTCTTTATTTTCATGACTATTTACATTGTCAAAAAAAAGTGTGAAATAACTGAAAACATGTCTTGTATTTTAGATTCCTCAAAGTAACCACCCTTTGCTTACTAGAATATAAGACATGCTTTCAGTTATTTCACACTTTTTTGTTAAGTATATAATTCCACATGTGTTCATTAATAGTTTTGATGAATTTACAATGTCAATAGTCATGAAAATAAAGGAAACACATTGAATGAGAAGGTGTGTCCAAACTTTTGGCCTGTACTGTATATACACATATACACATAAAAAAGGCACTGAGGCTCCACTATATCCTTGCTCTGACCCTAGACTATAGATCCAGAAACGTAGTTTCCTATCTTGATTGCCTACTTACAAAAAACTAGGGGAAATGGTCCAATGACTGTGCAAGATGGGCAATTTGGCGGCCATTTGATATGCAAATTAGAAGGTCAAAAACTAAAAATTTCACTTGGGAACCATTTTTTTTGGACTCGGCACCCTTGAAATATGTAAAGTAGGTCGGTTTCCGACTTGTACCCATAAATGCTCCTCACTTTCACTTTTTGGACAATTCCGTCTAGACTATCAGTGCTTTCTGTCGGTTTACCACTATTCAGATCTCATGTCTACACACACACACACACACACACACACACACACACTGTGGTACAGTATAAACAGGAGGGAGTTGTGTAATTCGCTGTAATGCTCGGCTCCATTGTCTGGATGTGCTGTGGCAGAAAGACTGTGGGCTTAGAGTCTGGGCCGTGCTGTTATCACCGTGGCAACCAGCCCATGCTCTGTCACTGCTAGAAGGCCTCACTCAGCACTGTACACTAGCTGTACTGTAGCACAGGCACTGATCAACTGTTCAACTGGACTCTCGACAGATTGATTTGTTCTGTCACCAGTCTCGGTCGTCTCTGGCTGCAGAAAGGTAAGTCCAACATGGCCGACCGTTCGGCAAAACTAAACCCACCTAAACCAGCTGCTCCAACGTTTACTCTAACTCCGCTAACAGACGGCTCTGTCAGGATCCTGTCCGAGAAGAGTCACGCAGTGCCTGTTTAATATTTTGTGGTTTTATTCCAGTAATTCACCCAGGAACATCTGTCTGCCATTATAATAAATTTGTCTTCTTCTTTGGTAAAAAAAACAAATATACAGGTGCATCTCAATAAATTAGATTATCATAGAAAAGTTTATTTATGTCAGTAATTCAATTCAAAAAGTGAAAATAACACATTATATAGATCCATTACACACAGAATGAGACATTTCATGTCTTAATTTATTTAGTTTCTTAATTATGATTATGGCTTACATTTAACGAATACCATTACTTCAGTGTCTCAAAAAAATTTGAATATTACAAAAGACCAATTTTAAAAAGTATGTTTAATATGAAGGGGCTTGAAATCCTTGAAAATACTTGGATTTCATGGTTTGAAAAGTGCTTGGATTTTGGATTAAGTGCTTGTAAATGCTTGAAATTCTTACTGTATTTCTCTTGCAATCTGACTATAGATAACCGCATTTTCAATGGAAAAACTATATAAACTGAATAGTCTATAGCCTATCTGAAATGAAGACCGCTCTGCCTGCGTCTTCTTGTTTCTGAGATGTTTCTTGTTGCTCTACCCTGTATCTTCTTACTGAAGGGAGTTTTTATATAGTTATATAGTATAGTTAGTGTAGTATAGTATAGTTTTTTCTAATTCCTAGTGGATGTGAGGGCTCCTGAAGTATTATTAAGGCCTATTTGTGGGTCTTTCCTCCTAGTTTGGGTCGTTTTTAGTTCCACCAGCTGCTGGTTGATGATTTTTGTGTGCTTACTTTAGCTCCTAGCCCCTAGATTCCCATACCAGTATGTTTTATGAGATTAGCAAACTACTTTTAGATGGATGGATGGATGGATGGATAGATGGATAGATGGATAGATAGATAGATAGATAGATAGATAGATGTTAAAAGTGTAATACCATTGCTGGTGGTATGGTTAAGTGAAATTACCCCTTTTAGTATCAAAGTACTCATCTAAAACATGACATTTACAACCATTGAAAGGTACTGGAAAAGCTTCAAAATCGACCTTGAATTTGACTACTGAAAAAGTGTACGAACCTTGAATATGGAAATGTTGGCCTCTGAAAAGTATGTCCATCTATATGATTCAATACTTGGTTGGGGTTATGACTTAAACTGCTATAAATGGACTTTTCCATCACATTCTAATTTATTGAGATGCAGCTGTATATTGCAATTATATTGTTCTGTGTTAGACTTAAAGTATAGTTCATAGGATAAGACAGTGGAGTTAAAGAAGGGGTTGGGCAACAGTTTAATACTTTCCATAGACTTTAAGTGTCACTGATGATCATATATATGAAGTTTTAGCAGGTTGAATATCAAAGTTATGCAGGCATATGGTGTGTAAAAAACATCTTACACAATCTTAGAAGTGATTTTCTTCCCCCAATGTGATATTTAAATCTTTTTTCTAAAGTTATCCTGTTAGATACTTGCCCAGGTCATGTCTGTACCAGATTTCAACACACAAAAAAGAACAAATGTTGTGATATGTTACATATCATACAAATGAAGCTTTCTTTATTCAATTGTGTGAAATGTTTTGTTTTCCAGAAATGTATTGAGTAGGATAAACCCCTTGAGAGGAATCCTCTCGTTTTCGAGGGGGTCCTAAAGTACATTACAAAACAAAACACAACAATTTACAGACATACAACAACAAAGACAACAGGCATCAACACAAACAGAAAAAATGAACACAAGAATGAACACAACCTCTCAATGGCCACAAGTTGGCCATAACATTAGCCTAGTAAAACTGAAAGAAGTAACATAATATTATTGTAAATTGAAATTGCAGTGTTACAAAAAATTAAAAATAAAAATAAAAACATTGTTCATTGTAATTATATCTAATAATAACATCATATTATGTTGAATACAGTGTATTTATATGTATCAATATTATTCTTATTGCAATATTGATTCAAACCATGTAGCCCAGCCATAGTTAGACGTGTAGTTTTTAAAGAGAGACGATGATCATTGTGGTTGTTTTTATCTAGTTTGTCTGTTAGACATGTTGTTTGCAGGACTTACAGGAAAACTATAGCAAGTTAATCTGAGACTAATAGTCCAGTGTCTGGTGGCAAAAAAGGACACGTCAGGGAAATGATGGGTGAAAAGTCAAACTAACTAACCGTGTATTAACATGTTTACTCAAAGTGTACTCTGTCTGTGCTCTGCTTCCAGCATGGATTAACTGTACTGTTTGCTTTAACAGCTGGGAGAGGAGGAGAGCCGTCTGTAATGGAGGGCTGTGCCTTTTGATGCTCACATGTAACTTTTTGCTGCTTTGCATGAAATAATTGAGCCTCACAGATTCTTCCTGCAGACTTAACACAAATATATTTAACTTAAAATTGCATCACTTGTGAGAGTCTCTCTAAACGGTCTTGTTCCTGGACAGGTGGCTGTTTTGCAAGAGGAAAGAAACAGCCTGTTGGCTGAGAATGACGTCCTAACAGACCGAGCCAATCAGCTGGACACGTTTGACGACCCGAGCACCCCTTCAGGGAGAAAACACAGCCAGCTGCAGCAACAGTTAGAGACGCTGCAGGAGGAGAACTTCAGGTGGGATGCCACCTAAATGTACTGCAGCAACCGCTTTGTGATAGTAAAAGTCTGAACGATTACAGTTACATCTCAAAAAAATTAGAATATCATGAAAAAGTTCAATATTTTTTGTCAATCATTTCAGAAAGAGAAGCTCATACATTATATAGATTCATTACATGTAGAGTGAAATATTTCAAGCCTGTTTTTCTTTTTTGTTGTTGATGATTCTGGCTTAGAGATAATGAAAACCCAAAACTCAGCGTCTCAGAAAATTAGAATATTGTGAGGAAGTTCAATATGTGAGTCCTGGGTCAGTGGTGGTTTGGGGCCATGTCCTCTGCTGCTGTTGGTCCACTGTGTTTTCTGAAGTCCACAGTCAACATAGCAGCCATCTAGCAGGACATTTTAGAGTCTTCATGCTTCCACAAGCTCTTTGGAGATGCTGCTTTCATTTTCCAGCAGGACTTGGCACCTGCCCACACTGGCAAAGGTACCAAAAGCTGCTTCAATGACCATGGTGTTACTGGGCTGGACTGGCCAGCAAACTCCCCATAGGAGTCTATGGGCTGTTGTCAAGAGGAAGGTGAGAGACACCAGATGAGCTGAAGGCTGCTATAAAAGCAACATGGTGCTGTAGGCTGATCTCCTCCATGACACCAAGTATTAATGCAGTAATTCATGATTCAAAAGGAGCCCAACCAAGTATTGATGTATAGAAATTAAGATACTTTTCAGAAGCTTGACATTTGTGTTAAAAATATTCTTTTTTTTTTAATGATCTTATGTGATATTCTAATTTTCTGAGACACTGAGTTTTGTGTTTTCATTATCTCTAAGCCAGAATCATCAAAATAACAAGAAATACAGGCTTTAAATATTTCACTATGTGTAATGATATATAAATATAGTATACGACTTTCTGAAATAATTGACGAAAAATATTGAACTTTTTCGTAGTCCAATTTTTTGAGATGTACCTGTATGTGCATTTGTATCTTCTAGGCTGGAGGCGGCTAAGGATGACTACCGGATCCACTGTGAGGAGTTGGAGAAGCAGCTGATCGAGGTCCAGCACCGTAACGATGAGCTCACTAGCCTGGCAGAAGAATCGAGAGCCCTCAAAGACGAACTGGACGTTCTGAGGTCTGTGTCTTTCTTTCTTTATCCCATAAGAACCCAGACCTATTTATTCTTAAAGGAAAATTATGGTGGGCTATACCACAGACCGTGTGGACCACATAGAACACATTTATGATGTTTTTAAAAAAATTCTACCCCTAAATGTCAAAGATCTGTGATATGACATATATGTTACATTGGGCGTTTATGGAAGTTATGTTTATGATATTTCTTATTTTAAAATAAATAAACTAGACACCTTTTCTTCTTACAGAAACACAAATTTGGCTTTTTCTTTGCATCTCCACAACATTTATCAAAATTGTGACAGGATAGGATTATTTTTTGTTTGTATTTGGTCAAATGTACTTTGATTAGAATTGTTAAATTGGTTTAAACTTAGCCTAGTAACAAAAAAATAAGCTTTTTGAAATTAGCTCTTTTTTTTACATTTCTGTTTCCAGTCACACACATATTCACTTCTTGTCGCAGTCAAACAGTCTTGCTGAGGGACTTACTGGGGATTTCCACCGGGCGCGTTACAGCAGCAGCACGTCGGCTTAGCGAGCCGGTCGTATACACGCGAGATAACGAGATCACGCGATAATCCTGACCATACGGGAGACCGCAAGATCCCGTGATAAACTCTATTTATACAGTCTATGGATAAACTGTGTGTATAAAGTAAACAACAACAACAAAAACCAACTTACTTTGCTTCTCTGACGTGAAAGATATGTTGATCTGACCATCTATCCTTATAAAAACAATATGTTATGTCATAAATGATTGTATGATGTTCCACTTCAACAATCAGTCTCTTGTCGTCCGTGTCGCCGATCCTCTGAGACCCTTTGATTGATTGATTGCCGATCTGGTGCCCCGGTCATAACATAATGTTGATGTGAAGTTGTTTTAGGCTGCATGAACTGCGTATTGTGTTTTATTTTGAAAGGAGCGGAAGTGTTTTACGCTGATTCTGAGTCAGACTTCCTGTCTGGTGCGATCTGCTCTGTTGAGATTCACGCGATTTGGCAGCGTCTCGCGGAGAAATAGAAGTCCTACCTAATGCTCGCGTAGAGACGCTGACGTGACGCTGCTGTAACGCGCCCGGTGGAAATCAGCCTTTAATGAGTTATGGTGAAGCATAAAGCTGAATATGGGAGATTCTAGAACATTTAAAGTGTTTGTTACACGGGTGTCAGCATGGGTTCTTATGGGTTAAGAAGCAGCATACAATCAGAGATCTTTTGTTGCAGCAGAATGAGAAACTATCAGTCTTCTCTGCCAGATGTGCCAGTGTGGAGAGCATGATTTCATTGATTAGTTCCTCTTGTCTGGTTGAGGGTATTCTAAGCAGACGATTAGCTGATTTTTTTTTTTGTTTGGCTGGGACAAAAATTGGCATAAAAGCTGCTCTCCACTGGCCTTGACAGAGTAGTTTGATGTCTTGCATGAGCACACACTAAAAGAGGCAGTAAAACAACATTGACCCACAAAGTAACATTTCAATATAAAGCAAAATCACTCAAGACAACAAGGAATTAAGTTGTTCTATTTCTTCAATCAAGACCTGGAATAAGACACTAAAGAAGAAAAAGTACTTGGAATCATATTAATTCATTGACAGCTTTTTAGAAATATATTTATGTATTTATATTGTTTTCATACACTGTAGAAACTGTTCAGATCGAGTGGTGATGCTGGAGGCCTCCGTGGATACATACAAACGTAAACTGGAGAATCTTGGAGATCTAAAGAGGCAGATGAAGCTGCTGGAGGAGAATAACATGACCTACATGCACAACACGGTCAGCCTGGAGGAAGAACTGCGCAAGGCCAACGCTGCCCGCGCACAGCTTGAGACGTACAAGAGACAGGTAAATAAAATGCAAAGCACCGTTGGATGTTAACCCTCTGGAGTCCACAAAATCGCCGGAGCAAGACTTCTACATCATGACGTAAAAACTAAGCCGCATGGAGCCCTGCTGTCAGCTTTTCTCTAAAGTTTTGGCTTTTCCACAAGTTTCCATGTCCAATTTAATGCATTAACCCTCTACCCAAGTGTAGAAACATGATTTTACTTTTTTGTAGAGATTTTTCTAATTTAGCTTTGTGCATTTAGCATTTGTAATGCAATTTTTTGTGTTTACTGTTTTTTGTGTGTTCTTTGTAATTTCTTTGGGGGTTTTTGGTGTTTTATGTGTGTGTTTTTTTTTTTGTTTTTTTTTTGTGGTTGTATAGATGAGGTTGTCTTGAAAACAATGATACCAACACGTCATGGTAAAGATTTTTAAGTGGTTTGTATACAGGCAGAATGAAAAGGAGCCCAAACCCGACAAAAGAGCTCCAAACTCCAAAGGGTTAAGTAATGTGAATGCTTAGACTTCTAAGGATTAAAGGGAAATTCATGTATAAAATATCTCAAAAAGTACAGATTGATTTAAGCGAAACATTTATTTTTTTGTGTATGTTTTGGTGTCTGTCAGGTCCAGGAGCTCCACAAGAAGGTTTCTGAGGAGTCGCGGCGAGCAGACAACCTGGCCTACGAGATGAAGAAACTAGAGGAAAAACACGAAACTGTGATGAAGGAGAAAGAAGTGAGACAACTTTTGAAATGTCTCGGGAAGAATTGGCAGAATTTTTAAACTCTTGAACTAGGGTTGTCACGATACTCAAATTTTCAACTTCGATACCGATACTCAGGAAAATATTCGATACTCGATACCATTTTCGATACCACAAGGATAAAAACAAAGACCCTAAAATTATTAACGAGAAAAATGCAACATGTAAGAATGAACAGAACCACAGGTTAAATATTTATAATAAAAAACAGTTTATGCAAAAAGAAACTATGATAACAAGCTTCAGGTCTGAGGTAGTGAAAAAAATAAATAAATACAATAAACAATAACAATTACAACAATATTTTGTATGCTGTGCACAATATTAGGCAAGCTTGATAAGTCGACTTTTCTCTGCTTCATTCTGGGAATTCAAGAGAGAAAATAACACTTTTCTCACTTACCAATATTACTCACCAATATTATGTAAACTTATTAACTCTATACTTATGTATACTGACACTGTGTCAATTAACGAAATATGGGCATACTACCTGCCTGATTTATTTATTTATTTATTTACGTTGTTTATAATCATTAATGTGACGTCAGCCTTTAATTGCTAGCTGCGGCTAATGGCTAATAATAACACGATACTTTTGAAAATGAGTATCGTATCCGGATACAACGTTTTAGTACCGATACTTTTTTGAGTATTGATACTTTTGACAACCCTATCTTGAACATCCCTTCCTAACTATTGTTAAAACACGTCTTCCCCTCCATTAGAGGACCATCATCGAGAGAGATTCTCTGAAGGAGATCAATGAGGAGCTGCGCTGCACTCAGGCTCAACAGCACCAGCTCTCCCAAGCAGGTATGTTTGATGATCACTGTGGGGGAAAACATTTAGCAAAAAACATTAGATTTACGCATGTCAAATGATTATTTTAATACCTTATGTCTACCAGAAAGGACAAGTTATCTGTTACTAAGCCAATGTAATCAATGCGTTAGCAAGCTGAGGCACTGGCATACATAAGGCTGCATAGCTTTCTGAATTATCCACATTCTATAACACAAGCTGCATAACTGTCATCCTTTTTTAACTCAACATATACTTATGCTGCCTATACATCAGAAGACTTTGAAAAGATTTGGAAAAGACTCCCGGAAAACTATCAGCTCACATCTAAAGACAAGTGTTTAGAGTTTTTAGTCTCAGACTGAGATTTTAGACAAACCGTGAATCTTGCAGGGAAACTATTTACAAGACTACAACTAGATTCTTTTAGCATTTTCTTCCCACCATGCAATTTTTTTCCCATCATGCTCTTAGTAAAAACGTACAAAATGGAGGAGAAGCAGCTTTTGGCTCCAGCTGCTCTAGTGTGTGACTCAGTGGTTTGTGTTGAAAAAAACAACAACAAAAAACAACAACAAAAAGAAGAGACAATGCCACAAAATGCCCCTCACAAAGCTGAAAAAGGGTTTCTGTTTTTCTGACATGAAAAGTTGACTATTTTACTGTAAAAATACATGTAAGGAAGAATAAAGGAAAGGAAAATTTAGAAATGAATTCATGATATACATTTATGTCCTATTTAATTATAATTTGTTTAACTGAATAATCAGCTCTATCAACTTTCAATTAGTTAATCATACATTAATCATCAAATATTTATTACTTATTTATGTATACATTTATTTATAACTTTTAACTGGGTCTCCTACTCTATTCTAAACCACACAATCTTTTTTTCCTGTAGGGATTCTTCCTTCTGGCAGTCCCAGCCATGAAAACCTGGCAGCTGAATTATTACCCACCGAGTACAGGTAACAAATGCTGCTTTTGAAAATGTAAGCTTTTTTTTTACTTTTCTGTGGCGTATGGACACTGACTGTGTAGGCGTGGTTGTTCAGGGAAAAGTTCATCAGGCTGCAGCATGAGAACAAGATGCTGAGAGTGCAGCAGGAGGAATGTGAGCGGGAGAAGATCGCTGCACTGCAGGAGCAGCTGGAGGAGGCGCACAAGGCACGCAGCGAACTGGACACCGAGAACAGGTGAGCAGAGTTAATCCCGCCGTGATAGAGGATTGTTGAACCTGATAATGTAATAAATTCCCGACAATGTAATAACCCTGATAATGTAATAAAAATCCGCACTTGAGTCCATTGAAAATGTAATAAAACCTGATAATGTAATAACTTCCCGATAATGTAATAAAGTGCTTTTCCCAATAATGTAATACACTTTTTTATTTTTACCAATAATGTAATAAAGTATAACATTAATGGGAGGTTATTACATTATCAGGTTAGCCTTCATTTCTCAAGTCCTGATAATGTAATAATTCCCCAATATTGTAATAATTTAACAGCAGACCACCCATTACTTGGGTTCAAGTGGTGATACTGTGTATCAACTCTAGCTCAAGAGCTCTAGCGCCACCAACAGGTCAAAGTTGAATGTTTATGAACTTTTGACCCGTTCATCCGTTTTTCACAAACGAGGTATCCATGACAACCGAATGCATTCAACAGCTTCTTGAAATCTAAAGGTGCTTGGTGTTATGCTTTATTAAATTATTGGGAAGTTATTACATTATCAGGTTTTATTACATTTTCAATGGACTCAAGTGCAGATTTTTATTACATTATCGGGAATTTATTGCATTATCAGGTTCTACGAGGCTCTTCTTCTGCAGATTCATCGGCTGCTTTGCTATTATGTTTTTTGAAACGTATTATTCTGTAAATGTTTCCCTGCAACCTGCAGATTGAGTCAAGAGCGGATCAGTGAGCTGCAGCAGCAGGTGGAGGACCTCCAGAGGGCGCTGCAGAGTCAGGCGGCCAAACCTGATGATGTGAGTGATCCAGGAGCTCCGACACCCATTCAGAGGAAACGTCTAACACAGTAGTTCTCAACCTTTTTGGGTGGCGACCCCCAATCTAACACGCATGTTGTCTCACTGAAGAGAATCTCACAGTTCAGATCATACAAACTCAGTTGATACGACAAATTTTGGACAAATAATGAAGCAGACAACAACTAAAACATCTCTCTCAAACTAGAGACCTGGAGCATTCAGAGGATGAGCAGCTTTCCTAGGTTTATTAACAATAAGAGGGTTTCTCATCAGTTTGTAGAATAGAAATGCTCGTCATCCAATCGCTGAAAATACAGAAATCTCCAAAATGACCAAAGTTTATGAACCCAAATCTCAGCATGGATTCTTCTATATTGTTCCAAAGGTCTTTATATATTGATGTTATATTCTGGAGGTTATTTCTGACCATTTTTATCCGTTCTTGATATGAATAAAATTGCATTATTGAGCACCAAACGTGTGTAACAAATGTTATCAACCCAAAAATTGCTGCAACAACTTCTGGGACCCAGTTGAACCTGGACTGGACTTTAGAAAGCGTCCATGTTATGACCCTTTATTCACCATAAAAGGGCTTCAATCAATAAATAATTAAGTCATTAAGTCATTTTAATTTGATGTTTTTGACCAGAACATCTTGACACACAGTGCTGAGCTTCATCTAAAATTAATCTCCAGGTTCAAAGCTTTCAGATGATGTCACCACTTCTATGTGACATTTATTGTTGCCCTGCTATCTCCCCCTAAACATTCACAGCCCACAACCTCCAAAAAGGTCTTGAACAACAACATGTTCAATGTAACAAAAATTGTAACCTGCTTATTTTGCAGTTTAACAAAATGCAACCTGTACCTGTAGAAGCTAAAATATATTATCTTTTTTTCAGTCAAACCTGAAGAGGAAACTAGATGCGCACATGTAAGTGTAAATTATGTTTCAGTTCTATTGTAAAAGTTGAGAAAGTTGAGTTTGTGTTCTCCGGTAAAGGAGGGTGAAAAAACATTTAGCATTTGTTTCGTTAGGGTCCAGCTGAACGAGGCTCAGGATGAAATCATGAAGAAGAAGGAGCTGCTGGAGGACCTGCAGCCTGACAACACTCAGACCTGTAAGTCTACAATCACATGTGTTTTTCCCCCAATTTGACACCACTAGTGCATCAACACACAACAGATTTCATTACCTCTCTCTTTCCTTTAAGCCTTGAAGCTGGATGAGCTGATGGCTGCTCTGAAGAAGAAGGATGACGACATGAGGGCGATGGAAGAGAGGTACAAAATGTACCTGGAGAAAGCTCGCAATGTGAGTAATGAGAAAATATAATTTCTCTGTTATGTTATTATTCGGGCCGGGACTTTAACGCGTTAATTAAGATGAATTAATTACACAAAAATGAACGCGTTAAAAAAATTGACGCATTTTAATCACACTTATTTTTGCACCGTGGAACGTTTCTCACTGGATGAGTTTCAGGCGGACCGATTATACTGGAGCACCAACTAGCGTTGATGAGTTCAGACAACAACAAACCACAGTGAACATGAAGGAAGAAGCTGATGAGACCTTTGGTTGGCCCCGTGGATGATGGGACATTTAGTTACTAAAAACCAACGGATGGAAGCGTCCATAAGAGCATGGTTGTGTTGCTATGCAACAGGGAATTCACATATCACCATAGCAGCACATCCAGCCTCAAGTATCACCTCAATGCTAAACATATAGCAGCTAGCGGCTAGTGTGGTAGCTAGCGTTGATTGTGTTTGACTTAAAAAAACAAAGTATTCTAGTTTACAGAAGGTCTACCTACCTATAGGCTACCTGGATTTATGAATGTACTATATTTATAAATATGCTATTGCTACACTTAATGGCAAAAATGGCACTGGTCTGTTGGACTTGAACAAAAAATAAACAATATTTTTGTTGCTTTAGCTTATGTATTCAGTCATTATCCAATATATATATATATTTACATATATAGGTATACTAAAAATCCATGTGAAAAAAATTACTTCTCACTGTTCTCAGGTCAAATATTTATATGTGATTAAAATGTGATTAATTTCGATTAATTAATTACAAAGCCTCTACTTAATTAGATTACTTTTTTTAATCGAGTCCTGGCCCTAGTTATTATTATTATTTTTTTTTTAATTCCAGATAACACCAGATAGAGTCCAGTCGTATGATCTGACTTTTCTTTTGTGCTGGTAGGTTATCCGAGCTCTGGATCCGAAGCTCAACCCAGCCACCGCTGAGATCCAGTCTCTGAGGAACCAGTTAGCAGACCGGGACAAGCAGGTCCTCAACCTGGAAGTAAATATGATTTTTGACTCGTTTACAGTGAACATGCAGTTTTTAAAATTATTTTCAAGTCTTTCAAACTTAACTCATGTTTGGTTGATTTGCCTTGGCAGCGTCAATGTGAGCAGGCCAAACTGAGAGAGTACGAGGAGAAGCTGATCGTCACTGCGTGGTATAACAAGGTAAAATGAAATGATCTGACATATACAGGTACATCTCAAGAAATTATATCATAAAAAAAGTTCTGTATTTTTTGTCAATCATTTCAGAAAGTGAAACTCATACATTATATAGATTCATTACGTATAGAGTGAAATATTTCAAGCCTGTTTTTCTTGTAATTTTGATGATTCTGGCTTAGAGATAATGAAAACACAAAACTCAGTGTCTCAGAAAATTAGATTTACCTGTAGATTCAATCACAATGTTTGTTCATAATAACTCTTGTGTAGAAATCCTCTCAACCCCACAGCAAAAAACTGGTGTTTTCATTCATTATCTCTAAGCCAGAATCATCAAAATTACAAGAAAAACAGGCTTGAAATATTTCACTCTATGCGTAATGAATCTATATAATGTATGAGTTTCACTTTCTGAAATGATTGACAAATTATGTATTGAACTTTTTTATGATATTCTAGTTTTTTGAGATGTACCTGTATGCTATGGTTATGGCTGAAAATAATACTGAAATAAACAAGTTTGCAGACTTCACATATCTCCACAGAGCAAATCAGCTGCCAAGTTTTCAACTGTGGAAGTGATTGGTGTTCAGATTGGATTTTTTTTGTCTGCCTTTGCCTTTTAATGATATGATTACCATTCCAAATGTAACTCTCTTCATCCTCAGAGTCTGAACTTTCAAAAGCTGGCGATTGAATCCCGCCTCGGCGGCTGCACCTCCTCCGTGCTCTCCCCCGGCCAGTCCTTCTTGTCCCAGCAGCGGCAAGTCTCAAACGCCCCTCGCCGGGCGCTTTCCATCAGCGTGCCTGCCACTACCTCCAAGTAGACCTCGTCACGGAGCCAAATGTCTCACTTTGAATCAGTTAAGGGAAGTCTCCCTCCCTCCCACCAGTGAGCACTCAAGTGACCTTAAACACATCTGCTCTCAGCACTTGGGGAGGGGTCACCAATGAGCTAAATGGGATCAATGAGCACTAACTTATGAAACAACCTTAACCCATTAAAGCCGGGAAAGCGGATGCGTCGTTTTGTAGTATTTGTAGTTTTTTTTCTCCACCTATTTTCAGTCTCTCGGCCAATGAAATGCATCAGAATACATGTGGGAGTGTCGCAATGCAACATGGGACTTTTCCAGAACTTTGAAATCATCACCAAAAAAAGACACAAAATTACTAAAAGAAGACACAAA
This sequence comes from Centropristis striata, assembly GCF_030273125.1. Lineage (NCBI taxonomy): Eukaryota > Metazoa > Chordata > Actinopteri > Perciformes > Serranidae > Centropristis > Centropristis striata. The sequence goes on along the minus strand of NC_081525.1, from coordinate 4,482,614 downwards.
AAGACAAAAAAGACACAAAGTGACTAAAAGAAGACACAAAAAGCCACAAAATGACTAAAAGAAGACACAAAAAGACACAAAGTGACTAAAGAAAAGACACAAAATGACAAAAAAGACACAAAATGACAAGACACCAAATGACTAAAAACAGACACAAAATGACCAAAAAAGACACAAAATGTCTAAAAAAAATGAGAATACATGTGGTAGTGTCGCAATGCATCATGGGACTTTTCCAGAACTTTGAAATCATGGCGGAAGACGACTATAGTGGAGGGAGCTCAGATATAACAGCTATAAGCTCTCAAATACTTTTTGAATTTAATTTCTATCTGCTACAGAGGCTGAAAAATCTATTATTTAGTAGGAAGCGATGAGACTTTTATTGAATTTCCAGAAAAACTTCAGGTTTTAGGGGGCTATTTTAAATTCGCCCAGAGGTTTTACAGGCATTTTTTCCAGGCGTTTTAGGCCTTAATGGGTTAAAGTTCACGCTCATGAGACTTCCTGTCCCACACTACACTGACTACAGGCTGACCTGGAGCCCACAACCTGCGTTCACCTCACTAGCTAAAGTAGCGCACACCGTCGCAGCCCGTAGACGTAGAACATTTCTCCCTTCTGCTCCGTGTGTTTGCTTCGCCAACTGCAGACTCTGCTGAATACTTGCTGTAATCAATTTAGCCTTTAGCCTCTTTATATCCTGTCATGCAGCAGGAATGGGAGACATGTAAATGAATGCTTAACTATTTTATTCAGACGTGGAGCCTGTCATGTATATGAATGTGATTTTCAAAAAAAAGGGCCATTGAATGCTAAAGCCAACTAACTTGAGATGATTGTTAATGTAAATGGAAACCATCATACTATGCAGTTAAAGGAGGAACTAATGTATTCATTCTGCAGACTGACAAAAAGACAAACATGCTATCTTTAAAGAAAAATATCACTACATTTGGTGCTGGCCACCAAAACAAACATGACTCACTTATGATTTCTTTTCTTTTTTAACTTAAATGGAACAAGCCCATCATGTAAAGCTGTGAAAATCTTACAAATCATATTAACCTCTGAGGTGCTGAAGCGACAAATCCTACACAAGAAATCCAGGATGAGTGTATTTGTCATGTGTTTTCTATACTCCTAAAGTCTGATTTGACTTCGTTACCGGCAGCATGCTATAAATGAAAAACAGCAGGCCTTTTTTATTCACTGAATATCTTAATTAGCAGTGAGATATCAAGGCTGCACAGCTGTAATGTAAACATGATTTTAACACCAGCTTCTGATATTAAGCTTTCATACAGTTCCTGCTAATTGTAACTTGAGAATTGAATTACTGTTATCGATATTGTATTTAATCATGGATGTTTTCAGGCTTGTAGAACCTGATAATGTAATACATTCCCGATAATGTTATAACCACGATAATATAAAAAAAATCTGCACTTGAGTCCATTGAAAATGTTATAAAACCTGATAATGTAATAACTTCCCGATAATGTAATAAAGTGCATTTCCCAATAATGTAATACACTTTTTTTTACCAATAATGTAATAAAGTATAACATTAATGGAAGGTTTTTGATCAAATCAAAGATGGCGGAAAATCCAATATGGCCGAAAAACTCCATTGAGGATGCATTGAGCTGGGATTGGCCCAAGGGTTCCAGTGATACATGCTTTGATGAAAAACGGATGAACGGGTCAAAAGTGAATAAACATTCAACTTTGACCTGTTGGTGGCGCTAGAGCTCTTGAGCTAGAGTTGATACACAGTATCACCACTTGAACCCAAGTAATGGGTGGTCTGCTGTTAAATTATTACAATATTGGGGAATTATTACATTATCAGGACTTGTGAAATGAAGGCTAACCTGATAATGTAATAACCTCCCATTAATGTTATACTTTATTACATTATTGGTAAAAAGTGTATTACATTATTGGGAAATGAACTTTATTACATTATCGGGAAGTTATTACATTATCAGGTTTTATTACATTTTCAATGGACTCAAGTGCAGATTTTTATTACATTATCGGGAATTTATTACATTATCAGGTTCTACAAGGCTGTTTTAGTGTTCAGACTCAAGAGCGCCGTTACAGAAGAAGGTCCTTTCTTTGATATTGTGGGTTAAGTTAGATTGCACTTGTCTTGCAACATGAAATGGCTGTTTGATTGCTTTGTTACTCTGTATGTTCACAATAACGCTGAAGAGGCATTCTGTAACAGTTGGGACAATTGTGATCTATAGATGTTTGTTGAAGCGCTTTTATTTTTTCTTTTGCAGTGGATGATGCCCATAGATTGCTGATTTAAATGCAGTGTCATTTCTTTATATAAAAAAATAAGTACAATCAAACGTAGCACAGCACAGAGACTACACGTGTAGTGTTTTATGTTTGTGTGTGTAAACGAAGAAAAGTTAGGAAGGCATTAAGAATTTTCAGGAATTTAAGGAGCTCAAAATTTAAAGCCTTTTTTTGTTTTCTTGTGAATAAATTAATAAATCTTTTTTCTAAGGGTGTGTTTCACATTCAACAGCCTCAGTCCCTGTTTGGGTGCAAAGATGAGAAACATGGAGGTCTCATTCAGGAATCATTGCCTTTGTTTCAACATTGCTTACAAATTGTCCAAAATGTTATTGACCTTGTGACAATAATGCCGTTATCAGGATGAATCCAATAATACAAATTCATGCTGGGCTTACACCAAAATATTTCCACAGTCCCAGACTAAAAACTGAAAGTCTTTAGTAAATCTAGGAGTTTTACTGGAGTCACGGCGCTCCGTCATCTCCATGGTTCAGTTTAAGGTAGTAATCTGCTCTGTTTCATATCAGTCTTTTCCTAGTCTTGGGTTTGTCGCAGTGACATAACACAACATGGTTTTATTCATAATGATTTTGGTTATTATCAAGAATGTTTCCATGACTGTAGATGTAAAAATGGCCAAAAAAGGACACAAACTGATCAAAAAAGACACAAAATGACCTAAAATAGATGTAAAAATGATCAAAAAAAGACACAAAATTACCAAATATGGATGTACAGTCATGGAAAAAAGTATTAAACCAATCTGCTCTGTTTCATATCAGTCTTTTCGTGTTTGATATTATCTCAAGTGTCAGTGACGTAACACAATCACCAACCAATAGATGAGCGGGGAAAGGTCCCCAGTTCAGACCGGCCAGTAAAACCACTAACACAGGAAAAAGGAACATCACAATAATGTTAATAAGCTCAGTCCTAAATAAAAATATAGTGATGTCATATATTTACGGCCACAAGTGGGATTTTTGGGGGCGCTGTTTCTTAGTTAAGACAACAGTAATGAGACCCAGTTAATAATTTATAAATAAATGTATACATAAATAAGTAATAAATAATTGATGATTAATGTATGATTAACTAAATGAAAGTTGATAGAGCTGATAAATATAATTAAATTAAACACATAATTAAATAGGAGATAAATGTATGTCATGAATTCATTTCTAAATGTTCCTTTCCTTTATTCTTCCTTATATCTATTTTTACTATAAAATAGTCAACTTTTCATGTGAGAAAAACAGAAACCCTTTTTCAGCTTTGTGAGGGGCATTTTGTGGCGTCTTCTCTTCTTTTTGTTGTTGTTTTTTTCAACACAAACCACTGAGTCACACACTAGAGCAGCTGGAGCCAAAATCTGCTTCTCCTCCATTTAGTAAGTTTTTACTAAGAGCATGATGGGGAAAAAGTGGATAGTAGGGTAAAAAAATGCTAAAAGAATCTAGTTGTAGTCTTGTAAATAGTTTCCCTGCAAGATTGACAGTCCGTCTAAAATCTCAGTCTGAGACTAAAAACTCTAAACTCTTGTCTTTAGATGTGAGCTGATAGTTTTCCAGGAGTGTTTTCCAAATCTTTTCAAAGTCTTCTGATGTATAGGTAGCATTAGTAAACTACAAGAGACAGAAATCTGACCTTTTTGTAACATTTATTTTCATAGTGGGCAGTAGCTTAAATAAAGTCATACATAGGGTTGAATGAGTAAAAACAGACATGATGGATTAAATATTTGGAAAGTTTTGCTGCTGCTTGCTGGTTACATAAAAGTATTTTTACACTGTGGTAAAGATCAGAATATCTCACATCTGACACCGTTATGACTAAAAGACCATTGAAAGTCTTCAGTAAAGTAAGTATTAGCATGTATCTAAAGTACCAAAAGTAAAAAGACTCGTTATGCAGTATGGCTTTTTCAGACTCATACACACTAATATTAAATGAATTTCTTTATATACTGCTGGGGGCTTAACCTTATATGATATATTATGACCTATTGGCACATTTATATAAATACAATAGGTAACAAGTAACTACAGCTTGGTAGTGGAGTAAAAAGTACAATATTTCCCTCTGAGATGTAGCATGAAGTAGCATAAAATGGAAATACTTAAGTAAATGTCAAGTATACTCGAAATTGTACTTGAGTATTTTATTACATTTCACCACTGGTCAGTGTTGGAAAATCATTTGTCACACATTATGTGATGTGGCAAAACAAAACATGTTTTCATTCCCCTTCGACAAAACGTTTCTTTGTGCCACCATCAGTGTTACACTGCAAAAAAAGAAAAATTGAGTGAACTCAAAATTTCAAGGCAACAAACTTTGATAAAATTTTAAGTTGGACAATTAAACTAAATATTTTAAGTTTTGTTTTTGAGTTTGCTCAACTCTGAATTTCTCTGGCACGATTGTAAAGCCGCTATGAATGTCAGCTAATGTTGTGACCACAATTTTGAGTTAGCATTGATACGCTAATGGCTACTCTTGTAGCTGTAACAAGCAGTCATCAGTTAGCAGCTAGCATCAGTTAGCCACTAGCATCAGTTAGCCGCTAGCTTTCGCTAATGACCGAATTTCACAACAAAGAAATAAGAGTTATCAGAACTATTGTCCCTTGTTTTGAACCCCAACTTAAAGATATAAGTAACAACAACTCACCAACTTGTTTTTGAGCAGACAACTGGCTTCCTTTGTTGTGCTAACTTACATTATTGCTCTAAATGTCAATAATTTATATTTCCAAGTTTTACCAACTTAAATCACTGTTTTAGGCCAAAAAATACAAGTTGGCTTTTTTGCAGTGTAGTGGTACTTTTATGTTGACTGGAAAACTAACCAAGAAGCAGCATGTGTTGCCTTTGTATAAAGAGAGTCTGTAGTGGAGGATCGGCTGGAGGATTTAGCGGGCTTTGGCGTAGATCTTAAAGGGGTACGGTGTCCGTGTGGCTCCAACGATTCCCTCCATACTCAGCTCAACTCCATCCAGAGTGGAAAAATAAAATTTCTGACACAAGCTGACAAAAAACAGAAAGAGCTCCATTCTTGCCAGGCCTTCACCAAGACATGCACGCTTTCCTGGAAAAACAGACATTAATACTGGAGAATAAAGGCAAGTGTATTGAAAATAATACCTTATATAGCATGATTACTTAACATTTCCCTCACCCTAAATTATTTTATTATTTATTATTATATTTTGTATATTTGTCACTTGACCGTTCGTCTCAGTAGAATCAATCGTGGCTTCACACTGTTTCTGAAAAGCGTAGAATTTAAAGTGCTGTACAGATTGAAAATAACACCTTAAAATGTTTTATAAAAGGACATGGAGACTAATGCATGCTGAGTATTAAAATATAAGTAAATACAATTATAAAATATATATGTGTACAAGAATTAGAATTAAAATAAACATTTAATTATAAACAATAAAATGTAGGTAAAACGGACAAAAGCTAATAAATAAAACAAGTATAAGCCATAAAACTGTGATAAAAGATAATAAGATGCTAATAATAAGACAATAAAAGCCAGATTAAAAAGATAGGTTTTTAGTTTACCTTTAAATAGTATCAATACTTCTAGTGCTTGTTAATGTTTCAACAGGATCTATTAATGGTTTACTTTTGGTGACGTTTTAAATTAGACATGTAGAATAAAGTGATTTTGGTTATTTTAGTCAGGTAAATGTGAAAGTTACCTGCAGAGAAAGGTAAAAATGCATCTCGCCTCACAAATTTCCCTTCAGCATCCAGGAAGTGTTCCGGGTTAAAGGTGTCGGGAGTTTCCCACTCAGTCTTGTCAAACAGCACAGAGGTCAGGTTGGGCATCACTGAGGTTCCCTACACACACACACACACACACACACACACAAAGCCAAATAAATAACACAGTTATCAAGCATCATTATCAACACACCCGGACCGTACTTCTGTCCTTCACAACAAAATACAGTACAGTAAAAATAAAGATGTACTTTTAAAAAAATCATCGCCCGAGTGTCGCCCAATCATTCTTACTGCTTTCTCTCATCAGATTTACTTTCATATTGTAATTAGACATGTAAATCTCCATGTACATAAATTGAATTTCACATATAGATTGTTAAATATCTATAAATCAATTAAACCTCCATTGGTGGTGGCGATCTTATTCGAAATGACCATAAACACATCGGAAAGTGCAGCATTGCAGATGTGTCCGATTTGGGATACAGTTATGTTATATAAGTGCTGGTCCATTTACCATTTACTGGTCCAAACAAATGTACCTTTAGTTTTACCAGGCATTACAATGAACAAGAAATTGAAGAAAACAATAGTCTAATAATTTTTTCCAGGACTGTATATATAAACTATATAAGTCATGCAACTCTAAGTGCAGTATAACCGTTATAATTACATGTATCATTGAAACAAAAACAAAAAGTAGAATTTCATTTCATTTAATTTATATATATATTTAAAAAAATAATTATATATATATATATATACTGATATATACAGTTGAAACCAGAAGTTTACATACACTATATAAAAAGACATATGCTTTTTTTCTCACTGTCTGACATGAAATCAGACAATCACTTTCCCTGTTTTAGGTCCGTTAGGATTACCAAAATTATTTCTATTTGCTAAATGCCAGAATAATGAGAGAAGGATTTTTTTAGACAATTTTTATTACTTTCTTCAAAGTCCGAAATTTACACTGGTTTCAACTGTATATATATTACACTTATTACGTTATAAAAGTGCTGGTCAATTTACCATTTACACTGGTCCAAACAAATTTACCTTTAGTTGTACCAGGCATTAAAATGAACAAGAAATTGAAGAAAAAAGAGGGTGGTCTAATGTGTTTTTTCCATGACTGTATATTGCAGTGAAATACAAGGTCACAGTGAGCAAAATTTAAAAAGAGTAGAAAATGCCTAGAAATGGCTTGTAGGGTTAGTTAATTAGGGTGAGTTTCTTAACCCTCCTGTCGTCCTTCCGGGTCAAATTGACCCAATCTGTTTTGACTATTCCTTCTTTCCTCCCTCCTCCTGCCTTCCTCTCTTCTTTCCTCCTTCCTTCCTTCTTTCCTTCCTCCTCTATCCTCCTTCCTTCTTTCCTCTATCCTTTCTTTCTTTCTTTCCTTCCTTTCCTCCTTCTTCCCTTCTTTTCTTTCCTCCTTCAGCTATCTCCTTTACTTTCTCTCTTCTTTCCTTCCTCCTGATTTCCTCTCCTTTCCTCCTTCCTTCCTTCCTTCTTTCATCCCTCCCGCCTCCATTCCTTCCTCTATCCTCCTTCCTTCTTCCCTTCCCTCGCCCCCCCTTTCCTTCCCTTCTTTCTTTCTTTCTTTCTTTCTTTCTTTCTTTCTTTCTTTCTTTCTTTCTTTCTTTCTTTCTTTCTTTCTTTCCTTCCTCCTTCCTTTCTGCCCTCTTTCCTACCTGCCTCCCTCCTTTTCTCCCTCCTTCCTTCTTTATTTTTTCCTTCCTTTCTTCTCCTCCTCCCCTTTCTTTCCTCCATCCTCCTTCCTTTCTCTCTCCTTTCCATTCTCTTCTTTCCTTCCTCCATCCTTCTTTCTTTCCTTCCTTCTTTCCTCCATCCTTTTTTTACTTCCCTTTGCGTCCTTCCCTCTTCTTCCTTCCTTGACCCGAGGACAACAGGAGTAGTACGTGTACCTTGGGTATAAAGTAACCCCCCAGTGTCGTATCCTTGGCGACCATCCTGAGTCCATTGAGAGGAACAATGTTTCCCATCCTCTGGACCTCATGGATGACAGCATCAGTGTAGGGCAGGTTGGCTCTGTCTGCCATGGTGGGCCGTCGGCTCTGTCCGATCACTCTGTCTATCTCTGCCTGGACTTTGTCTAGGAGGAGAAACAAAATATTTTTAACTGTTCAACTAAAACGACTTATATTTATATTTGGTAATCTGCTTCTCGTATTCCTTCTGATGTGAACATAAGTGAAACCTGAGCACCCACCCTGGATGTGAGGGTTCCTGATGAGGTAGATGAGGCCCCACTGCAGGGTCTTGGACGTGGTTTCACTTCCAGCCAGGAACAGATCCAGACAACACAGAACCAGGTTGCTCTCGTCAAAACCCAGTTCACTGTTTCTGTTGTGCTGTGAGGAAAAGTGGAAGCGTACGGTCAGTCAGGTTTTGGTTCTCATACACTGTAAAAAAAAAAAAAAGAGTTATTTTTCAGTAATTAACTGTCATATTTAACTTTTTTTTTAAAGTGCAAATGCCATAAAAAGGTTAATTACTTTTGTTATTATTCTGTCAATTCAAATATTGGGAAAAAGTTAAAATTAAGATAAGAAATTGTACGAAAAAATCCTAAAAAAAAATATGGCAGCAAAAGTTCAACTTACCGTCATATTAAAGTAAAAAAAAAAAACGTATACATATATATATATATATATATATATTATATTTATATTTATATAAAAATCACTGCAAAAAAGCCAACTTGTATTTTTTGACCTAAAACAGTGATTTAAGTTGATAAAACTTAGAAATAAATTATTGACATTTAGGGCAATAATGTAAGTTAGCACAACAAAGGAAGCCAGTTGTCTGCTCAAAAACAAGTTGGTGAGTTGTTGTTACTTACATCTTTAAGTTGGGGTTCACAACAAGGGACAATAGTTCTGCTAACTCTTATTTCTTTGTTGTGAAATGCGGGAAAGCGGTGAAATTCGGTCATTAGCGAACGCTAGCGGCTAACTGATGCTAGCGGCTAACTGACGCTAGCGGCTAACTGACGCTAGCGGCTAACTGACGCTAGCGGCTAACTGATGCTAGTGGCTAACTCATGCTAGCGGCTAACTGATGCTAGCGGCGCTGCTTGTTATAGCTACAAGAGTAGCAATTAGCGTATCAATGCTAACTCAAAATTGTGGTCGCAACATTAGCTAACATTTCATAGCGGCGTTACAATCGTGCCAATTCAGCACATTGCAGAAGTTAGCAGAAGTAAGGATTAAAAGTTATTACAATGTAAAATTATAAGTTCAAAAATCTGAATTCAGAGTTGAGCAGACTCAAAAACAAAACTTAAAATATTTAGTTTAACTGATCAACTTAAAATTTTATCAAAGTTTGTTGCCTTGAGATTTTGAGTTCACCCAACTTTTCTTTTTTTGCAGTGTATGTATATATATATATATATATATATATATATATATATGTTTATATATATATATATATATATATATATATATATATTTAAATACATTACCATACATTTCCTGTATTTTTTAAGAAATAACTTGTAAAATAACTTATATTTGACTGTAGTGTTGGTCTCCCAGACTGATTGTTGATGTGTACATATTATTTTGTCATTCATTTTAAAATAATCAAAATTTAACAGACTCCGTACTTCCGCCTTGATCAGGAAGGTGTCGATGTAATCCCGTGGGTTGCTCTGGTCCAGATCCAGCTTGTGCCTCTCCACCTCGGCTCTGATGGACGCCTTTAAACTTGTAGCGCTGCTGAAGATGGCGCTGTGTGGCCCGGGCAGGTGTTTCATTACTGCTGGGAACGCATCATACAGCTGTTTGGAGAGGAGACAGAGGACTTATTCAGTGCTGTTGTTTATATCCAAAGGCAGGTAAATATCTCATAAATCTGCACAAAATGTTTGTTTCTTTTGGAACTCAGCTACACTCTCCTATTGGCTCTCTTGAATGTGTATCAAGACATTATGCTAGTTCTAATCCATATAAAAAATATCCCCTAAATGCTCTGCTGTCACTATGTCTTATTGAAAAACATGTTGAATTGAACCTGATAAGCTGTTTACACAGAGCAGAGAGGAAAGGTCAGGAGAGGTTGTAAAAATGCAAATAGTTCAATATGTAAACTGTCCTACAAAGCCTAACTACAGTAACTACGCAAAGGGTAAAACTGAGAAAAACTGCTTTAAAGTTTTTTAATGTTTTTAACTGGCCAGCCAAATTGGTTAAAGGTAGGTAAGTGATATGACACTTATTTCTACATGTATTGATGTTGTAATATTTATGCTAAAAAATCATGATGATTTATTTGACCTTTGTCCCCAAAAATGTGTATTTTTAAATATGTGTATTTTAGACTTAATATTATAAAGTAATGCTATGTCTTAATCTAAGATATTTATAATTACTAATTTTATCTCACTTTTTTTTACTTAATCAGTATCTAGATAATAATTCCCTATCAAATAAACGTATAGTTTCTATTATTCTTGTTTTTAATATTCAACACAATGAAAAAAATTAAAGGCTACACTGTATCACAGTCAAAGTGAAGTTACTGCAGTCTGCTTTGGTTTTGAGTTGGAATTTGTAGTTACTGCAATTTTTATATCATAATTTCTCTGAAATAAAGCAAAATCGAAATCTAAAACTTTGTCACAAGATAAAACAGACATCAAAGAGTTCATTTTTAGTTAGAACTCAATTTCGACCAAAATTGAAGTTACTGCACTTAGGCTTTGTAGGGCAGAATAGCATGTGGAGCCCCATTTTTTTTCCAATATTCATGATACTTGTGGGCACAAATAAAATGATATATATATTAAAAAAACGCCCCGAAACAGCATGGGGATCAGAGGGTTAAAGGGGAGAATCCTGTAGGAAGACTAGTGTGTGTGTGTTTGTGTGTGTGTGTGTGTGTGTGTGTGTGTGTGTGTGTGTGTGTGTGTGTGTGTGTGTGTGTGTGGAAGGAGGCTTCTTTGCATCTTACTAGAGCCCATATGGAGCCTTCCAGATAGGCCATCTCAGTTAGGTTCTTCAGCATACTCTGGAAATTTTGGTCCTCGTAGTCAAACCGCCTCCCGAACACGATCTGGCAGATGATGTTGGCCACAGCGTTGTTCAGAAGTGGCACAGGGTCGAAGGGCTCACCTGAACACAAGGGACGTTCTCAGTAAGTAAGAGTACACTTTGCATTTCATCACACTGTTAAAATAATTGCATAACTCACTTTTTGTCTATTTTTTTTTTTTTTCCCGCCTAAATCATCTCCTCATAGCCACCTATGGTAACATGGCCTACATCCTCAGTTGATCAGATCATGTGATTTTACCCCTTTAAGACTTAAGCGGATTTATTATGCCTAAGTCAAAATAAAATGTGACTTAGGCAATTTTTTGAACATGCCTTTGTGACTTAAGCAAGATATGGTGACACTTTATTTTGAAGGTGTCTACATAAGAGTGACATGAGCGTGTCATAAACATGACATGGGATGTGTCATGAACATTAATGACACTTTGAAGTAACATTAATGCTCATGATACTTGTCATGTCATGTTTCTGACAAGCTTGTGTCACTCTTATGTAGACACCTTCAAAATAAAGTGTTACCATATCTTGCTTAAGTCACAAAGGCATGTTTAAAAAAATTGCCTAAGTCATTTATTTCTCTTAAGTTACATCATTTACACACAGTGTTATTACTATGCCAATAGCCATCCTTTGATACATCCTTTTTGAGTGAAATGATCAGTAAATGTCATATGTTACACTTTTGGTGAAGTTTTTTGTGTTTCCTGCAAAACTTGAAAAAATGAGTTGGGCGATTAAATTGCATCCCTTTCTTCTGTGTTCTTTTTTTTTGTTTTTTGTTTTGCCTTTGCAAACCTTTCTCCTTCCCTATCGCCTCCTGCAGGTGATGACTCTCCTCACAGATGCTCTGCTCCATGGAGCTGTTGGCCAGACCAAAAGTACGTAACGCTGCCATTGCAAACCGTCGCTGTCTCCTCCACAGAGCCCCGTTACTGAAGAAAAGGCCGGCTGAGACAGAGGGACAACACACCATTACTCAGGCAGGAATCAGGGCACTTTGACCCTCTGAACCCCAGGATTGAAATATATGTTTTCTTTAAAAGATTGCCAAAAATACACTGTTTATCAGAGAAAGGAACAGTAAAAAAAGAAGGCATTAATACATTTGAACAAATTAAATATATATAAAGAAAATATACATACAGGTACATCTAAAAAAATTGCTCATATTGTGTCTTTTTGTGACTTTTTTTAGTCATTTTGTGTCTTTTTTTATAGTAATTTTGTATCTTTTTGTTTCTTTTTTTAGTCATTTTGTGTCTTTTTTGGTCATTTTGTGTCTTTTTTTAGTCATTTTGTGTCTTTTTTTATAGTCATTTTCGGTCTTTTTTGGTCATTTTGAGTCTTTTTTTTAGTCATTTTGTGTCTTTTTTGGTCATTTTGTGTCTTTTTGTGTCTTTGTTTAGTCATTTTGTGTCTTTTTTGGTCATTTTGTGTCTTTTTTTAGTCATTTTGTGTCTTTTTTGGTCATTTTGTGTCTTTTTTTTAGTCATTTTGTGTCTTTTTTGGTCATTTTGTGTCTTTTTTTAGTCATTTTGTGTCTTTTTTGGTCATTTTGTGTGTTTTTGTGTCTTCTTCTGTTCTGGACTACTAAAAAACGAAGTATCTGCTTTCCCGGCTTTAATGGGTTAATACTGTTGTACTGTGTGTTTGTGTGATTCACCTGAGTTCCCTGAATATATCCTGGTCACCATGGGGCTGTAAGGCCGGTCCACGAAGCTGTCGGCCTGTGTGACGATGGCTTCCTTCACCATCTTCCAGCCGGACACAAACACTGTTCTGTGTCTGCCCAGACGTATGCAGAACACATTCCCATAAACATCCGCGAGCTGTGGAGAATAAGTGTAAGCCTGTTGTCTGACATGTGATTCTAATAAGATGAAGTTTTCAGGACAATCATTTCTGTCTGTGAAAACAACAGATTTTTAGCATTGTCACTACCATAAACTTTAAAAAAAAATCTTCTGTTCAGAATCTTGTGTTTTTTAATTTATAATTTAACCTTTTTCCCTCCAAGTACTGTTATAGAGAACTTTCTCCCACCTTACATTCTTGCTTCACAACTAGGGCTGGGTGATATATTATCCCAATATATTTAGGCTGAATATCGATATATGATATCCTGATATTTTTATCGTAAAGTGAGAGCGCAAATGTTCAATCAAAGTCAAAGCCAAATATGACATGTCACAAGTAGTTTTATTGAAACCGTTTATTGAAGTGAACATAAATACTGGCCTTATTATTATGATTATTATTATTATGATTATTATTATTATTATTATTATTATTATTATTATATATTATATATATATTACATATCATATTATTTTATTTATTTTTATTTTATCATATTGTTACTATCTATCTATCTATCTATCTATCTATCTATCTATCTATCTATCTATCTATCTATCTATCTATCTATCTATCTATCTATCTATCTACTGTATAACAATAGTAGTACCTTTTGTTTTTTTTTTTAAATCAAAGCTCCATAAAGTTCACCTTTAAGTAAAAAAATATCTTAAATAAAAATACCCTATGAAATAAAATCAATCTTTTTCCGAAATAATTATGTTTATATGAGAAAAGAATAATGAACATACAAAAGAACTAAATATGACAAACCCTAGTAAGGGCAGCATTTATATATAAAGGAAGAAAAAAATTTAACTTTATCGATATGCAATATGGTGTAATTCCATATCACATTTTAAAATAGATCGATATATCTTTTATATTGATATATCGCCAACAGACAATGATTCTGTCATCTTACCTTGGTTAAGTAAATGTGAGGCTGTTTGGATTCAATGTTGAAAATGTTTCCTAAAAGAGGCAGAGATGGTGGTCCTGGTGGAAAGTTGGGTGGATCCTTTTTGTTCAGAAAATACACAACGAGGAGAACTGCCAAAACAAAAAGCAATGTATCACACAGCCACATTGTGAGGCGGAGGAAAAGAGCGAGGAACTGATGAGGATCCCTCGCTCATTCATCAATTTCTAGTTTAGAGTTGGGATGGAAACTCTGCTGACTCACAGCTTATGTTCACATAATAATGGCCTTTGTGTGTGTGTGTGGCAGAGATCGGACGGCCCTCCATTAACCAAATACAGGAAAAGGAAAGAGTTAAAAACTGATCCAAACTAAGCCCTTATTTTCTAATTAGTCTACTTTAGTATATCTTAGTATTTTTTTATTTATTTTACTTATTTATTCTTATTCTTATTATTTTTATTATTTGAGTTATTTATTATTATTATTATTATTTTTTACTTATTTATTATTATTAGGGCCTCGGGGCAATCGCACCGAGCACTGGTCCCATACAGCTATAGCTGTAGGGACCAGTGCTGCACTACTGTTATACTGTGGATTTCTGCTTATTCCTCTTCCGGACGCAATTTCGTCCCGCTACTAGTCCTACAACTTAAAGAGTTGCAGGACAAATTATATATCATAACGTGCGGTTTGATCGGGATCGGTGTGCTATTACTTTTCTCTACAGAATACGAATTTTTCGTGACGTAAATCGCGAAAAACTGCTCAAAATTTTGCATTGAAATGAATGGGACGGCCGACAAAAAATGAGCGAAAAAGAACAATCATTGGAGATTTTTAAACGTCTACTTCTCCAGCATAATTTCACCTAGAGACTCCATTTAAACTGTAAACAGTAGACACAAGTCTTGTGTATCGGTGTATTAATCCACGTTTCGATAGGTCATATCGTTTTTTATCAATCCCTGTTCAATGACCATGATCATTTTTGGAGAAATTCTGAGATTATAATGGGTGTGTATTGCATGGAATGTTCGTGTCAGAGTGTGTGATGTCATCGCTCAGAGTGTAGAGGGAGAGGTAAAACTGTCAAAAAATAAATTTTAAAACTGCGCTCCAGGCCGCAAATTTCACTCTACAGAAATAATTTATACATAGAAAGTAGGAAAATTTGTCTTCTCACTCACAATCCTCTGGTAAAGCTGTCAGAGTTATAGTTTGGGCGTACGACGCACAGATGCGGCACCAAAACCACCAACAGCCTCATTGGCTCCCATATTAAAAACACAGGGAGTTATTTGAAAAAGGGATATGGAACAGTTTTTTAAGATCGCTCTAACAAAGCTATTTTTTCATTTTTCTGAAAAAAAAAAACATATGTAGACGTTCAGGAAGAACTCAGGACGCTCAAAGTGAAGTCGGATCAATGATAGGTATTATGGTTTTGCCAAAAATGCTTTCTGTTCGAGGCCAGAAATTCCAGTCTGTCCACCTCTGGCTGCTGTCACTCTTTCGGAACTTTAACAGGTGGTGTCAGTTAATTCAGTTGATTGCTTTGATCTGATTGCCTTTGATCTTTGATCTGATTACAGTTACAGATACACACACACACATGCGCGTAAGTGCGCACACTCCTCACACATGCATACACCTGCTTCAAACACGCACACACAGGTAACTTTGTGATAAAGTATTAAAGAGAGATCCAAACTTATACACCATCACTCACTCACTCACTCGCTGTTTCACTCACTGACTCACTCACTCACTTACTGACTCACTCACTCACTCACTCACTCACTCATGCATCAGCCCTTGTGGGCAGAAGACCTTCTGACCTGCTGCTTAGTATTTTGGATTTATTTTGTGCCTGAATCACCAGATCACCTGGTTTGGCCCTGGTCTGTTCTTTGGACTCAGGTAAATAAGACCTATCATCTTACTCTCTCTGTCTTTGTGTCGTGGATTAGGATTTGAGATTGTTCTAAACATTATCATTACATTCTGGCCAACATGAACCCAGCTGACCCAGAATCCAGGATTGCATAATGAGATTGCCAATAATAAATTATTATAATCAGATTACATTTGAAAAAGGTGCACTAGTTCCATTGTCAAGGATTACTTGATTACACTTTTGATTATGTTTTTAGAATATGACAATTTTAAAATGATTCAATTTTTTTAAAATACTAATAACCAATGCTAGTAAATAGATGGTAGGTCTTAAAGTAAACATGTCTGCTCTATGTGGCCGGCAGCAGCACCACCTTCAGGAGAATCGATGCATGCATTGCTGCCAAGCAAGCCATTGAGTACAGTACCTGATTAAATGTACAGTAGTGTTCAAAATAATAGCAGTCCAATGTGACTAACCAGATTAATCCAGGTTTTTAGTATATTTTTTATTGCTACATGGCAAACAAGGTACCAGTAGGTGCAGTAGATTCTCAGAAAACCAACAACGCTCTTAAGGTTGTGCAATTGGGCAATTAGTTGAAAGCGGTGTGTTCAAAAATATAGCAGTGTCTGCCGTTGAATTTATAAACTCAAAACTATTTTGTACAAACTTTTTTGTTCCTAGGATTTAGCAATCCTGTGAATCACTAAACTAATATTTAGTTGTATGACCAGAGTTTTTTTATAACTGCTTCACATCTGTGTGGATGGAGTCAACCAACTTGTGTCACCTTCCAGCTGTTATTCCACTCCAAGATTCTTTAAAAACATTACACAATTCATTTATATTTCTTGGTTTTGCTTCAGAAACAGCATTTTTGATGTCACTCAATTGGATTAAGGTCCACTCCATAACATCAATGCTGTTGGTTTGGAACCAGATTTTGCTGGTTTACTAGTGTGTTTGGGGTCATTGTCTTGTTGAAACACCCATTTCAAGGCCATGTCCTCTTCAGCATAAGGCTACATGACCTCAAGTATTTTGACATATGCAAACTGATCCATGATCCCTGGTATGAGATAAATAGGCCCAACACCATAGTAGAGAAACATGCCCATATCATGATGCTTCACTGTCTTCACTGTGTACTGTGGCTTGAATTCAGAGTTTGGGGCTCGTCTCACAAACTGTCTGCGGCCCTCGGACCCAAAAAGAACAATTTTACTCTCATCCGTCCACAAAATGTTCCTCCATTTGTCTTTTAGGCCAGTTGATGTGTTCTTTGGCAAATTGTAAATGTTAGAGCCATTTGTATATTGTGGAGAAGTTGATAAGTAATTCAGATTTGATTCATAGTTCTTTATTGAGGTTGTAGGAATGCCTATTGGTTAGTAGTAATTGCACTCTTTTTATTGGCTGAGACGTGTGTAACGTCATAATTGCGTACTTTGTTTTAATTAGGATTATGGAGACGAGGAGAGCACACTAGTTTTTGACCATGCTCATAATTATTATTATTTTTTGGATTGCTGCAATTTATTGTTTGTCATGCTCAAACAAAAGGTTTTCAATAAACCATAAGAAAGAAACTGTGGAATTTTTTCGGCTTAAGACACACGTCAACTACATCCTCACGCTCCATAATTGAAGTGTGCGTAAGTAAAACTAGACGGAGCCACACTAACAGTTACTTCTTCTGCACACGCCATTTTTTAACAGAGGGAATTTGCAGGGGATTCTTGTAAATAGATTAGCTTCACACAGACGTCTTCTAACTGTCACAGCACTTCCAGGTAACTCCAGACTGTCTCTGATCATCCTGGAGCTGATCATTGGCTGAGCCTTTGCCATTCTGCTTATTCTTCAATCCATTTTGATGGTTGTCTTACATTTTCTGCCACGTGTCTCTGGTTTTGCTCTCCATTTTAAAGCATTGGGGATCATTTTAGCTGAACAGCCTATAGTTGTTTACACCTCTTTATTAGTTTTCCCCTCTCCAATCAACTTTTTAATCAAAGTACGCTGTTTTTTCTCAACAATGTCTTGAACGACCCGTTTTCCTCAGGCTTTCAAAGAGAAATGCATGCTTTTAAGCACCACTTACATTTTCAGTACTTTTCAAAAGGTTCAATTAATTTGTAAACAAATGTGGTTTCTTAATGATTTCAGTTTATTGTTAACTAATGGCTTACATGACATAACTGACCATAAAGAAAACTTTTGACATTAATTACAACCAAGAGAAAGGTAAATGTCTCATCAACAGTGTAATTAATACAGAATATTTGAATACAAAAATAACTTTATTACATAGACAGTATTACATACATATTCATATTAAATGCACATGCAGTAATAAAAAAAGGCCCTCAGTACACGAGGGTGTGATACAACAGTTAAAAGCTGAGATTGACAATTAACTGCCTAAAAAGGATTTTGCTTATTGGTTTGATGAAAAATGCAGTGAGATATTGTATAATTCAGCGAGCCTTGGCGTGAACTTTGAAGGGGAGCGGTACACGTGTAACTCCAGTAATTCCTTCTGTACTCAACTCTACTCCATCAGGAACAGAGAAAGAGAACTTCTGGAGTAAACCAACCAAAAACAGGAACAGCTCCATCTTGGCGAGGCCTTCTCCGAGACACACACGTTTCCCTGAAGAGTCCACAAACAAATGAAGGTGAAAGAATAAAGAGTAAGGACAAAACAAATATTCTGTCCAGATTGTGTTTAAGATTGAGTTTAATGTACACTGCAAAAAAGAAAAGTTGGGTGATCTCAAAATTTCAAGGCAACAAACTTCGATAAAATTTTAAGTTGGACGAAAACTAAATGTTTTAAGTTTTGTTTTTGAGTTTGCTCAACTCTGAATTCAGATTTTTGTCAACTCAACTGTAAGTTGTACTAACTTTTTTTTAATCCTTACTTCTGCTAACTTCTGCAATGTGCTGAATTGGCACGATTGTAACGCCACTATTAAATGTCAGCTAATGTTGCAACCACAATTTTGAGTTAGCATTGATACGCTAATGGCTACTCTTGTAGCTGTAACAAGCAGCGCCGCTAGCATCAGTTAGCCGCTAGCTTTCGCTAATGACCGAATTTCACCGCTTTCCCGCATTTCACTACAAAGAAATAAGAGTTAGCAGAACTATTGTCCCTTGTTGTGAACCCCAACTTAAAGATATAAGTAACAACAACTCACAAACTTGTTTTTGAGCAGACAACTGGCTTCCTTTGTTGTGCTAACTTACATTATTGCCCTAAATGTCAATAATTTATATTTCCAAGTTTTACCAACTTAAATCACTGTTTTAGGCCAAAAAATACAAGTTGGCTTTTTTGCAGTGTAGTTTACCTGCAGAAAAAGGCAGAAGAGCTTCTCTCTTCACAAACTTTCCCTCAGCATCTAGGAAATGTCCGGGGTTGAAGGTGTCTGGAGTCTCCCATTCAGTCTTGTCAAACATCACAGAGGTCAGCATGGGCATCAAGATCGTACCCTGAAAAACAAGATCTATAGGTTCTGCAACGATACTCTCATGGGGCAGCATTTCACCTTGTGCAAGAATTATATGATTTACTAATTTCAGTGATGACAATGTTAAAAAACAGTGTATTTAGAATCCGATAAACCCTGCAGTTTCCTTAAAAACATCTAATGAACTTTCCAAACAAAGGGTGCTTTTACTCCTGAGCTGTTTTGTCCACTTGAAACGAACTCTGGTGTGTTTTGTTGGATTGTCTGTTTGTTTTTTACTGGTGTTGACATTCAAATGAACTCTGCTGCGAACCAAGGAACCAAACTCTGAGTTTGATTGCCTTCTGGGTTGAATTTGGACGGAAATTTGTGAAACAACACCAGGCACGATAAACCTGAAAATGTCTCATGGACAGACTTAGTCTAATGTTGACATAAAGGATGTTATCTAAATATGGTCTGACGATCACATTACACAGTTGCTTGGGAATACACACAAAAACAACGTCTTCAAATTATTAAGGGACAGAATGGGGGCTCATGGAGTCGATTGCGCAGCAGATTATTGTTGCATAAGTGAAAAAACGGTGGCCTTTTAAAACATTTCAGATTTCACTGTTCAGCTCAGCAGCTGCACAACAACTAAAACTAATAAAAGCTAAAATGACAGCTTGACTGTCAGACTAAGACTAAAATAAAAAACAGGCTGCCAAAAACCCACTTCCCGCACCTCAATCAATCAAAATTACTTTATTCATCCCCAAGGGGAAATTCAGTTAGTCTGGTAGAATCTCTTGAAGAATGAAGTTAAGACCTCGTCAACAAGACTTTTTATGTAAAAGTGACCTTAAATTAAGGCCCCTAGATTCTGTGTTGAAGAGACTGTTGCAAAGGACAGGTCTCCATAGAAAGAAAGAGGAGGCTCAAGGCGGATGTGTTGAGATTCTCAGTTCCGTTAGGTCTTATTTTAGTTTTAAGTGTAAAGCTGCTAACGACTGTAGCTGCCACTAAAGATGTAGCTGTGTATACTTCTTCATGCTCTCTGAAGGCAGACTGGGTGCTATAACAAGTGGTATTACAAGCCAGGACTTGACTTGCGTGACTTGCCGGTATGCATGCTAGTTTCAGTAAACATCTTAGTAACACAATACTAAGACGTCTTTGGCATAATGTCAAAACTGTAAATTCTTCACATTCTGTTCTTTGAATGTTATGAACTAAACCTCTGGCCATGTCTCACAAGTTGCACCTTTGAGATGACTGTATACTAAATGCACCTTCGGTATGAAGTAACCACCAAGTGTTGTGTCCTCGGCGGCTATTCTGGGTCCATTGAGAGGAACAATGTTTCCCATCCTCTGGACCTCATGGATGACAGCATCAGTGTAGGGCAGGTTGGCTCTGTCTGCCATCGTGGGCAGTCGGCTCTGTCCGATCACTCTGTCTATCTCTGCCTGGACTTTGTCTAGAAATATGAGAAAATATGTAAAATATGTACGTAGTCAACAGGTTCCTGAAGAGCAAAAAATGAGCGTGAACAGAGTGTGGGTGAACTAACGCAAGCCAAATGAAGCACTGTTGCTGAAACATGCCCCCTTCATGGCGACCACCTGTCAGTCAAAGCAACATCTTTAATTCTTGATATATAGAAATTCACCCCATACAGTTGTTATCAACAGGTAAATTTGCTAAAGAGACCAAAACCATTTTTTTACCAGGATGTAAACACCTTTATATCTGATGTTGTGTTGGACATTTTAACATGAGAGTCTAAAAAGATTGACTCATTTTTGGAGCCAGCCTCAAGTGGCTGATAGAGGAACTGCAGTTTTTGTCATTTAGGCTGTCATTTGATATTAGCAGACTAAAAAACACTTGAGATGCTAATTTTTGACATTGCCATCAGCCTGAGCTGTAGTTTTATGTTTAATGCCCATTTACAATTTTTATCTAACTAAGACGGTGAACAGCAGCATGTTAGCATTGTAGCCCCGTCTCGCCTCCACTATGAACGCACCCGTGGGGAAGCAGGATGCCGGGATCAAATTATCCCTCCAAACTTTCGCCTCTGTGACTACCTTTTGGAAGCGGGACCATTATGAACGGGCCATCGGGGCGAAGCGGGATATTTAACGTTGCGCGTGACGTCTAGCACACACCTCCACTTGGTCCGACAGTCATCAAATCACTGTTCAGCTGCACAACAACTGCGGCCGCCGTCGCTAACTGTGCACATAGTCCATCGCTTATTGTAAACAAACCAGCATGCTAACTGTACAGGTGGTGTCCGCCGCTGATTGTAAACAAACCAGCTCTGCTAATTGTGCACAGAGCGTCCGCTGCTTGTTGTAAACAAACGGAGGTTGTTAAGTGAACACATACTGTACTGCTACAGAGCTAACTGTGTAGCCTATTAGCACTGTGCTACTGCTGTACTGCACTATGAAAGGGCACCAATATCACGCCTTCGAGGGATCACTATGAACACCCTAAGCCAACACAGATTTTTACGGCAATATAGCGGGAAATTTGTGGGAGCGCACTTTGAAAGGGGCTGACATTAGCATTTAGCTCACAATATAACAGAGCCGTTAGCATGACTGGACTCTTCTATTGAGTCTCTTCTCCTCGCTGTTTCACAGTTAGCTCAGTGTCGGGCCCAGCATGCCACCTACCTTTGATATCAGGGTTTTTAATGAGGAAAACCAAAGCCCACAGCAGAGTGGTGGCAGTTGTGTCTGTTCCTGCCATAAACAGATCCAGTCCGTTGATAGCCAGGTTGGTCTCTGTGAAGCCCAGGTCAGACTCTTTGTGCTATAAAGAAATACAGAGAAGATGGAGTAGTAACTGACTGCTAGATTGACAGTCAGAGCAACACAATGCAGTGCAGTTGTTCACGTACATTTTTCATTTCAATGAGGAAAGTGTCAATGTAGTCCCGGGGGTTGCTGTGGTCCAGGTCCTTCTTGTGGCTTTTTATCTCCTGACCAATGAAGTCTAGCATGGTTTTGTAGCAGCTGAACATTTTGTTGTGAGGTCCTGGCAAGTGCTTCATCACTCCAGGGAACGACTGGTACATCTGCTCGGAAGGAAACAGTAAACTTTAATTAAAGTCACCTTTTGTATGGATCTCTCTCTGTTAAGGAAAAGTAAATCTGACCAGTAAGCTATCTCTCTGACAATGATTGAACTATAAAGATAATTCTGACTTACCAGACCCCATACAGAGCCCTCCACCTTCAGAACAATAGTATTATACTTCAGCAAAGTCTGGAAGTCGTGGTCGCTGTAGTCGAACCGTTTCCCCAACACCAGCTGGGAAATGATGTTGGACACTGCACTGTTGAAGAGTCCTGCTGGGTTAAAAGGTTCACCTGGAGGAGAGGAGTTCATTTTTAGACAATGTTTTACGACCAAACAACAGCTGATTTAAGGTTTTAGTGGGATCACCTTTCTCCTTCTCTATCTCCTCCTGCAGGTGTCGGATCTCCTCACAGATATTCTGCTCCAAGGAGTTTTTGCCCAGGCCGAAGGTACGTAAGGTAGATAAAGCAAAGCGTCGCTGTCTCCTCCATGTTTCACCATTGCTCAAGAACAGACCACCTAGACACAAGCATGCAGGAGAGACAGGGTTAATGTTTCAGGGGAACTCGGTCCTGCACAGCTATAAAGAAGAGAAAGAGAGACATTTGTGCACCTATGTGTCCTGAGTAGAACCTGTCGGTGATTGCATTGTACGGTCGATCCACAAAGTTTTCTGCTTGTGTCACTATGGCTTCCTTCACCATCTTGTACCCACACACAAACACCATCTTGTCGCCACCGAGGCGGACGCTGAACACATTACCATAGACGTCAGCCAGCTGTGGACAATACATGAAGGAACAAGCACTGATGAAGCAGCTCTACTGCATTATATACAATTTTAAAATGCTTAAAAACAAAACAAACCAATGCATGATGTGAAACAGGAACAGAATCAAAAAGACTATATTAATGCCAGGAGGGAAATTTGGTTTTGCTACTCCTGTATATGTATACACTCAGCGGCCACTTCATTAGGGACACCTGTTCAAGTGCACATTAATGCAAATATCTAATAAGCCAATCACATGGCAGCAACTCAGTACATTTAGACAAGTAGACACGGTGAAGACGAGCTGCTGCAGTTCAGATCGAGCATCAGAATGGGGAAGAAAGGTGATTTAAGTGACTTTGATTGTTGTTGGTGCCAGGCGGGTTGGTCTGAGTATTTTATAAACTGCCAATCTAACAACCATCTCCAGGGTTTACAGAGAATGGTCCTAAAAAGAGAAAATATCCAGTGAGTGGCAGTTCTCTGGGCAAAAATGCCTTGTTGATGCCAGAAGTCAGAGGAGAATGACCAGACTGGTTCAAGATGATAGAAAGGCAACAATAACTCAAACAACCACTCATTACTACCAAGGTATGCAGAAGACCATCTCTGAACGCACAACACGTCCAACCTTGAAGCAGATGGACAACAGCAGCAGGAGACCACACCGGGTGACATTGCTGTCAGCTAAAAACAGAAAAATGAGGCTACAATTTGCACAGGCTCATGTAGGAATAAAGAATATATTCGGATTGGCTGAGTTTCTAAATTATGACCGGGTTACTTAACATCAGGAAAGGCATGTGTAGGAGTTCAGCTCAGACCTGGGATGAGAAGCAGGATAGGGAGGAGAGAAAGGATGAAAGCTTCAGCATGTGGGAGCGGGGGAATATACTCGGCTTGGCTGAGTCCCTAAATTATGACCCGGGTTACTCACTGACAGGACTGGATCATTTAAGGATAGGAGAGGTCAGAGTTCAGGGAAGGTATCTCAAGATGCTTGGTTAAGGGGGTGGTAACCGAAGCATCCCCCAAAACAAATTGACCTATTGCGTTAAAGAGCCCACCCATATGTACGGGGTGCCCAACCCACGAAGAATATATGTAACATTAAGGAAGTTTGCAATCATTCTGTCTTGTGGTGCCATCAGGGTCACATTGCAAATCATTGTAAATCTTTTGCACAGTGCTCATGTTCCTAATTTGCTACTGTATTTATCACTGCTGCACTTTATACTGCTTATTTATACTACCTATTTATACCGCCTATTCACTCGCACTTTAGTACTTTTTAATATGTTGGACTTTTCGCTGCCTGTTTATTGTTATTGTTCGTCTGTCTTGTAACTTTTGACGTGTGCTGCTGCCTTCTTGGCCAGGTCACCCTTGTAAAAGAGGTCTCGATCTCAATGGGTTTTTTATCTGGTTAAATAAAGGTTAAAAAAAAAAAAATTGCAGAGTCCAGCGCTGAGCATTGCATTTGGCTAAGATTCTTTCAATGAATGGTTGACTTTATTCATTTGTTCTGAGTGTTGGGTGAGAGTTGGAGGCTTTAAAAGCTTACGCTCTAACAAGCAGACAACAAACACACACATAAATTTGAAAGGTCAAGGAGATGTTAAATCCCCAGATGCACGGTTAAGGGGGGCAACAGAAAGCATCCCACAAAAACAAATTGACCAATTGCGTTAAAGAGCCCACCCAATGGACGGGGTTTGCCCAACCCAAGAAGAGGAGTGTAACATTTTGTAATCACTCTGTTTTGTGGTGCCATCAAGATCACATTGCAGAGTCCAGCGCTGAGCATTGCATTTGGCTATTATTCTTTCAATAAATGGTTAACTTTAGTGTTTTGTAAGACCAAGTTTAGTTGGAGCGTTGGAGGCTTTAAAAGCCCATGCTCTAACAATTACCAAAATATGGACAGTCTTGGAAGATTGGAAAAATGCCTACCATTCAGATGGTAGAGTTAGATTTTGGCGCAAACAAGCTGAAAGCATGGACTCATCCTGCTTTGTATCAAAGCTTCAGGCTTGTGGTGGTGGTGGTGGTGTTATGGTGTGGGGGATATTTTCCTAGCACACTTTGGACATCTTAGTAGCATTGAGCATCGTTTAAACACCACAACCTGATGGCTACTTCCAGCAGGATAACACTCCATGTCACAAAGCTATAATCATCTCACATGACAGTGAGTTCAGTCATCAGATCTTAATCCAGCAGAGCACTTCTGGGATGTGGTGGAACGGGATATTAGAAATCTGTTGCAATTGCGTGTACTATCATGTCTGTATGGACCAAAATCTCAGAGGAATGTTTCCAGCAGCTTGTTGAATCTTTGCTGTGAAGAATTAAGGCAGTTCTGAAGGCAGAATGGTACTAGCAAGGTGTACCTAATGAAGTGGCTGGTGAGTAGAAAAATAGCTAAATATACACTTAAGAAAATGTTATATTCAAACTTAAAATAAATAGACAGACTTAAATTCTTGAGTCAAATTAAGAGGAATTATCTAAAATAGTTTTCTTCTCTTTTTTTAACATCATGCATTAGGAAAAATGTTTTTATTGAATTGCACATTAGTATTTGTGAAAGATCTTGCACTGACTGGAAATTCAATAAAACAAATCAAATTAATAATTCAATTGTGTTAGAATGTCTCAATAAAATGAACACCACAAAAAGAAACATTCATGTATTCTACTTTACCTTGGTAAAATAAATGTATGGATGTTTTCTGTCCACACTGAAGATATTTCCCAGAAAAGGAAGAGCCAGCGGTCCTGGAGGATAGTTCGGGGGATTCCTATATTTTAGAAAGTCTGCTATGAGGATCAAAATAAAAATAAACAGGAAAAGCCACTTGAGGTCAAAACTCAGCAAAAAACTGTAGAGCCACATTGTTAAAAAGAGTTAAACCAGCAGCAGAAGGAAAGAACTTCACGCTACAAAACAGGATCGACTTAAACAAACTGCATTCAGAAAAAAGTGAGCGTGGTATTGAACTTTTATAACCTGATACAGACCCGCCTACTGCGATTAAACAGTATGAGAACACATTGAGTGCACAAGCTGTCCTTCAGGAACGTGAGACTCTTGAATGCTCAAAGTGTAAACAGAGTCGAGGCAAAATTATAAAGTACAACATGAATAAAGGCGTCTGACTGATCCATTGTGCAGTTGCGTGCCTCCAACTCACTGCAGGAACAAATGAGAACAACACAGAGCAGGTTGCCATGGTCAAATCCCAGCTCAGTGTTTTTATTATGCTGCAACGCAGAAGCAGAGTCAGTTTGTTTCTGGTTCAGTCAACATAGAAAGACTTTGTGTCAGGAGGATGTTGGTGGGGTCCAGATCTATATTATATTTAAATGCAGATATTTACTGTTGCCAGTATTATCTGTAAACAACAAAGTATTGTTGGCAGCTGTTGCTGCCACACTTTTTTTCACTGCAGAGTAAAAAAATTATAATCAAAACATCATTTTGGTCATATATATCTATAAGAAAGGCATGAATGATTAAATGTTTTATATATAAATGATTTTATTTATTTATTTAGGCCTATAGCTATTGCTCTACCTATCTGCTTAATGTTTATTTATGAAATTATTATAATTATTCTTGAGTATGCAGGAACATAACCACAACTCTGAGGTTTATAACAAACCAAACTCAAAACTCTCTCTCTCTCTCTCTATATATATATATATATGTGTGTAAAATAAGGGAACACACACATACACATATATATAAATCCATATATATTTATAAATATATGTGTGTGTGTATGTGTTCCCTTATTTTACTTTATGAGCAGCATGTAGCCTTAATTTTCCATTAATATGTATATTCTATGCTACATATCTGCCTCCTGGATCTTAAATTGCTTTTATATTTCAGATCAAAGTGGCATTATTGGAATGGGACACTGGGTGGGGTAGGGGGTTTCTCGATATTAACAGTTTTCCTTTTTTTAGTAATCATCGCTAGGTACCCAATAATTGATTTTACTGAATTGATATTACTCAAACATGCCATTTACACAATTTTTTTTTTCAATGAGGCATTAAAGAAACAGCTCTTTCAGTAAAGTGGTTGGCTCTTAAAAGAGCCTTTGTGTTGTTTTAAAGGGTCAGAGAGGGTCCATGTTTACTTCTTGGCGGCCTTCTCGGTCTTCTTGGGCAGCAGGACCGCCTGGATGTTGGGCAGCACGCCGCCCTGAGCGATGGTGACTCCGCCCAGCAGCTTGTTGAGCTCCTCGTCGTTGCGGACAGCCAGCTGCAGGTGACGGGGGATGATGCGGGTCTTCTTGTTGTCGCGGGCAGCGTTTCCAGCCAGCTCCAGGATCTCAGCGGTCAGGTACTCCAGCACGGCCGCCAGGTAGACCGGAGCTCCGGCACCGACACGCTGAGCGTAGTTTCCCTTTCTCAGCAGCCTGTGGACACGACCGACCGGGAACTGGAGCCCGGCACGAGAGGAGCGGCTCTTGGCCTTTGCTCTGGCTTTACCGGCGCCCTTACCACGTCCAGACATCTTCAAATAGTTGTTTTCTTCGAGGTTAAACGAAAGAAAGTACCGCTTGGCGGCCACTCAGACAATATGTAGCAACGCTGCTGCGCTCTGATTGGTCGAATTGAGCGTAACTGTGGTCGTCCAATCAGGAACGAGCTCAGTTTAAGCTTCCTGCTGGACGACCGCAGGTGTTTTTCAGAATAAAACGCTACACGTTTTTTAATAAAATGAACTTAACTATATTATTTTAAAGCGAATGGTTGCTCCTACAATATCATAGAAAAGTTTATTTATATCAGTAATTAAATTCAAACAGTGGAAATAACACATTATATAGATCCATTACACATAGAATGAAACATGTCATGTCTTTATTTATTTTATTTCTTCTAATTATAATGATTATGGCTTACATTTAATGAAGACCTTAAATTCAGTGTCTCAAAACATTTGAATATTACAAAAGACCAATTTTAAAAAGTAGGTTTAATATGGAGATGTTGGCCTCTGAAAAGTATGTCCATCTATATGACTCAATACTTGGTTGGGGCTATTTGACTTAAACTACTATAAATGGACTTTTCCATCATATTCTAATTTATTGAGATGCACCTGTAGATGGTAGGGTCCAGCCCCAAGAGAGTGACTGAACAACTGAGATGGCCAAATGGACAAGTCCTTCATAACAGTTATGTAGTTTAACCAAATGTCTGTGAAATGACTGTACATTTTTTACAAATTGCTTTTAGCTGTAGAATCCTGTATTTCTTTCCATTACCTGGCCCTAAACCTGTGGTGGGAGGAGTGTTCAGATTCCTCATTTAGGTAAAAGTACTAATACCACACTGTGAAAGTACTCGTCTAAACCTCATTCAAAACTTAGTTAAGTAAAATTTAAAAAGTATCAAAAGTACTTGTTAGACAAAAGGTCCCCACACTTGTTTTTTTTATAGTCCAAATATATTATTGGATTATTCTTATTAAAGGTAGGGCTAATTTCGACCACTTAAAATATTACTATATAGATCTGAAAAGTAACTTAAGATGGAAATATTTACCTCTAAAATGTATTGGAGTAAAAAAATATGAAGTTATATGAAAAAAAAAGTAACAGTTGTACTTTCCATCATGTTTAAAGTTTATAGACCAAAGTATAAGTATTAGTGAATATGTTTATACACTGTGGGTATTTCCTAAAATATAACACCATATATACAATAACTTGCTTTAGCATGTTAATGATCTGATGTCAACATACAGTAGAATATTGTCAAAATTTGCTTTTATTTTGAAAGAAATGTATCCTAGCCGGAAATGCAGCGGCTGAGTTGAGCTGCATGTTTTCAATTACGTCCGCAAGAGAGACACACTCAACCATACAGTCTATGCACTCAACATGTCCTTTGTTTCTAAAATCCATCACGTATAACCAAGGAAAAGTGGAAGCAATTTTTAATAATTTACTTCCAGGTGACTTATGATTACCACCAACCTCCAAATGTGTTACCCATTGTGCATTATTTTAGTGTCAATTTAAAGCCAGCCACATTATTTTCTTGTGACTTATCAATATGTAATGATTATGAATGTGACCTGTATCTTATTTGTTGGATTTGTACCAAGAGTAGAAAATTATTCATTGTATAACTTATGTATTCAAGGGTATATAAGGAATCTGCTTGAATGTGTATAAGCATGAAGAAATGCTTTCTTTAACACATTTATATGACTATATCTGGGTAAACTGGACCTATATTTACCAGGAGACAACCCTAAAGTAGTTGTCAAACAAATAATTTATGGAAACCGATGTAGTGTTTAGATTTTTTTTTACTTCTGCTGAGACACTTCTCCCTCTCAATTCAGCTCCGTAGGGATGAAAAAAAGCCATGTAATCTACCTACATTAAATGCATTTCAATACTTGTATTACTTTCCTTTCTTACTGATGTTAGTTTCTATTTCCTTTATTGCAACAATATCAAAACAATTTGTGGTTGTGGAATACGAGCTCTCGTCAAACCGAAAAGTGGCTCTTAAAATGTTTGGATTTCACAGATTAAATCCATAAAAATATTTGTGAACATGTGATGCAGCAGAGGAATGAGCTCTTGAGTTGAGAGTGAGGTGGCTCTTAAAAGAGCCGTGTTGTTGTTGTTGTTGTTGTGGTAGCGGGTGAGTCTAAGCTCTCTCTCCACGGATCCTGCGGGCCAGCTGGATGTCTTTGGGCATGATGGTGACCCTCTTGGCGTGGATGGCGCAGAGGTTGGTGTCCTCGAAGAGTCCGACCAGGTAAGCCTCACTGGACTCCTGCAGAGCCATGACAGCGGAGCTCTGGAAGCGCAGGTCGGTCTTGAAGTCCTGAGCGATCTCTCGGACCAGGCGCTGGAAGGGCAGCTTGCGGATCAGCAGCTCGGTGGATTTCTGGTAGCGACGGATCTCCCTCAGAGCCACGGTACCGGGCCGGTAACGGTGAGGCTTCTTCACGCCGCCGGTGGCCGGGGCGCTCTTCCGGGCAGCCTTGGTGGCCAGCTGCTTCCTGGGAGCTTTTCCTCCGGTGGATTTACGAGCGGTCTGCTTGGTTCTGGCCATCTTTACCTCCTTCTTGCTAGAAAAAGAGTGATGCAGCCGTGAGGTCACTGATTGCTTTATATAGCCAGAGCCGGCGGGCCGACGACGCTGATTGGTCAATTTAACGCACGTGACAGCAGCTCAGTTTGGAGCGGGAAAAAAAAATCTAACTTCAGGTTTAACTCTATTTGTATAGTAAGTTAGTAAATTAAATGATACTTTTATAGATAATTATTAAAAATAATTATAGAGACAATAATGTTAAACATATATATTAATAGTACGAATTAAAAATTGAAAGAGCGAAGAATTGAAAAATAAAACAGATTTGACATAACCAATACACTAAATTAAATTAAACGATTGAGTATGTTTATAAATATACCACATAAAAGTATAACAGTAATTGTATTATTTTAATTTTTAATTACTAATTATTAATAGTAAACTTCTGCTTATGTATACATATACAAAATAATCCAATAATATATGAGGTATATATATTATATAGGAAACAGGCATGAAAACAAATCTAGACCATTGTTTTCTTCAATTTCTTGTTTATTTTAATGCCTGATACAACTTGAGATAGCTTTGTTTGGACAAATATAATAATAACCTAAATAATTTACTGGTCTGGGTGAACTTGATTCATCAACTTTAGAAGGATCAATATTCCCATTTTCTTTTTGTAAGATGAAAAGTATCAGTATCAACAATACTGGCCCTTTATTCAGCATGGGATTGATTCCATATTTAACAGTATTGCCCACCTCTATCTGATGTAGAGTTCAATAATAAACACACAATGACGGGAAGTTCCTCCATAGATAAAGTGTGTGGCTTTTAAAAGAGCCTTTGTGGTTGTAGCAGCAGTGTGTTGTTTAATCCTCTCTATGATCACACTGGCTGAAACTTTCTACAGTTTTTTGTTTGACGTTCCGAGGTCACGTAAAACCAAAGATATTATCGTTTTAATTTGATAGTACGAAAATATTTATTCAAGTGTTAAAAGTGGATGGGACGAGGCAGGCGTGGCATTTTGTAAAAATGGAAAAAAAGGGCTCTAATCATCTCACACTGTTCCTATAAATAAACATGTTTTTATAGTCAGTTTTTATGTATAGTTTTATTATATTTTAATTTTACCTTTATATGTTCATATTTGCAACCTATGCTTACATTTTTCAGGTCTGAAACAGTTCATTAAGCATTTGTGTTTTTTATTGTCATACATAGTAAAATTTAATTTCAGATTTCATGACTTTTGCATATTTTTGGGCTCAATATGTTAATAAAGTGGGTTGAACTGAAAAAATTTTTCATGAACACTACCACAGGGGCACATAGGAGTGTGCACTTAACCAGATATGATGAAACTGCAATTTTAAATATGTTTACAGTTCAGTAACTTAACATATTTCATGCTCAAATGCATGTATAACAGTATAAATAGAAACAAAAGGTTTGAAGCAAATAAAAAACCACCACTTACTGTGATTTCTTTTTCCACTGCAAGAACAGCAGACCAACATTAATTGCAAGAATTAATTTTGTGCATTTTTACACTGCACGATTTCATGCTCAAATGCATGTAGTTGTACTGAGGGCCACTTCAAGTGAGAGTGCGGGCCTCCAGTTGCCCATCCCTGAGATAGTAAATTGCGAGTAAAATATTATGGCCAAAAATCAGTGCATTAAAAGCTGTGAAAGACATGTTTTCATGGATGTGTCCACCTGCAAAACAATCCTGGTTAAATCTTTCACTAGCTTAACTCTTTGTTACTCTATAAAAAAGGTACACAAGAGTAGTTTTAAGGATAAATGTGGAAGCAGTCTCGTTCTAGACTAGAGTATTTGGGCGGCTCTTAAAAGAGCCTTTGTTGTTGTCCGTATCAGTAGTTGGCAGTTTATCCTCCGAAGCCGTACAGGGTGCGGCCCTGCCTCTTGAGAGCGTACACCACATCCATGGCGGTCACCGTCTTCCTCTTGGCGTGCTCGGTGTAGGTGACGGCATCACGGATGACGTTCTCCAGGAAGACCTTCAACACACCGCGGGTCTCCTCGTAGATGAGACCGGAGATCCGCTTGACTCCGCCGCGGCGAGCCAGACGGCGGATAGCGGGCTTGGTGATCCCCTGGATGTTATCACGGAGCACTTTACGGTGCCGCTTAGCGCCTCCTTTACCGAGTCCTTTACCTCCCTTACCGCGGCCAGACATCTTCTCCTGACGAGTTTGGCTCGTTAGAAACCAATGAGGAGACGCTGTTTGACCGCCGGTATTAATGTCTGAACTGCGGACGTGAGAGAGAACAGGGGACTCATGTGTTCCGGTGGGCGGAGACAAACTCAGCGCTTCTTCTAGTTTAGAAGGTGAATCTGGACATTAGATGGAAAGGTTTTAGAGCAGAAAACAAACAAAGATGATAAATATATACTCACAGATGGTAGAGATTGAACGATGTAGTATTAACTGTTGCTTGTTATTCAATTAGTTTTTACTAAAGAATGACCCAAACATTAGAAAAAGTCAAAGAATATGACCCAGAGCATGATGAATGGTGGGGCTATGATTAAAAATAAGGGCTGATGAAAAGTATTTTGCAGTTAAAGTCCTCTATGAACAGTATAATATACTATTGCTAGACACTGTTATTGTTTCCATATAATAAATTGCATTCAACTTTTTGCACTTTTTTAAACTTTCTTAAGCTACACAAGTGATACATCACTAGCAATACTACTACTACTACTACTACTACTAAGAAAAGAAAACATTTTGAAAGGTGTGCCGAAATAAAGTTTTCCACTGAAACACAGACTTTTTGAGGCACTGTAAAGAAGCAAAACCTAGATATTGACAAAGTTTATGGTGATGAAATACATTTACTCAAGTAATGTACTCAAGCACAATTTTGTGTAGGCCTACTTAACTTGAAAATTTCCATTTCATGTAATTTAATACTTTTAACTACAATCCATTTAGCTGACATCTTACATTACCTTTTAGGCTGAAAATATTACATTTTATCAAAGAGTTATGAGCCCAATTTTCAAAACAAAAGATGACATTGTGGGAAAAATAAGTGTCAAGTGATCCAGACATTTCCCCATATGAATAAAGGGATATTTGTTATTGCAATGCGTTTGCTGTAGCGAAAATACTAATCATATTCAAGGAATAAAATAGACATCTATAAGCTATTCATCCTAGAACAAACTGAATCAGCCTTTTATTTACCATTATGTTATTCAACAGTCCTAAAGTTATTTAATTTTGTCATACACAGATACAGGGAAAATGTTGACTATTGGATAAACTGACCAGGATTCATTGATACATTTAAAAACATTGCTACATTTTGCTGTACTTGTAATTGAAGTTTTGAAGTCAACAGAAACCTATGGGTTTTTTTTTTGTCAAGCTTATATTGACTTCATGAGGTTTAATTAAGTACTAATCTTTTTAAAGTTTTAAGTACAAGAGGAAAAGCTGTTGAGATGAAGTGGGTGGCTCTTAAAAGAGCCTTTGTGTTGTAGTAGCAGCAGCAGCATCAGTTTACTTGGAGCTGGTGTACTTGGTGACGGCCTTGGTGCCCTCAGACACGGCGTGCTTGGCCAGCTCCCCGGGCAGCAGCAGGCGGACGGCGGTCTGGATCTCCCTGGAAGTGATGGTGGAGCGTTTGTTGTAGTGAGCCAGACGGGAGGCCTCGCCGGCGATGCGCTCAAAGATGTCGCTGACAAACGAGTTCATGATGCCCATGGCCTTGGAGGAGATGCCGGTGTCGGGGTGGACCTGCTTCAGCACCTTGTACACGTAGATGGCGTAGCTCTCCTTCCTCTTGGTCCTCCTCTTCTTGCCGCTCTTGGTGACGGCCTTAGAAACGGCTTTCTTGGAGCCCTTCTTGGCTGCTTTGGGTGCTGGATCAGGCATGATTGCTTATCGAGTCTATCAGAGTCGAATGTCCTCTCAGCCCTCAGAGCGCTACTTTATGTCCACTTCATGTAAATCTACTGTGCTGTTGCGCTCACGGGATTGGTTGTCTTCTGAGCGGGACTGAGCATGCGCAGTACAGAGATTCCAAGCTCTCTAACGTCACCATAGACGTTACAGTCCAGTCAGGATGGCCGAGCCGAACAGTCCGGCCATGCTGACTGGATGACTCAGAGGACACCGCAAGTCAGGATGGCCGAGCGGTCTAAGGCGCTACGTTCAGGTCGTAGTCTCCCCTGGAGGCGTGGGTTCGAATCCCACTTCTGACAAGTCTGTTTTCTTCCACTAGATTAATGCTGCATCGAACAGAAATTTGAGGTCCATTTCAGTTTGAACACAGCTACCATTCAATGTGACTGTATTGTCTGTCTGCCAGTCAAAACTTCATACATTCCTAATAGAAATAACCTATGGAATGCAAAATCTAATTTATTGCTACAGCAATATAGAATATGTAAAACATGTAATACTGTGCAGGAGAGTGGGAGCTTTCTAAAGATGCCTGTGATGACTATGGTTTGATGACATGTGGAGAAACTTGTGAAGAAGCTGAAGCTATAATCGTTTTGTTTTTGGGATGGGATTTTGCGAGTTAAGTAAAGGTTATAATAATATAATATATATTAAATCAACAGTTGCAAATGGATCGTATATAGTGAAATAAACACCTAAATGTTTGATTTGGATGTTTTGTTCTCACTATTCTCTTATGGGAGAAAAGTAGCAAGAAACCTCAAAACTGACCACTGACTGATGTTTTTGGATTGGTTTTGGTTTTAGGAACACTTTTTCCTCCTTACACCTTCAACTAAAGCTGTAACATGCATATACAATACATATCTTGCTGTATGAATAAAAATTATTTGGTTCTCGTATGGACTTACTATAACCTACAATAAATAAAGTAGTCAAATGAGCCCTACCTCGATTTATAATGCTACTTTATTAAATGCACAAATAATATATTTGGAATATATATAACAATCTGGTTCGAGCCATTTTGCATACGATTACTTTTTCTTTTGATACTTTTACTTGTAGTGGAGTAATTTCACGGTGTGATATTAGTACTTTAACTGAAGTAAAGGGTCTGAATACACTGTCAATGAGCAAGTACAAGCTCCATGCTGTTTATAATCACTGCTGTTGCTCAGCAGGTGGCGCTATTGCACCAACACTTTATTTAACAACTTCAGAACAGGAACAGGACTAGAGAAATGAGAGCAGAGTGGTGTGTTTCTGCTGTGATGGAGAACAGTCAGACATGAGGGAGCTGTCCAAGGTGCTTGTGATCACCGACAGATAGAAATCTTTGCAGGCTGGGCCCTCAGGGGTTTTGGCTCTCTGCACACTTGGCAGCGTGCACCTGAACGCACCTGAGAGCAGCAATTAAACCTGCAGAGGGAGAAAGATGGAGTGCACAAAAGATTACATGTCTGCTCTATATACTGAGCTGCAAAAAAGCAAAAATAAAAGAATATATAATTATAGTTTCAGAACAGAAATCTCCTGAGCTCTTGCTGCTAAGGACGGGAAGCGCTCGGGCTGGAGCGTTTACGGTTCGACTTGAATGTTTATGTGTTTAAGTGAGTAGGGTGTGTCTGCAGACCCGGAGACTGCAGGTTTAGACCTGTAGATCTGGACCGGCATTTACTAGGCCTCTTGTATTTTGCGACAGCATCCCCAATTTCCGTGGAAGTTTTACAACTATTGAACATGGACGAAGAGGACAATCTGTGTATGAGTAGTGAATGTGAATCACATTATTTGTTTAATGTTATCAAAGTATTTTGTTAACATGAAGTAGACAGCAAAATGTATGTTTTACTGTGATATGTTTAAATGATATGACTCTCTTTAGCACCATAATCTGATGTCAGATTAGGTAATAGTTTAGCTAGTTAGCAATGTTAATATGTGCTTTAAATTCAACATGATTAATGATTAAAGCTATAAAGTGATATGAGAAAAACATGTATGGGCCTGCATTTTCATACAAGTATGAATCTGTTTAGGCTACATATTGGTAATTTTAAGTGTTTCTGTTTGTTTTTCTCTGCAGCTCTTCCTGTTTTTCATTCAATAAAAGCTTGTTAAACCATTTCAGTTTGTCACAGCCTTTGTTTCAAATTCCCACAACAAAAGGAGGACTGGAGACCCAAGACCAGACATTTCCTATTTTATGTTGTAGCGGGTTTGATCAATGCAGTGCAAGTTTTGTGCTGTGATGAATATTAAGAAATAAAGAACTGAAATAGAAAATTTATACATATATTCTTTATATGGCGGTGAAACCAACAGCATTGCTTTTTTTTAATGCAATACCTTAGTTTCTCTGTGTATCATCTACAGAGAATCTTCTTGTTTTAATGTCATTATTAAATAATGTTATTTACCCTGCTATGTAACCATAATCCTGCTTTTTGATAATCAAACCCATCGAACACTCTTTGATTTAGGTTAACAAATTTGTGTAAATCAAACGGTGTGAAGTCATATACAAAAGTCATACAATTCATGAGGTCATCTGATATTAATGTTTTATTACATCACAATCACAACAGATGAATCATGAATATAATATTGAAGTGTTTGACATCAGGTGTTTCTTTAAAAATAAACATACAGCAGAGAGATGAACTCATTCAGAGGAGGAGAAACATACAGCATGTTTTTGATATTTTACACGTTTGAGAGCAAAACAAATGTGGAATCAGTTCAAAGCATACATAGATTAGATTTTATGCCAACATTATCTCACAGATAAAGTGAGTTTCAACAAAATGGCATGGCCTATCATTCCAGTTTGCTGTTGCAGGAAGCGAATCTACCATCTCAACACAGTCTTCATTTCCCCTATCATTTGGCTCGTCTATTGACCAGTACCTATAGATGAACAAAACTGCTATTATTACAATTAGAAATTAATATGGTTTTCATTTTACAGATGAGCATGTTGTTATTAAGTCCCAGTATAATTGTGATTTTAACAGAACATTACACATAAACAAACACAGGAAACTCAGGTGTTTGTTTTTAGTAACATCTTGGATCCTCCAAAACACATAATTTCACTGTGGGTAAAACTTTTGAATTTAAGTCTGTATTCACTGTTTGTTTGCCTGTTCTGACACATTATGAATGTAACACAATGACGTTCAATAAATAATA
Organism: Centropristis striata; assembly: GCF_030273125.1. Classification (NCBI taxonomy): domain Eukaryota; kingdom Metazoa; phylum Chordata; class Actinopteri; order Perciformes; family Serranidae; genus Centropristis; species Centropristis striata. The sequence continues at coordinate 4,445,181 of NC_081525.1, read as the reverse complement.
AACTGAAAATGTCTTACGTTGTGGAAGCTGCTGTTCCATCGACCCATTTCCAGTTGTTTTCTCTCTCTTCATCAGTCAGACCAATCCAGACAGACCGTTGATATGAGGTGATGTATTCCTAGATTTCAAAGATTATATTGAGTTATTCATCACTCTTTATTTACTGTCTTCCAAAGAAATGTAAACCTGAAGACGCCTTGTCTCAGTAGGAAAAAGCACAGGTTTAAACAATAAAAAAATGCCTGAATTCCATTTAGCTACTTCAGTTTCAGACCGCTGGTGTCGTTCAAATGGTCGTGACTTACTGACTCTGCCACTTGAATAGAACGGTCACAATATTCAGAGGTTAATGAATATTTAAATTCCGTCTTTTTAAAAATCTTCCTCTCACATTGTTTATATTGTGTAAGAACCTCTGCAGTTCTGTAGAAGTCATTGTAGACTTCTTCCTCTTCTTTGAACATTTCAGGAAGACTGAACCTGCTTTGCTACACCAACCCTATTTTTCCACTTCCATCTTTTTAAAAGGCCAAATGGTGTTTTAATTCTTGCTCAGTTGGTAGAGTGGTCACCCACTGATCGGAAGGTTGGTGGTTCGATCCCTGACCATGGCAGCCTACATGTCGAAGTATCCTTGGGCAAGATACTGAACCCCAAATGGCTCCTGATGCTGCGTTCATCGATGTGTGAATGAATTCCCAATGGTGGCAGGTGGCACCAGTGTGCCCTGGTAGCCCCTAACACCAGTATGAATGTGTGTGTGAATGGGTGGATAAAAGCGCTATATAAGTGCAATCCATTATCAAAATCACAGGAACTGAAAATGTTTGTTTCCAAATCAGTCACTAGAAAACATGTTTTTTTTCCTGTGTTTAAATGTATTTCGAAAGCAAATATTTAACATCAGAAAACATAAATAACGGGGACAAAACTAAGTCCTAATATTAAAATTCTGAATTTGGGGGAAGGGGAGTAGGTTTTGATTTTTGGTAATGTTTACAACAGTTTTAAAAACAAGACTTTGCTTACAGAGAATCAATTAAAAGTCCTCAGGTTCAAAGAAAGAAAGTCCACTCACCTGTTCCTCTAGACTCGATATGACCACCAGGTGTGCACCACGAGCTTCACAGGAACTTTTGCTGTTAGGCCAGTCTTTCCTTGACGTGGACAGCATATAACAACTCTTGCCAAACTTTGTCCATTTGTCTGGACAGCACAATGTCTCTGTTTAACAGCACAGAAAAATGTGCTTTTCGTTACAATACTGCATAAAACACTGTGACATGAAGTCAAAACACAATACAGAGCATCAGGCAGAAATATTGGTGTCATGTCGTTGTTCCGATGACCCATTGGATCATTGGATCTTTCCCTAACAAAGTGGCTTTTGTGCCTAAACCTATAACCGTTCCTCCAACACAGTGTTGTCACACAATTATTTTTGGAGAAGTATGTTGGTGTTCGCAGGACCCCAGTGTGTATTTTTGATCATATATCTATATGTTGCACCAATGGGTTTTTCAGAACAATGAGCTGATGTTTTACATGCTGTACTGTAAGTTAGCCATCCATCCTTCTGTCTGAATGAACAGCTGTTCATTCAGTTTTTTTCGTTTTCGTTCAAAATCACAGTAACTGAAAAGGTTTGTGTCCTATTCAGTTACTAAAAACATGTTTTGCTCCTGTGTTTACATGTATTTCTGACGCAAATCTTTAACATCAGAAAACATTAATAACATGGACAAATTTAAGTCATTTTCGGTGAACTCACCTGTTCCTCTGGACTCAATATGAAAATTTGAATTTGATGTGTGCTGCAGTGGGAGGGCCCTATGAGGACTTACCAGAAGATCTGCACTTGAGTTTCTCATGAAGTATGAAATGTCCTGGCCAGAAATAACTTTGTTCTTGTTCTTGAACAAATTTCTCTGTTCTTGTGGAGTATATAGTATTAGCATTTAGCCATCTGTCCTTCGGTCTGAATTAGCTAAAAAAAAAAGTGTGTACTGTTTAAATAGTGGCTTAAAATAAAAAAAACTTGTAGTATGAACATTTTGACACCTTGGGAAGTATGCCAACTCACATTAATTCTGAGGGTTAAATGAGAAGATTGATACCACTTTGTAAATATGAAGTTACCACCAGCAGCAGGTTAGCGTAAATTAGTATGGAGACTGTAAATAATTATTTATTATATACCTACCAGCACTTCTAAAGCTCACTCATTCACATCTTGAACCTTGTTTGGTCTGGACCTTACTGGCTATCTACATCAGGCTAGCTGCTTCCTCTTGTTTCCATTCTTTGTGCTAAGCTAAGCTAACAGGCTGCTGATCCAGCTTTACTGCATGAAGAGTGTTAACGAGCCAATCACCAAATTATTGGAAAGAAAGTGAATGAGTGAAATTAACAAAATGTTTCCAAGTATTACTGTTACTAGTCTGTAGTTCGTCTCTCTCTCTGGTCAGGTAGTGGTTGAGGCCTCTCATTTCACTGTAACTAGTCCGTAGTTCGTCTCTCTCTCTGGTCAGGTTGTGATTGAGTCTTCTCATTTCGTCCATCTCTACGGTCAGGCTGTGGTTGAGACTTTCCATTTCGTCTCTCTCTCTGGTCAGGCTGTGGTTGCGGCTTCTCATTTCACTGTAACTAGTCTGTAGTTCGACTCTCTCTCTGGTCAGGTTGTGATTGAGGCTTCTCATTTCGTCTCTCTCTCTGGTCAGTTGATGTCTTTCTGGAATTACTGACAAAACAATGATCCAGCATGAGGAAAGCTCAAGGATCACTTACATCATATATGCATATGGTTACTCTGTCTCTACCATCGGTCAGAATAGATTAATTCAGAAAACTCACGTAGGACCACCAGGACAATGACGGCCACCAGGAGCAGCCCCAGAAACACTGCAGCAGCTCCCAGACAAGTCCTCTTTCCTGGACTCACACTGACTGAAGAGACTGCAGACACAAATAAACAGAGCTGATCAGAGGGGTTGTAGTCAAAATTTACATTTAATAAGGAGATATGCTGTTCTGCTTAGTTAGAAGTTAACAATTAACCCTTTATCGGGCGAAGAACCGTATTTGGTAACTTCAGCGGATATCCAAAATGGGGTCCCCATGTCTCTCTGTGAGGTCATAGAACCACATGGATTTCTTCCAGCTAATCAGCAAATCACAGGTAATATTTTGAGAAAAAAAAGGTGAAAATTTACCAGATTAAAGTGGCAAATCTACAAGAAAAAAAGTCGCAGATTTAAGAGATTTAAAGTGGCAAATCTGCACGAAAAAAGTCACAGATTTACGAGAAAAAAGTGGGAAAAAGCACCTTTTTTCTTGCAGATTCACCACTTTAAATTTCATAAATCTGCACATTTTTTTCTCGTAGATTTGCCACTTTAATCTCGTACATTTTTTCTCAAAATATTACCCCCCTCCCCCGGGTCCGTATGTATAATATTCTCTACAGTTGAAATTTGGAATTTGCAAGTATTTCAATGAGTGCCCTATTAAGGGTTAAGAGTTGTTTTCAGCCATCTTATTGTATGGTAAATGTTTTCAGACAGACACATAAAAAGAGAGATACTTTGCTGCTGGTCCCGGGTAGTGTTGCCCTCTGACTTGTCCTCTGATTTGTCCTGTGGCCTGCTCGTTTCTGCCCTGCAGTTGTAATAAATCTTCACACCGTCGATCTCATCATAGATGTCTGTGTTTCTGTCCTTCCCACCTGCCTGAAATCTAACTTTTTCGACGCGGTCTGGCTCGATGTGCATATTGTCAGAGATGTTTTCTCACTTCAGCTAAAAACACTCTGATGTAGTCTTGTTGTAGAAAATCTTTAAAGAAAAACAACTGACGACCAGGTAGATTGGAATAGCAGGCTTGTGCGGGATTTATTTAGCAAGTATCAAAAACAGATGATAGACAAATCCAAAAGTCAGAACAACTCTGATTGAGACAACACTTGGTGTCTCTTTTATCTTGCAGGTTCGTGCGTCAATGTTTCTGTGAAACTAAGGTTTTAATGTTCTGTCGTTTCCTGTTATGTTACTTTTGATATCAGAACACACTTGGGATTTCTTGAATCAGAGCTGCTCTGATCTTAATCAAGCAGAAGCTTCCTGTAAAGAGACTGTGACTGGTCAGATTTCTGTGTTTTTGTCAAAAAATGTTTGATGCATATTTGAACTGCTATATGTTAGATATTTTAATACATTTTCAAATTAATTCCACGACATAATCCCCCCTCTAATGGAGATATCCATTACCAACATCTACAGAAATTAATTTGGAAGATGTGTGTTTCTATATGAACATGGGAACTCTAGGGAGATTTAAAAATTCAGATCATCAAACAGGAAACATCAGGCAGGTTTGGCTAGTGAGTTTTTTCCTTTTGGGTGTGGGGACTTTCCTGCAAGATATTGCTTTGTGGACAAATAGGTGTTTGATATACTAGTATCTATATATACATTTTCAATAAAATTCTTTACAGCACATCAATAAAATCTCCCCCCTTCCACAGTCTTTAGAACTGTGGAGTTGGGACATCAGACACTTTCTAATGTTCTGAGCAAACCTTCATCAAATACCTGGATTAATTATCATGAGATACACAGGTGGATTATAAACATTGATAAACACTTCTATATGTTCTGTTTGTAAGATGCGAAAAGAAAAAAACAAATAAACACTTGAGAGATCAAATTCCTATTCTGATGTTATCGTATCAACCAGAGCATCCGCTTCAGAAATGCTAGGCTGATTTATCTAATGAGTTTGTCTCTTCCCATAAAACTGAAATCCTAACTTGTGCCAATTTAGTTCGAAAATATGGGTTCTGTATGTGTGTGTAGGGGTTACCGGCGATTAAGCATTGTTAACCTTGCTAACAACCACATCACCGAACAGGATTACCAAACCAATACAATGTTACATGTAAGACACAACACAAGGCAAATTAATTGAGTATTATAGACAAATCAAGTAACATAACTATGGAGGATATTAGATGCATTAAATGTGTAATGTTGAACAAACTGTGTAACTGTGTTAAAGTTAATATACGGTAGTATCCTGTAAACAAAACAAAAACAAAACAGTTTGTGTGGTGCACTTCCGTTCCTTCAGGCGTCCCTCGATGTCCTCTGCTCAGTCAGAGTTCCTTCATTGTGATGCTGCTAAATTTTCCATTACCTTTTTCCTGGATTGTCCACTTGCCATGTTTTTAAAGCCCTTCACACTTGCCATATAGTCTGAAATGTCTCTGTCATCATGTAGGCAGGTGGTAGAAACAGGTCCGTTTGTCTCTGACTCCATCTCTTCAGCATGGATACGATGCAACATGTCAAAGGAAACCAGAATTAAACTGATTAATGCCTTAGCCAAAACGGCTCTTCATTACTCTAAAATTTGGTTCACCCAATCCCCTGACAGACTCCCCCCTACCAGCATTCTGCTATGCAAAATGATATGAATGTACAATAATCACAGTGTGTGACATCATCGCCAGAGTGTAGAGGGAGAGAAAAAGCTGTCAAAAAATACATTTGAAAACTGCGCTCCAGGCCGCAAATTCCACTCTACAGAAATAATTTATACATAGAAACGTAGGAAAATTTGTCTTCTCACTCACAATCCTCTGGTAAAGCTGTCAGAGTTATAGTTTGGGCGTAGGACGCAGAGATGCGCCACCAACACACACCAACAGCCTCATTGGCTCCCATATTAAAAATGCAGGAAGATTTCTGAAGAAGGGAGATGTAACAGCTTTTTTAGATCGCTCTAACAAAGCAATTTTTTCATTTTTCTTAAAAAAACAACATATGTAGACGTTCAGGAAAAACTCAGGACGCTCAAAGGGAAGTCGGATCAATGATAGGTATTATGGTTTTGCCAAAAATGCTTTCTGTTCGAGGCCAGAAATTCCAGTCTGTCCACCTTTGTTATGGAACTTTGGCAGTGGGTGTCAGTTAATTCTGTTGATTGCTTTGATCTGATTGCCTTTGATCTTTGATGTGATTACAGTTACAGATACACACACACATGTGCGTTAGCACACACACACACACACACACACACAGGTAACACGTTACACACACACACACACAAATGTGCGCGTAAGCGAGCACACTACTCACACTACTCACACATGCTTCAAACACACACGCGCACACACACACACACACACACACACACACACACACAGGTAACTTTATTAGGGGTTAAAGGACATTGTTTGAAATCTCTGAAGAATCACACCATAGTGTACAAACACCGGCAGTAGCCCCCGTGGCCCTTTCAGAATTTCCCCAGAGGAAATTTTCTAGTTTGTAATGTTGCTGTGACATGTTCTTGTCTGTATGAAATGTGAATGTTGGTATGGGTCAGCACTGTCTGGGTTGGTGTGTGTGTTGCTCGTCGTACTCATCTTTTGTGATTTGGGTGTGGTCCTCCTGCAGCTTGCTGCCTCTCTGCTAAGAGCCTCCTGGATCACATGAAGCCTCATTAGGGCCCTTCAGCTTCTCCATCCGCTGTGCCAGTTGCCTTGGCAACATCAACAACAAAGTGTTTTCATTCTTATCGTGCATCACAGTCATTTTCCAGTATTGTCTATATTGAAGCATACTGTCCTTGTGTCTGTTGTCCTTCAGAGGACACCAGGTGGTGTTTCTTCCTGCTGGACTGCCGTTGGCCGTCCTGATCGCTGTCTCTCACCGTCTTCCTGTAGACTGGTTGATCTCTGGCTTGCTGTTAGTTGCGTCATGTTATCTCAGCTTGCGACTGCTCAAGCGAGGGTCTTTTATAGGGACCCAGTAATCGTTTTGTTTTGGCATTGGTGGTTAGCATTATTATATCATGCTCTGTTAGTTGCAAGAAAGCAAGCGGCAAAGCATCAAGCTTTTCATAATTTCCAAACTCCCCCCTTCCACAGTCTCCAGAACTGTGGAGTTGGGACATCAGAATCATTAACATGTCATGAGTAAAATCATCTTTGGTATTGTGAGATGACATTTCTAATTAAACAAAAGTTTACAATCACTTAATAGTCTTAAATTAATCCAAACTGTTCTAGGAGTTGTTTAAAATGTTTATTATAGGCCTATCTGCTCATTTAATTCCGAAAAACCTCTAGCTAATAACTTTCTTTCTTGGGGAAAAAAGAAGAGGTAACATTGAATCAGAGTTGACGGAGTTGTAGGGGCGGGGGGAATGTGTGTGTGCTCTCTGTGAGTGCCGTCATGTTGTGTGTGTGTGTTTCCTGGAGGTGTGTGCGTGTGCTTCCAGTGTATGTGTGTCTGGTGTATGTGTGTGCGCTCTGTCAGTGTGGTCAGAGTTTGTGTGTCTCTTCCTGTTCTCTGCTTAGAGCATTTTAACCCCTTATTAACTTTAGCTCAGCATGTATGTACAACATGTATTTACACATAAACAGGTATTTACATATTATCACGTAACACAATGTCCGTGTACAAATCACATATATAAAAACATATCAAACTTCATGACAGAAACAGAAATATTAAAATATTATAACACTTTTAAGTACAGATATTAAAACATCAGTCAGTCAGTCGTTAGTATGAGTCAGTCTGGGATTTGTTCACTTTGGTATTTGGACTTTTCTTTTCTCAAACATATTGAATTTCTTGAGTGTACCATGGAATTACACCCTTCTGACCTCTTGTCCAATTCATCCGTGTCAATCATCTAATTTGATTGTGAGGTCTGTACTTATGTACTTCTAACAGTTATCCATATTAATTACATATCAATTAAGTATTGCCCTTTATACTCAGAGAGGAATTACTTTAATTGGCACAACCCGTGTGCAGATTTCGGCTACTACTGAGAATACACTTTCCCGTGTATTTACGATTTAGCGCCCCGCAGGAATTATTTAGCAAGTATCAAAAACAGATGATAGACAAATCCAAAAGTCAGAACAACTCTGATTGAGACAACACTTGGTGTCTCTTTTATCTTGCAGGTTCGTGCGTCAATGTTTCTGTGTAACTAAGGTTTTAATGTCCTGTTGTTTTCTGATCTGACCAGTCCTGCTGTGATTTTGCTTTTATATCATGATACTGTAGAGGTCATTTAGTTACATGAGTTTGATAGGGAAGTAAACAGGGGAAGTAAACTGGAAGATATCATAACAACCCATCAATTATATATGTATTGTTTAATCGGAGGTGGACACGATAGATAAAAGTTCAGAAAGCATTCGTGAAATTTTGTTCATACACATTTTGGAGCCAAACAGTACTGGACCTGCACTCTAATGTAATGTCATGTAATGTAATGCCCCTGTGTAAATGTGGTATATTGACTTTATGTTCATGCTTATATGTCAAACAGTCAGTTTGATAAAAGTTTGTCAAATATCCCTACAAACAACCAAATTAAGACACCAAGACATTTAGGGACACCATAGAGAAATACATGCTGTGATTTGGTTTCAAAAGGCTCCAAAAGACATTTTGGAGATTTCTGGAGAAATGTAATGTTTTGGTGATTGAATTGTGAACACTTTGGTTCTATAAACTGCCAAGGAAATCTTCTTATTGTGAATATAGCTAGAAAAGTTTCACATCCTCCAAACACTCTAAGTCTCTAGTTTGTGGTTATAAAGATTCATGAGGCTGTGATTATCCTAGAGGTCATTTTACACAGTGAGGTTAGGTTTAAAAAATGTTTTGCAACTTTGTACATTTATACTGCATGAGAAAAACTTAATGGGATTAGCATAAAGTGGATACGTCTGTAAAGTAGAGACTCGAGGATACCCGTAGAACCCATTTTCCTTAAGATATCCTGAGAACAAAGGTCAAGGGAACCTTTTAAAAACTAACATGCCAGTGACAGAAGTTGGTGTGTTTTTGTCTGCAATCTATACACATTATTTTACAGAAAGTTATCCTACTTTTTCATTTGGCTTGCAGCAGACAGCACAGCTTGTTGCTGTATCACACAGCTGCCTTCACTCATGTGTTGAGTAAATTGTGCTAATGCAGCCACATTGGCCCTTTTGTGTATCAATTGAATCAAACGTTGATTCATCTTCTGAAGTTTGAATGTGGTGGGAAAACTCAGATCACATAAAGTACTGTGCAAAAGTCTGAGGCAGGTGTGGAAAGAATGGGCAAGGAGCTTCTTTTAATACAAAATCAAAGGAAAGAGACGGTTGTTCCCTCCTGTGGGGCTGATGACTGAGAGTACGACAACATTGTGGGTGGTCCACACAATCAGTGCACAGGAAAGAAATTAAATGAAAAAAAGCTTAAATAAGATACATGTTTGGAGAAAAGTAAACATGAAATACAAACACAAAAAGAAAAAGGCCCAGGGGAAGAAACTGTTGCCTCTAACGGCTGACTATGAAAGATACTATCTACATCATCTGCATCTAAAGGACTGTCCCAATGTCCAGGATCGTCTGGAGGACAGAGTCCTTCTTCTGCAGATATTCCATAGACGCTTGTGTTTATCCTTCACGCGGCCCAAAAGCCTTGCAGACATCGGTCTACCGGGAGATTTAAAAATGGCGAGTGAAGAAGCAGCGACGCATTTACACTACCGGTCAAAAGTTTTAGAACACCCCAATTTTTCCAGTTTTTTATTGAAATTCAAGCAGTTCAAGTCAAATGAACAGCTTGAAAGGGTACAAAGGTAAGTGGTGAACTGCCAGAGGTAAATAAAAAAAAGGTAAGCTTAACCAAAACTGAAAAATAATGTACATTTCAGAATTATACAAGTACAGTAGGCCTTTTTCAGGGAACAAGAAATGGGTTAACAACTTAACTCTATGGAGTCTTGGGCTATTTTGTCCATTTTTGAATTATTTTCATGTCTTTGTAAGTCATTTTGTGTCTTTTTTTTTGGTCATTGTGTGTCTTTTGGTGTCTTTTTTGTCATTTTGTGTCTTTTTTTGGTCATTTTGTGTCTTTTTTTAGTCCTTTAGTCCAACATAAAATGTGATTTTGAATCTTTTTTTTACTTTCAAAACACTATCATGCTCAATAAAGATTTTTTTTGCAAATGTGCATTCATTTCAGAGTACACTGAGACATTAAACTGCATAATTTTCAATTAAATTCTGGAAAAGTTGGTGTGTTCTAAAACTTTTGACCAGTAGTGTACATATATATAAATTTGTTATCACGATACGATACGATAGGCTAAAGCTATTACTGGGGCTTCAGGTTAATTCATACATAGCGTCAGTCAAATGATGAACTATGTATAAAGTATAAGTAGTTATGCAATTCAGAAAGTTTCACATTTGTTATACATGATTTAAAGCAGAACTGTTCATTGACGCACAGCTGCACACTGGGAAGGCTGTTCCATTTGTGCGTTATATGAGTGATTGGAGGACTGAGGCCTCGTTTCTGGAGGACCGGAGTCTGTTGGTGAGGGATTTTATGTTCCTGTAGCGCCTCCCAGAGGGGAACAGTTGCATGAGGTGGTCATTCCTCTGATGGCATCACGTTTATTCATATTATGACTGACTCATTTGTTTAAAAAAAGCAAAAACCTTTAACGTTAAATTCACTATTCCTAGCTTGAGAAAAATGAAACACTACCTCGTTACTCCAACTAAATATATCTTGCTGTAAGGACAACAATAATTTGTTTCGGGCATAGACTTACTGTAACCTTCATTAAATGAAGTAGTCAAATGAGTCCTACCTTGAGTATTGTGTAATGCTACTAATGCATTCTCAATATTTTGAGAAAAAAGTGGCAAATCTACAAGAAAAAAACTCACAGATTTAAGAGATTTAAAGTGGCAAATCTGCGTGAAAAAAGCCACAGATTTACGAGAAAAAAGTGGGAAAAAATGCAACTGTTTTCTTGCTGATTCACCACTTTAAATCTCATAAATCTGCACATTTTTTCTCGTAGATTTGCCACTTTAATCTCGTAAATTTATTTCTTAAAATATTACCCGGATGCCGCCCCTCCCCCGGGTCCTTATATACTTTTTTACACATTCCACAGTATGTAATATCCTCCAATATTCTTTAGGGTTGAAATTTGGAATTTGCAAGTAATTCAATGAGTGCCCTATTAATGGTTAACCGAAGTAAAGGGTCTGAATATACACTGTAAAAAATGTTTGTTTAAATTACAGAAAAAACTGTCAAATTGCATCAGAAATAGGTCGTAAAATTAAACATTGTAGTGGATACTTTTAATTACTGTAAATCAAACAATAGTATAAAACTTTAAATTCTACCGCCATAAACTGTAGAAAACACACAGTTTTGCTGTAAAAATATAAAAATTTTCATGTAAAGTTAATGGAGAAATACCATGATGAAACAATTATCCTAAAAGTAATGGGATTATTCTGTATAAATTACAGTTTTTGCTGATATTTACATTTACATTTACATACGCCCACTGTATTTTTTACGGTGATGTTCTGGCAACCACAGCTGCCGGTATTTTACCATTAATTAAACAGATTTTTTTTTACAGTATACTGTCAGTGAACAAGGCGTACAAGCTACATGCTGTCTGTAATCACTGCTGTTGCTCAGCAGGTGGCGCTATCGCACCAACACTTTATTTAACAACTTCAGAACAGGAACAGGACTAGAGAAATGAGAGCAGAGTGGTGTGTTTCTGCTGTGATGGAGAACAGTCAGACATGAGGGAGCTGTCCAAGGTGCTTGTGATCACCGACAGATAGAAATCTTTGCAGGCTGGGCCCTCAGGGGTTTTGGCTCTCTGCACACTTGGCAGCGTGCACCTGAACGCACCTCAGAGCAGCAATTAAACCTGCAGAGGGAGAAAGATAGAGTGCACAAAAGATAACATGTTTGCTTTGTATACTGAACTGCAAAGAAAGGAAAAATAAAACAACATATAATTATAGTTTCATAAATATGGTGCAACTTTTTCTAATTATATTAGCACTGTTGATTTCCCGTTTAAGATTCCCATTTATTCCATATTTTACCATCAAAAATAAAAAATTTTTCCATCAAAAGAAACGTCCATATAAAATTGACAAGAAAATACTTTATAAATGCCGCATGAATTAAAGATTTTACTATTAAATATTACAGTTTATTTCTGTTAGAGATTCTGTTAGTGATTTGGGTTTTGGTCATTTTGGAGATTTACATATTTCCAGCGATTGGATAACAAGCACTTCTCTTCTTCGAAACTCCCTCATCGTCAATAAACGGAGGACAACTTCATGCTCTTGGTCTCTAGTTTTTGGTTGTAAAGTTTCATGAGTCTGTGATTATCCTAGAGGACTATCCTATATTAAATATATGGCTTTATATCCCTTACACATACATTTTCTGTCCTCTGCCTATACATTTAAATATATTTATCCATATATGTTCATATTACTACACATGACAACCTATGTAACACATTAAAATATATTTTTCTCTAACATGCAATATCTGTGAAATACAAAATACTCTCATGCAAAAACAATCTTACAAAAAAAAGAAATTATGATCAATGCCAAATAGCAGCCATGTAAGTATTTTATGTATACAAGGTGTATATTATGTATGTATTAGTGTCACTTTTTAGTCCTTTTTTCTGTTCTCATATCTATACGTCTATAAACAAAGTCTTATCTTTTGTGTGACACTTGATGAAGAGTACTAATATTCAGGCGTCAGTGAAACAGAAAAACTAACATTTGAAGACGCTTACTGCACAGATGTCATGCACTTGATAATTAATCGTAGAAGTATTTGTATTTAAAATGATCTTTAACAGAAGACATGTTCACATCCAGCAGCTCTGATGGGAAGTCTGGATGAACTCCATCAGCCTCATCAGTGTGTTTGCTGCGACCAAAATAACTTCATTTTATTATAATTTCATAAGGAGGAGATGTTACCATTTTAGATCAGATTGCTTTCATGAGACCGTTTGAACAATGATTAATAGTTTATTATCATGCAGAAACTGTGTCAGTCAGTCCTACTTTGGGTCTCACCAGTGGAGCTCTAGCTGATAGCTGTCAATGAAAAGCTATAAATAGAAACTAAAACAACTAACTGTGCTGCCAAAGACAGATAACATGTGATTTTCAGGGTGTTTTCATTGTTTATAGTGGAACAATTTAAAAATAGCCTTCAGCAGAGGACAAGTTGAGAAACAGAGCAGCTCAACTGCATCATAAGCATCAGCATCATCACTGTGTTTGCTGCGACCACAATAACTTCATTTTATTATAAATTCATAAGGAGGAGATGTTTGTTTTTACTCTCAGTCTCTGGACAAACATGTGGAGCAGCTGGGAAATGTTTATTATCGGAGCTCTGATGCATTTTAAATCATTTTTGGAGAGAAATAAGTGTGAAAAGCCGCTAAGAAGTGGTGTTCCTGGCGGTGAAGAGGTGAGGTTTGGAGGCTCCACCAACAAAAAGCAGAGAGCATCAGAACTCTCCATGACTTCAACATGAAGAGAAACAAGTCCGCTAGCAGCTCCGTCACTCTCAGCCTCCAGCTCGGCTCCTACATTTAGTTTTTATTCTTTTATCAGAGCAGAGAAAACACAAGTGTCCCGGCTTTCACAGCGCTCAGAGGAGCCGCGGCCTGGTTGAGTCTCCACGGTTCTCATGGTGTGTTCAAGTACAGCCCGCTGCTCCGAGCTCTGCAACAGTCCCTCAGACTCTGTGGTGAGGAACAAAGCTCAGAGAAGTGATGGCAGATAAAGAAGTGGCCCCCGCCGCCCCGGCCCCGGCCAAAGCCGCGAAGAAGAAGGTTCCCAAAGCCAGAGCGGCTGGTCCTGGTCCTGGTCCTGGTCCCAGCGTCAAAGAGCTCGTCTTAAAAGCTGTGTCCGCATCCAAGGAGCGGGGCGGCTCGTCTCTGGCCGCCATCAAGAAGGCTCTGGCTGCCGGCGGGTACGATGTGGACAAGAACAAGGTCCGCGTCAAGACCGCCGTCAAGGGCCTGGTCGCTAACGGGACTCTGAGCCAGACTAAAGGGACCGGGGCCTCCGGGTCCTTCAAGCTCGCCAAGAAGGCCGCCGAGCCCAAGGCCAAGAAGCCCGCAGCTAAGAAAGCTGCAGCTAAAGTCAAGAAGCCCGCAGCCAAGAAACCTGCGGCGGCCACCAAGCCCAAGGCTTCGGCAGCAAAGAAGCCAGCAGCCGCCAAGAAAGCCACCAAGAGCCCCAAGAAGGCCCCCAAGCCCAAAGCCAAGAAGGCCACCACGCCCAAAAAGCCTGCTGCGGCCAAGAAAGCCCCCAAAAAGAAGCCTGCTGCTGCCAAGCCCAAAGCCAAGAAAGCAGCAGCCAAGAAGAAGTGAGCTGCACATCACTCATCAACAAAGGCTCTTTTAAGAGCCAACCACTCCATCTAAAGAGGAAAATCCTCTTATGTTGCTGTATGATTATTAGTAGTAAACGATGATATTAGGCACAAGACTACTATTAATTGCTCCTTAAGATGACTGACTAAAACATTTTAATTCTGGGACATTTCTTTCAGCATATTAGTCACAAAGTCAAGATTATTATACTTTAAAAAAAATCTTAAGGCAAACCTAGACGGCAACAAACATATTTAAGTTTTAACAAAAGTTACAGACTGTAGGTTTTTAAATTGCAATAAATCAATTATACCATACAATGTCAAGGGAATAAATACTGTCAATTTACAATTAGTGATTTACATTTTATTAATAGTGTATTTAGGATTATTTAAGATAAGTAAAGTGTGTTACTTTTAAAACTTTTTTTGCAAAAATATCTGATATTTATATTCTTTGAACCAAAATGGGGGTATACATTTATACATTTTATTTATGATACTTTTTTTTCACTCAAGGTATCTGTACAGTGTCAGAGTCAAATTTACAGAAAATAAATAATGAAATATTTTAGGAGCCAACCACTTCATCTAAAGAAAAAAAAATCCTCTTATTGTTGCTGTATGATTATTAGCAGTAAACGTTGATATTAGGCACAAGGCTACTATAAGTTGCTCCCTAAGATGACTGATTAAAACATTTTAATTCTGGGACATTTCTTTCAGCATATTAGTCACATACTCAAGATCACTATCTATATTATAGTAAAAAGAAAAATAGAGTAAGGCAAACCTAGACGGCAACAACAACAAAAAAGATATTTAAGTTTTAACAAAACTTACAGACTGTGTAGGTTTATACATGGCAATAAATCAATTACATCCATACAATATCAAAGGAAAAAATGGAAAGAAATACTGTCAATTTACAATTACTGAGTTATATTTTAGGAATTGTGCATCCAGGATTATTTAAGATAAGTAAAATGTTTGTTACTTTTATACTTTTTGCAGAAATGTCCGATATTTCTATTCTTTGAACCAAAATAGGGTATACATTTATACATTTTATTTTTATTAAGAGTGGTTTCCTATTTACTTTACATGTCACTAAAATATATATTTTTATAAAATGTTTTCATAAGAGATAGAAGTAACCAAGGGTTTACTCATTTCTACTTTTAATAATGATTAAACATAAAAGTAGATGGACCTTATTCATAGGATTTTAGGAGTTACAACTCGACAAAAATTATAGATCTGTTATAATATTCTCTAATAATCCAGCCGTCATAACACATTTGTGAATAAGTCTATAGGCTTGTCTAAAAGCAACACGTCATATGAGACCTGGTGCTCAATGAAGAATGGAGATTAATGAAGAACCCTCATGATAATTAATAAAAATTAGATATTTTTCTGTTTTTTGGCAGCAGCACAGTACTGAGTCACGAGGTAATGAATAGTGTGGGGGAGACGAAGAAAGAGACATGAAAATTATTATTAAAACTTTTGGTTTGAATATTAACAAACAGCATTTATTTCCTAGAATGTGTAAAAAAAATGTACTGTTGGCCCCAGTCTTCCATATCAAAACAAGTTCCAGATGTTTAATTATTTATCATGTTGTTCCTCAAACAGTTAATTAATGGAAGACATGTGTTTCAATTTAAGGTCAAAACGTGATTAAAAAACAATACATAGTCTTAAAAATTGGTAGGAAATGTGTCTAAAGGCTTGTTACAATGTTTTACTTAAAATATAGTTGTGTACTGGAATAAAAAGTAAAATATCTGACCCTAAAATCTGGTGAAGTACAGCACATAGTCGTACAAGTACCTGAAAATTGCATTTATTCCACCACTGACAGTGTCCATTATTTTTAAAAATAGAATAGAATTTTTTTAGTCTCAAAACAGGGAAATATCCACATATTAACATAACTTTAGATCAGGGATGGCCATGAGACAGACCAATTCTGCTCAAAATGAATTTAATCGATTTATAAAATGCAGTAAATTATCTGGTTTTGAGTTGCTACTGGTAAGAAATATAGCAGTAAAATATATTAAACTCCACTCACTTTTCCATTTATTTTAAACACATTAAACCACAAAAATATATAAAGCATGTATGTT
Organism: Centropristis striata; assembly: GCF_030273125.1. Classification (NCBI taxonomy): domain Eukaryota; kingdom Metazoa; phylum Chordata; class Actinopteri; order Perciformes; family Serranidae; genus Centropristis; species Centropristis striata. Next base: position 4,428,749 of record NC_081525.1, on the reverse strand, counting down.
GCACACTGTGGTTGTATCGGTTTCTAATTTCTGGGAAACCTCACGCAGGCTGCTCAATGCCCAGCTCTGCTTCATATAAGAAATGATCTCATTTACTTCAAGTCTCCATTACAGTGATTTGCATAAGGACATTTTTGCCTTTGTCTTTTTTTCTTTTATTTTCTATTCTTTACAGAATTTTGTAGTGTTATAGAGCTGTTGGCAGCAATTTCCCCACCAGGGCCCAATAAAAGTATTTCCGATATTATAAACACCATGTAAATAGGCCTAATTAAGTCTCCTAAAACAGTAGTTCTCAACGTTTAAGTCGCGACCCCCAATTTAACATCCATGTTGTCCACGACCCCCCCTCACTGAACAGAATCTCACACGCACAGTTCAGATCACCCAAAAAAGAAACAAAATGATCAAAAAAAGACACAAAATGACCAAAAAAGACAAAATGACCAAAAAAAGACATAAAATGACAAGAGACAAAAAGACCAAAAAAAAGACAAAGACCCCAAAAAGAAACAAAATGACCAAAAAAGACAAATACCCAAAAAAGACAAAATGACAAAAAGACACAAAATGACAAAAAAAACAAAAAATAAAACACAAAATGATCAAAAAACACATTAACTGGCCAAAAAGTCTAAAACACATTATCACTTTAACACAGTGGGGACAGAGCTGACTTCCAAAATGATTTGGCGACCCCCAGACATCATCTCGCGACCCCAAGATTGAGAACAGCTGTCCTAAAACTATAGACTGTATATAAATAAAAAACATAAAACACCAGCATATTTGAGTCAACAGGAAAAGCGCTTCAGATGAAGTGGGTGGCTCTTAGAAGAGCCTTTGTGGTCTTGTTGTTGTAGCAGCAGCAGCAGTTTACTTGGAGCTGGTGTACTTGGTGACGGCCTTGGTGCCCTCAGACACGGCGTGCTTGGCCAGCTCCCCGGGCAGCAGCAGGCGGACGGCGGTCTGGATCTCCCTGGAAGTGATGGTGGAGCGTTTGTTGTAGTGAGCCAGACGGGAGGCCTCGCCGGCGATGCGCTCAAAGATGTCGCTGACAAACGAGTTCATGATGCCCATGGCCTTGGAGGAGATGCCGGTGTCGGGGTGGACCTGCTTCAGCACCTTGTACACGTAGATGGCGTAGCTCTCCTTGCGGGTCCTCCTCCTCTTCTTGCCGCTCTTGGTGGCTTTACTCACGGCTTTCTTGGAGCCCTTCTTGGGCGCTTTCACTGGATCAGGCATGATTCTAGCAGTTGTTGCTCCGGAGACGAACAATGAGTTTGGAGGCGTGGTCCAGTCTTTTTATAACCTCCTCATGCAAATGTTGACTGTGCTGTCGCTCTTACAGGATTGGCTGTTTTCTGAGCCGGACTGAGCATGCGCAGAACAAGAATACTGCCCACTGTAATCTCATACAATCAATGTGGGGAACAAAATAGAAAGTTCTTAACATATACTTAACATATGACATTTATTGATCATTTCACTCAAAAAGGATGTAACAAAGGATGGCTATAGCATAGTAATAACACTGTGTGTAAATTATGTAACTTAAGAGAAATAAATGACTTAGGCAAAAAGAAAAAAAAATAGAAAGTTACTAAAAGGAATTTATTGTACATAAGTAAAATAGACAGAGACCTTGGTGCTTATTATAATAAGTTTTTTACTTGTAGTTTATAGTATTTTTAGCCTGCACTGTTTGCACATAACATTTCTAAATATTACTTTTTATTTTCTTTCAGACCCTAATGAAGCACTCAGACACATTATGACTGTGTGGAACTTCATCAGATAATTGTTACTGTTGCATTACAATTTAATGAGGTTTCTTTCCCTCTCACTCATCACTATCTTTCTTTTCACTCATGCGGTTTATTTTTTCAAACCGTCTAAACTCAACAAAATAAAACAGGCCATATCATTAACCTTATTTTATGTATATATTACTTATTCATTATAACAAAAGATATACAGCAATTCATAACTCAAATTATTTTATATTAAAAAATGACCCCCAAGATATAAACCACAGCTCTCTCACTCTATATATATAATTTATGTGAATATGGTCATTTATTTGTATAATAATTCTTTTTTTCTTCTCTCATCTTCCTGAAGGATCAGAAGTTACTGTGAAGGCTTCACCACATGACTTGCGTGTCAAATCTTTCTGAAAATGCCTCCACTAATTTAAGCATGCTTCTTTTTTCTGTTTCAGAGCATGGTGTGTTTTTTCAAAGTGTCAAGTTAATCATGTTACTGTTATTACATTTTGTCATCATCATCATCATTATTATTATTATTGTACTGTTTTACAAGCTGTCAATAAAATATCCACTTGTATATTTGTTGTACACCAGTTTATTTTGTTCACAGAAGAGAAGAAGCAAAGAAACACTTGAAAGATTTCTTGAAGCAGAACATGAAAATAACAAAAACAATGATGTAGAAATGTAGACAACTATTTACAACTATTGGCACAGAGTAATATATATATATACTGGACCTGACACTACCAAGTTATATATATATATATATATATATATATATATATATATATATATATATATATATATATACTATATATACAATATTTTAAACTATTTACAATACTATTATACTTTTTACAAACCTATTCACTATTTACAGTACACATTATTCACATTATTTAAGGGACCTTTTTTTCATGTCCTCAAGCCAACTGGCTTTGGCTTGAGTTTCAAACATTGGGCAATACACTGTGCCGCGGTACTGGCTGTGTCCAGTCTCTCTTGTGCGAAACTGACCACATTTCTTGCATGTATTAGCCTGAACAGTTCGCCTGTACAGCCTCTTCTGGGGAGGTCCAGCAGGTCCAGGGTGTCCAGGCAGGGTGGCAGACTGTGGGGTGGCGCCCTGGCCAGCTGCTCCTGGCTGAAGCACCGGCACTGCCTGAAACATCGCCATTGTCGGCTGAAGCTGGAACCTGACCTGCACCATCTGAAGAGCTGGGGATGATGGCACCTGAAGTGGTGGTGGCAGCTGCAGAAAGGGTGCATGTGTTGGTGGTGAAGGCAACAGTTTCCTCTTTTCTGATGCTTTTGGCTGAATCGGACGTGGTCCAACCATATCTGGGTCCCTGGGTGTTACAGCCTCTGTCTGCGGTGTTCTGGCCTCCTGGAGAGGCTCTGTGGCTACAGGTGGAGGAGGTGGTAAAACAGGATCCTGCAGCAGCTCATCCGGCTCCTGTTTTATCTGTCTGGAGACCAAGGCCTGGGTGGAGGAGCTGGATGTCTGGGTGGAGGAGCCGGAGGCCTCGGTGGAGGAGCTGGATGTCTGGGTGGAGGAGCCGGATGCCTGGGTGGAGGAGCTGGATGTCTGGGTGGAGGAGCTGGATGTCTGGGTGGAGGAGACCGAGGCCTGGGTGGAGGAGCCGGATGTCTGCGGTGTTCTGGCCTCCTGGAGAAGCTCTGTGGCTACAGGTGGAGGAGGTGGTGAAACAGTATCCTGCAGCAGCTCATCCGGCTCCTGTTTTATCTGTCTGGAGGCCTGGGTGGGGGAGCTGGATGTCTGGGTGGGGGAGCTGGATGTCTGGGTGGAGGAGATGGATGTCTGGGTGGAGGAGCTGGATGTCTGGGTGGAGGAGCTGGATGTCTGGGTGGAGGAGCTGGATGTCTGGGTGGAGGAGATGGATGTCTGGGTGGAGGAGCTGGATGCCTGGGTGGAGGAGCTGGATGTCTGGGTGGAGGAGCTGGATGTCTGGGTGGAGGAGCTGGATGCCTGGGTGGAGGAGCTGGATGTCTGGGTGGAGGAGCTGGATGCCTGGGTGGAGGAGCTGGATGCCTGGGTGGAGGAGACTAAGGCCTGGGTGGAGGAGCTGGATGTCTGGGTGGAGGAGCTGGATGTCTGGGTGGAGGAGCTGGATGCCTGGGTGGAGGAGCTGGATGTCTCGGTGGAGGAGCCTGGTGAGTGAGGTACTGCCATGTGGGACACTGTAGGGTCTCCCGTGATGTCACAGAGCCCTTCATCCTCTTCCTCCTCCACATGAAGTTCGTCCACCAGTTGTGCAGTCTCGTCTGAATCAGGATCCATGTTCTGCAGTGACTGACCAGTCTGCCGGAGCAGGTACTGAACTCCTATGAGCTCTCCTTAAAATAGAAATAAAGTTAATTCAGCAAAATTAAGCAAACCACACACACACACACACACACACACACACACACACACACACACACACGTAAATTACTCTTATTTGATGTAATTATCATTCCGTTATGTAAATAATTTTACTACTTCCTATGTGCTTGTTTTACTTGATTAACTGATGTTTGTTTTCACTTAAATCTTACAGTGCATGTGTACCTGTTTAACTACGTAACCAGAGTATGTCTTACCAGTGTAACGGGCAGGAGGGCAGAAAGTGGGCACCACTTTCCTGCCAAACAGCCTCTCAAAATTCTCATTGAGAGAGTGCAGAAGATCCCCTGTGTAGCTGCGGAGTGCTGGTGGTCCTGCAGACGGGGAAGCAGCAGCACGGTCTTGATTCCACCCGTTGAGACCTTCCAGCAGATAGATCTGGAAGTTCAAGCAGTTGGCACTTGTCCCTGGAAACAGACAAAACAGTATTAAATAAATACTATAATTATAATACTAACATGAATATATTGAATATTTCTTCTTAATATGTGGTAGTTTGTAATTTATAGAACAGGGACAAACCTGGTATGAACCTGTCCAGGTGCAAATGGAAGGATTCCAGGGAGGTGGAGCCTCTGGAGCATCTGTATGTCTTGAGGAGAACACCACCCTTGGTCACGCTCCCCACCTCTGTATACAGAGTGATGCCAGGAGGATCCTGGATGCATTTAACATGCTTCTTCTGGACCCGCCACACATCGTCCATCCTCTCCTTATTTATGAGAGGAACACCAAGGGAGTCGTTGCCGCTGCTCCCTCCGAGCTCTCGCAGCAGCTGCTCCAGGAGGCGAACCGTGGTCTCCTCTCCCCGTGTTCTCCTCCGACAGTGGAGAGCCAGCTCCTCCTTGGTGAGGTATTTATTCACCTCCTCATCTGGCATTTCAGGGTATCCTTGAGTGATCAGCAACCGACGCTTTGCACTGCGAAGCAGAGCAAGATCAGCTGCATCCCACTCAAAGATAGAAGCTGAGAGCCGTGACATGAACACGGGGAACAAGTGAGGAGCATCAGTCGTACACGCCGCGGCGATCCTGCGCATGAAATGCCAGATGTCCAACCTCACCAGGAGGGCTGGCCACCCACTGAACCTGACCTTTAACTTGGTAGTGTCAGGTCCAGTCTCAGTGCAGCACCCACAGTCAACATACAGCACTGTGGGGGGATCCACTCCAGCCTGCTGGTACCTTCTGACCAGCCCATCAGCCATCAGGTCCAGCCCAGCTCCCTCCTGAGCCGTGAGGACGCTGATAAGCACCTGGCCCTGCTCGTTCCCCACAGACGTGAGCCACATGGCCGTCCCCTTGGCTGTCCCTGCCAGTTTCTTGGTAATCTGAAATACACATGGTTTTGAAGTCATCAGTCACAACCAGGCGGCAATCTCCGTGCCTGAGCATGGAAGCCACCAGGAAGTGCATAAAGCCTGCAATTCACCGAAAATTCCAGTAGGGGGTGCTAAGTTTGGCTGCAAAAGAAATCTGCCCATTCATTTCAGTGCTAAATTTGAAGACTTCTCACTTGATTTATTACCTCAGAAAAATTTTTCAGGGACAACATTATGGTCTCAATTGCTAGTAAAAAATCTTCTTCAAGACAATTTGATGTCAATAGTTCTAATAATGGCCCCATTTAGAAGAAAATAGAAGATAAAGAATCGTATGATTTGGGGCGTTTCTAGCTTTGATTGACAGGTCACTAACAAGGCGAGCCATCACCAGGAGAGAAGCAGAGCAATGCGTATCCATGGAAACGTGTCAATAAAGTTATATATAACGTTATATAGATAGAAAAGAGGACGTTTACCGATTTTTTTTAACGCTGAACTCAAGGCTTCCAATGGGCAGTCCACAAACCAATGGGTGACGTCACGGTGACTACGTCCATTATTTATATACAGTCTATGGTCACAACATATTACAGAATTGTTGTCAAGGGAAAATACAACTCGTCTTTGATGAGTCAGTTACCTTTCTTGTGGACTCCAATTTCAAGATAGACCCATACGTGGAGGTGATCCTGGCCTTGATGTCTTCTTGCCTGGTCAAGATGTCTTGACTGTAAACAGTCAGGAGCCACTTGACACTCGGCACCGCGCACATGTCCGGGGGCTCCTGGAAGTGGACGGGGAGCAGGCTGGGGCGATTCTTGAAATCCACACACTGTGTCATGTAGCGAGCCAGGCGGTGCATCCACTCCTCACTGTGGTTTTCTTTGAGCTGCTTTATGACTCTTGTGGTGCTGTTGCCCAGGCCTCGCTCACGCAGGAGTCGTATGACTTGTATGTCACAGGCATACCTATGACACAGCAAGAAAACACATATTTGTAAACATTCTACAAAACGTGTCGCACCAAGAAAAGACAGCTACAAACAAAACAAAATCGTACAAATGATGAACATGAAGAAAGAAACTTGACTCACTTCTGCGTGAGGATCACTCTGAACTCTGACCGGTGGGCCAGATCCAGCTGCTGCAGGACAGTCTGGCTCCAGGACACATGCGAATCCCGACATTTTGTACAAATGAGTGTCTCTGTCACCATATTGTACATTCTGTCTATGTCGTACACCTGTCTGGCCCTCTTGTGCAGACCTGCACCTGTCAGTTGATGCTGTCCACAAGATGGGTTAGGGCAAATAACCTTAACTTTCCAGAGCTTGTAGGGCATCCAGAGCAGGAGAGGGTGAGAGAAGAACCGGTCAGGAGTAGGTGGCTGATTATAAATGAGGCCTGGCTGTGGTGGGTAATACCAAAGCTGGAGGTTGTCTCGCAGCTCTGATTTACCTCTGGCTCCATGTTTAAACAGGGCTGCTGCTACCCACTTGTGGTCAGCAGGTGGCAGAGTCTCGGCCCACAATCGGGGAAGTGCAACAGCCTGTATAATAAAAAGAAAAAACAACAAACCATGAACTTATTTTTCAATCAAAGATAGATGTAGGAGCCAATATTATGTTTAAGACAGTTTAGATTTTTACTGTAGATTACAGCTTGTTTATATTGGTTTTGGTTTTTGTTATGACATTATTGCCTTTTATTGTGTAATTGAAATTTACCACAGCACCTGAAGTAGGTGCTGCACATGCGCATTGTTGTTCTGAAGGTTTTGGTAAGAAGGTAAAAAGCGTGGATTAGCAGAATGCTAATAGGTATAGAGAAAAAAGGTTTTTTGACCGTCTTTTCAGATGTTGCCGTTCTTTTAGATGTTTCAGATACTCTCTGATGTTTGTGGAAAACAAAGAGAAGCTTGGATTGACGTGTATTAATGGAATACCTGGATTCTGCGAAGATCAATAAACCAAGGAAACTACGACCTGAGTCCGGTGGTTTTGTGAGTAATTAAGGAACAGTAACATACGAGTCGAGCCAGCTGTACCTGCCTTCTGCTAATAAATTGAGTGGCTTTAGAATTAAGATTTATGCTTGCCACTACAATAGACATTAAGAATTGAATCTGCTGGTTCATGACACTACTTACTGATACAGTGTGGCAGGGCTCTGGGGTACTTGCTGGAGCTGGGGCTGGAGATTCTTGTGCCTGTGTTGACATTTGTAATTATAATTAATTCTAACTGTTAATATCTTTATTAACATGTAAATATAGCTATCAGATATGCCTTTACTATATAAAATGCAGGCTATGCCATTACTTACTGAGACAGGCTGAGACAGGGCTGGTGGAGCAGGTGAGGCAGGGCTAGAAACAGGAGTGCCTTCAGTCTGTAAAAGAATATATGTTAGAGTTGTCATCTGTCAATGTTATAAATTTAAACATGTGTTAATTTCATTTCATTTGCCTGGGAAACTCTCCTTGCCACACTCAAGTTAGTTGGCTGGGTTGTTGCAGACTGCTTAAGGCATCGGTTCCCAAACTTTTTTAGCCGTGCACCCCCTTCTATGTCCCAACCGGGTTGACGCACCCCCAATCCCCCACACTTTCAAAAAAAAAAAATGCAAAAAGATTTTTTATAGCCATATTAAAGGTGGAGGATGATGACAGGCTCAGGATCAGAGGCAGAAAGCAGATCAGTTGGGAAAATGTTATAATATTTTGAGCTGCGTTGAACAAAAATTGCAGCAAATTTAAATGTGCGTGGAGTGAACACAACCCCGTCATCATAACACAGGCTGGAAAAATGATACAAGAACAAGAAGATAACTTCTTCTACGCTTCATCATAAGATCAAAAACAAGCAAAAATGACCAAAGATGACACAAAATTATCAAAATAGACACAAATTGACCAAAAATACATGTAAAAATTACCAAACAACCAAAAAATAGATGCAAAAATGACCAAAATAGATGCAAAAATGAACAAGAAATGACACAAAATTGAATAGCCTGCATTTATTAATTAATTAATAACACGTCTTTATTGTGTGGGGGGAAAAAAATGTAATTGTGTCATCATCAGACCACCATTACATTTTTCGTCTTGCGCACCCCCTAGCAGCAGCTCACGCACCCCCAGGGGTGCACGCACCACACTTTGGGAATCCCTGGCTTATGGCAATGAGGAAAAGATGTTATAATCCAGGATGTACAGTCGATACAGTCAAACAGAACAGTATGGCATTAGTTCAGTGTGGGCTCTTCAAAAGCTTTGCTCCTTCTTTATCTGTTACTTACCTTCTCAGAGTGGAATCCGCACGTGCACGTGCACGAGGAAGGAAGCAAGAAAGTCTGGCCACGGGACTGCATTGGGCATTTCTCAATCTGTTATTGCAAATTTAACAAAAAAATGACAGAATGAGTAATTCCTTTCACAGTAATTACCTATCTTGATGCGTGATAGGGCCTGACTCAAATTCATTGTATTGTCTCAGATGTACAGAGCATTTTTACCCTCAGATACAGCTCATGCCACTTCTTCTGCCGCGTAGATGGTTTGTTGCCATCACCTGCAGGCCAGACCCCGGTGCTGGCAAACTTCCAAAGGCGCGACATCCATTCAGAGTCCGCCATGGGCTTGTGGGACTTCGGGTTGGACATTGTCTGTGCAATATTTGAATATGTTTGTAAGACTCAATATAGGATCTACAGTTGAAACCAGAAGTTTACATACATTATATAAAAAGACACATATGCTTTTTTTATCACTGTCTGACATGAAATCAGACAATCACTTTTCCTGTTTTAGGTCCGTTAGGATTACCAAAATTATTTCTATTTGCTAAATGGCAGAATGATGAGAGAAGGATTTTTTTAGACAATTTTTTATGACTTTCTTCAAAGTCAGAAGTTTACATACACTTACATTATTATGCCTTGAAACAATTTGGGAAAGCCCAGATGATGCTGTCATGTCTTTGGAAGCTTCTTATAGGTTAATAATGTTAGTGTATGTAAACTTCTGACTTTGAAGAAAGTAATAAAAAATTGTCTTAAAAAATCCTTCTCTCATTATTCAACTGTAGGTGACACACAGAAACCATTTTTTCTTTTACAAAACACGTGATTCACTTCTTGAGCAGTGTTATTTACTACTAGTGTTAAATTACCACCACTATGTGAGAATATGTGACATTAAACACTGTCATTTATTTTCACTACTATCTGAAACTTAACTCCAGATGATGTAGTAATGTAGTAAGTAATTATTATGTTAATTATTATGTTAATGATTATGTTATGTCATAACAACTACCACCTCAGCTTCAACATAACAGATATGGGTCAAAACAATAATTATCAGAAATTAATGTATAAAATTGGTTGCAGGCACATGTCCATTCATCAGATAGACAGCAGTCTGTGATAAATAGCACAACATGTTTCATCTGAGTATGTGTTACAGTGAAAATAACCCATACATGCTTTTTTTCTTAACTCAAAAGCGAGTTGTGTGAGTTTACTAAAAGAGGCCAAACAGCAAATAGAAGTTCAAAACATATAATGTAAACACGAATTTAAGTGGTAAAATGATTTAACAGAATTGCGTGGTAGTATGTGTATTATAATCAACTATAATGGGACCGGAACACATCATTGATGGACGTTATTATGTTGAGTTAATCAGGAAAAAAAATGCATAAAAAAACTGTTACCTGACTTACAGCTACAGCTAAAGTTACCTTACCGATAATCAACCGTGCACTTTCCCTCACTGGGTTATTCAAACACAGAAACGTTAACGTTAGGTCAGTATTATTTCCTATGGTGTTGAATTAATGCGAGAAAATCACATAAACAGAACTGTTACTGTACAATTATCTAGCTTTACATTACAGACTTTCCCCGCACCGCACTAGGTTAACATTAGCTAAACACACACAGTAATGTTACTCTATAAAGTGACCTATTGTGTTGAATTAATGAGGGAGAGACATAGCCTAAATAAAACTGTAACTGTACAATTAATTAACTTTGACTTACCGACGTTCACGTAACTCTTCTCTTCTCAGATCACTACCATTAGCTCTCATTCTGGCCGGAGGATCTCCGCTCGGCCATCCTGACTGGACTGTAACGTTAGAGAGCTTGGAATCTCTGTACTGCGCATGCTCAGTCCTGTTCAGAAGACAACCAATCCCGTGAGCGCAACAGCACAGTAGATTTACATGAAGTGGACATAAAGTACCGCTCTTACTCCAGTTAAAGTACTAATATCACACCGTGAAATTACTCCACTACAAGTAACTAAAAGTATCAAAAGAAAAAGTAATCATATGCAAAATGGCTCAAACCAGATTGTTATATATATTCCTATTATTTGTGCATTTAATAAAGTAACATTATAAGTCGAGGTAGGGCTAATTTGACTACTTTATTTATTGTAGATTATAGTAAATCCATGCGAGAACCAAATAATTTTTATTCATACAGCAAGATGTGTATTGTATTCATGTTACAGCTTTAGTTGAAGGTGTAAGGAGGAAAAAGCGTTCCTAAAACCAAAACCAATCCAATAACATCACTCAGTGGTCAGTTTTGAGGTTTCTGGCTATTTTTCTCCCATAAGAGAATAGTGAGAACAAAACATCCAAATCAAACATTTAGGTGTTTATTTCACTATATATGATCCATTTGCAACTGTTGATTTAATAAATATTATATTATTATAACCTTCACTAAACTCGGAATATCCCATCCCAAAAACAAAACAATTATAGCTTCAGCTTCATCACAAGTTTCTCCACATGTCATCAAACCATAGTCATCACAGGCATCTTTAGAAAGCTCCCACTCTCCTGCACAGTATTACATGTTTTACATAGTCTATATTGCTGTAGCAATTAATTAGATTCAATATTTTGCATTCCATAGGTTATTTCCATTAGGAATTGATGAAGTTTTGACTGGCAGACAGACAATGCAATCACATTGTATGGTAAGTGTGTTCAAACTGAAATGGACCTCAAATTTCTGTTAAGATGCAGCATTAGCCTGGTGGAAGAAAACAGACTTGTCAGAAGTGGGATTCGAACCCACGCCTCCAGGGGAGACTACGACCTGAACGTAGCGCCTTAGACCGCTCGGCCATCCTGACTTGGCAATTAAAAATGAGAGCACGGAGTCTGTCTAACGCGCATGCTCAGTCCCGCTCAGAAGACAACCAATCGCGTGAGCGCAACAGCACAGTAGATTTACATGAAGTGGACATAAAGTACCGCTCTGAGGGCTGAGAGGACATTCGACTCTGATAGACTCGATAAGCAATCATGCCTGATCCAGCACCGAAAGCAGCCAAGAAGGGCTCCAAGAAAGCCGTTTCTAAGGCCGTCACCAAGAGCGGCAAGAAGAGGAGGACCAAGAGGAAGGAGAGCTACGCCATCTACGTGTACAAGGTGCTGAAGCAGGTCCACCCCGACACCGGCATCTCCTCCAAGGCCATGGGCATCATGAACTCCTTTGTCAGCGACATCTTTGAGCGCATCGCCGGCGAGGCCTCCCGTCTGGCTCACTACAACAAACGCTCCACCATCACTTCCAGGGAGATCCAGACCGCCGTCCGCCTGCTGCTGCCCGGGGAGCTGGCCAAGCACGCCGTGTCTGAGGGCACCAAGGCCGTCACCAAGTACACCAGCTCCAAGTAAATTGCTGCTGCTGCTACAACACAAAGGCTCTTTTAAGAGCCACCCACTTCATCTCAACAGCTTTTCCTCTTGTCTTTCACACTTGAATATAGATTAATAATGAATTAACCCTTAAGAAGTGTGTATAAGAAGGTTGACCAAAATGGTACTAACATCTTTAATTTACTACAATGAATCCTGGTCAGTTTATCCAATAATCAGCATTTTCTCTGTACTTGACATGACTCAAAATTAGATAATAAATACTCTATGGAGACTGTTGAACAACCTAATGGTATATAAAAGGCTGATTCAGTTTGTTCTAGGATGAACAGATTTTAGATGTCTGTTTTACTCCTTGAATTTAATAGTGTTTTCCCTACAGCAAACACATTGCAACAACAGAGCAATTAATAATTAACATGGTAAATACATATTTTTTATTCATATGGGGAAATGTCTGGATCATTTGATGCTTATTTTTCCCACTGTTATCTTTTGCTTTGAAAATAGGGCTCATAATCAGTCAAATCAATAAATCAAAATTACTCCATTTATCCCTGAGGGGAAATTCAGTTAGTCTGGTAGAATCTCTTGAATGAGACAGCCTGATGGCTGTAGGAGTGAATGAGGGTTTCGTTTAGAAAAGAAATACATTTAAATTGATAATTTGTTTATTTTCAGACTACAAAGTAATAGTAGCGTAGTAAAAAAGTACAGTACTTGCCTCTTTAATGTAATGAAGTAGAAGTATTAAATTACATTAAATGGAAATGTTCACGTAAAATACACAAAATTGTACTTAAATACGTTACTTGAGTAAATGTATTTCATCCTTATTCATAAACTTTGTTAATATCTAGGTTTCCCCTCTTTACAGTGCACAAAGTCTGCATTTCAGAGGAACAACCCTTGTTTTATTTCAGCACGCCTGTCAAAGTTGTTTTCTCTTGTAATAGGGAATAATAGGGAAACAATAACAGTGTCGAACAATAATATATTAAACGGTACAATGAGGACTTTAATTTCTTCAGCCCATATTATCAATCATAGCCCCACCATTCATCATGCTCTGGGTCTTATTCTTTGACTTTTTCTAATGTTTGGGTCATTCTTTAGTAAAAACGAATTTAATAACAAGCAACAGTTAAAACTACATCGTTAAATCTCTACAATCTGTAAGTATATATTTATCATCTTTGTTAGTTTTCTGCTCTAAAACCTTTCCATCTAATGTCCAGATTCACCTTCTAAACTAGAAGAAGCGCTGAGTTTGTCTCCGCCCACCGGAACACATGAGTCACCTGTTCTCTCTCACGTCCGCAGTTCAGACATTAATACCGGCGGTCAGACAGCGTCTCCTCATTGGTTTGTAACGAGCCAAAGTCAGCAGTAGAAGATGTCTGGCCGCGGTAAGGGAGGTAAAGGACTCGGTAAAGGAGGCGCTAAGCGGCACCGTAAAGTGCTCCGTGATAACATCCAGGGGATCACCAAGCCCGCTATCCGCCGTCTGGCTCGCCGCGGCGGAGTCAAGCGGATCTCCGGTCTCATCTACGAGGAGACCCGCGGTGTGTTGAAGGTCTTCCTGGAGAACGTCATCCGTGATGCCGTCACCTACACCGAGCACGCCAAGAGGAAGACGGTGACCGCCATGGATGTGGTGTACGCTCTCAAGAGGCAGGGCCGCACCCTGTACGGCTTCGGAGGATAAACCAGAAACTACTGCCTAGGACAACAACAAAGGCTCTTTTAAGAGCCACACACTTTATCTACAGAGAAACTTCCCGTCGTTTGTATATTATTGAGCTTTTCATCGTATAGTGGTCAGCAATACTGCTGAATGTGGGATCAATCCCATAATACATAAAGGGCCAGTATTGATACTTTTCATCTTACACTCCTTATGTATGCATGCTGAGCAGGACACCGTATAAATGCAGACTTATTTTATTAATGTACTGAATAAGTCTGCATTCTATAAACAAACACTTATTATTATTAGTGCATGAGTGATATTTGCAGAATTAGTGTTGTTGGGTTTATTGCAATTTCATTTTATTCTGCCTAATTAAGACCAAGAAATTATAAGAAGCACACAATGACGTGCTGTTGCGTAAATCTGACGCTGGGTGGCAGCCGAGTCACTGGGGCTCCTTCAGTGCCTCGTGGTAGCTGGGCTCATAATGGAGATAAATGGGGGATGAATTACAGTTGTCCTTCGCTGACTTCTGTGTTATATTTCCAGAGCACTCCTATCAGAGGATAGTCTATAAATCTGTCAGCAGAGACCCAGCTGTTAAAGCCGACTAACATCTGATCCAGCTGTGATCTGCTGCCGTCATTAGAAACCGATGTCTCTCTTCACGTGACGCTTCAGAGGAAATTACTCGTGTGTCTTAAAACTTTTCCTCTGTCCTCGCCTGGTTTTCATTGCATCTCCATGCATCACCGGTGAGCAAAACTAAGACGCAAGTGAGGGAATCAAGGATGCAAATAAGAGAACTGAGAAAGGATCTCTGACCCCTCTCACCCAGCCCACCACCTCAAGCAACTGTTCCCCTCTGGGAGGCGCTACAGTTACATAAAATCCCTCCAGCAACGAGGCCACAGTCCTCCAATCACTAATATAACGCACAAATGGAACAGCCTTCCCAGTGTGCATTGAGCAGTTCTGCTAATGTGGAACTTTCTGAATGGCATAACTACGTATACTTTATACATAGTTCATCATTTGACTGACGCTATGTATGAATTAACCTGAAGCTCCAGTAATAACTTTAGCCTACCAAGACGGCATCAATTACTGGCAATGTTAATTCATTATCTTTCAGCTAAATATGCTTGCATTTGTTTGTGCATATGCAACACACAAGTTTTGGAAGTTATGCGATAACAACTTTATATATATTTAAATGCTTCTTCTCTTTTTAAATCTCCCGGTAGACAGCTGTCTGCAAGGCTTTTGGGCCGCGTGAAGGATAAACACAAGCGTCTATGGAATATCTGCAGGAGAAGGACTCTGTCCTCCAGACGATCCTGGACATTGGGACAGTCCTTTAGATCAGCTGTTCTCAACCTTGGGGTCAGGACCCCAATTGGGGTCGCGAGATGATTTCTGGGGGTCGCCAAATCATTTTGGAAGTCAGCTCTGTCTCCACTGTGTTAAAGTGTTCATGTGTTAATGTGTTTTAGTCTTTTTGGTCATTTAATGTCTTTTTTTTATCATTTTGTGGGTTTTTTTGTCAATTTGTGTCTTTTTTGGTAATTTTGTTTCCTTTTTTTGGTAATTTTGTTTCCTTTTTTTGGTAATTTTGTTTCTTTTTTGGTAATTTTGTTTCCTTTTTTTGGTAATTTTGTGTCTTTTTTGGTAATTTTGTTTCTTTTTTGGTCATTTTGTGTCTTTTTTTGGTCATTTTGTGTCTTTTTTTGGTCATTTTGTGTCTTTTTTGGTCATTTTGTTTCCTTTTTTTTGGTAATTTTGTTTCTTTTTTGGGTGATCTGAACTGTGCATGAGAGATTCTGTTCAGTGAGCGGGGGTCGCGGACAACATGGATGTTAAATTGGGGGTCGCGACTCAAAAAGGTTGAGAACTACTGCTTTAGATGCCGATGACATAGTATCTTTCATAGTCAGCCGTTAGAGGCAACAGTTTCTTCCCCTGGGCCTATTTCTTTTTGTGTTTATATTTCATGTGTAATTTTCTACATACATGTATCTTGTTTAAGCTTTTTTCCATTTAATTTCTTTCCTGTGCACTGATTGTGTGGACCACCCACAATTTCGTCATACTTTCAGTCATCAGCCCCACAGGAGGGGAACATCCGTCTCTTTCCATTGATTTTGTATTAAAAGAAGCTCCTTGTCAATTCTTTGAAGATGAATCAACGTTTGATTCAATTGATACACAAAAGGGCCAATGTGGCTGCATTAGCACACCTTACCCAGCACATGAGTGAAGGCAGCTGTGTGATACAGCAACAAGCTGTGCTGTCTGCTGCAAGCCAAATGAAAAAGTAGGATAACTTTCTGTAAAATAATGTGTATAGATTGCAGACAAAAACACACCAACTTCTGTCACTGGCATGTTAGTTTTTAAAAGGTTCCCTTGACCTTTGTTCTCAGGATATCTTAAGGAAAATGGGTTCTACGGGTATCCTCAAGTCTCTACTTTACAGACATATCCACTTTATGCTAATCCCATTAAGGTTTTCTCATGCAGTATAAATGTACAAAGTTGCAAAACATTTTTTAAACCTAACCTCACTGTGTAACATGACCTCTAGGATAATCACAGCCTCATGAATCTTTATAACCACAAACAAGAGACCTAGAGTGTTTGGAGAATGTGAAACTTTTCTAGCTATATTCACAATAAGAAGATTTCCTTGGCAGTTTATAGAACCAAAGTGTTCTTTCTTCTTCTTTTAAAGTTTTTGAAACCAAATCACAGCATGTATTTCTCTTTGGTGTCCCTTAATGTCTTGGTGTCTTACTTTGGTTGTTTGTAGGGATTTTTGACAAACTTTTATCAAACTGACTGTTTGACATATAAGCATGAACATAACGTCAATATAACACATTTATACAGGGGCATTACATTACATTACATTACATTAGAGTGCAGGTCCAGAACTGTTTGGCTCCATAATGTGTATTAACAAAATTTCACTCATGCTTTCAGAACTTTTATCTATCGTGTCTTCCTCCAATTAAGCAATACAGATATAATTGATGGCGTGTAATGATAGCTTCCAGTTTACTTCCCCTGTTTACTTCCCTATTAAACTCATGTAACCAAATGACCTCTACAGTATCATGATATAAAAGCAAAATCACAGTGGGACTGGTCAGATCAGAAGAGAGTACATCAGTGTTTTTAGCTGTGAGAAAACATCTCTGACAATATGTACATCGTGCCAGACCGCGTCGAAAAAGTGAGATTTCAGGCAGGTGGGATGGACAGAAACACAGACATCTATGATGAGATCGACGGTGTGAAGATTTATTACAACTGCAGGGCAGAAACGAGCAGGCCACAGGACAAATCAGAGGACAAGTCAGAGGGCAACACTACCCGGGACCAGCAGCAAAGTATCTCTCTTTTTATATGTGTCTGTCTGAAAACATTTACCATACAATAAGATGGCTGAAAACAATTCTTAACCCTTAATAGGGCACTCATTGAAATACTTGCAAATTCCAAATTTCAACCGTAGAGAATATTATACATACGGACCCGGGGGAGGGGGGTAATATTTTGAGAAAAAATGTACGAGATTAAAGTGGCAAATCTACAGGAAAAAAATGTGCAGATTTATGAAATTTAAAGTGGTGAATCTGCAAGAAAAAAGGTGCTTTTTCCCACTTTTTTCTCGTAAATCTGTGACCTTTTTCGTGCAGATTTGCCACTTTAAATCTCTTAAATCTGCAACTTTTTTTCTTGTAGATTTGCCCTTAATCTGGTAAATTTTCAACTTTTTTTTCTCAAAATATTACCTCTGATTTGCTGATTAGCTGGAAGAAATCCATGTGGTTCTATGACCTCACAGAGAGACATGGGGACCCCATTTTGGATATCCGCTGAAGTTACCAAATACGGTTCTTCGCCCGATAAAGGGTTAATCGTTAACTTCTAACTAAGCAGAACAGCATATCTCCTTATTAAATGTGAATTTTGACTATGACCCCTCTGATCAGCTCTGTTTATTTGTGTCTGCAGTCTCTTCAGTCAGTGTGAGTCCAGGAAAGAGGACTTGTCTGGGAACTGCTGCAGTGTTTCTGGGGCTGCTGTGTCTTCTCCTCCTGGCGGCCGTCATTGTCCTGGTGGTCCTACGTGAGTTTTCTGAATTAATCTATTCTGACCGATGGTAGAGACAGAGTAACCATATGCATATATGATGTAAGTGATCCTTGAGCTTTCCTCATGCTGGATCATTGTTTTGTCAGTAATTCCAGAAAGACATCAACTGACCAGAGAGAGAGACGAAACGAGAAGCCTCAATCACAACCTGACCAGAGAGAGAGACGAACTACAGACTAGTTACAGTGAAATGAGAAGCCTCAATCACAACCTGACCAGAGAGAGAGACGAACTACAGACTAGTTACAGTGAAATGAGAAGCCTCAACCACAACCTGACCAGAGAGAGAGACGAACTACAGACTAGTTACAGTGAAATGAGAAGCCTCAATCACAACCTGACCAGAGAGAGGGAAGAAATGGACAGTCTCAATCGTAACCTGACCAGAGAGAAAGAAATAAATGAATTCATCATCCACAGCCTGAGGAGCAAGTTACAGAACCATTTCGATGTAATGGTCGGCTCACTCAATCAACAGATACTGGCACTACGAAAACATATTGGTGAGTAGAAAATATCAACAATCATTCCAATCAAAGTAATACTTGGGAACATTTTGTTAATTTTGGTAAACATTTGGTATATAATAAATAATTATTTACAGTCTCCATACTAATTTACGCTAACCTGCTGCTGGTGGTAATTTCATATTTACAAAGTGGTATCAATCTTCTCATTTAACCCTCAGAATTAATGTGAGTTGGCATATTTCCCAAGGTGTCAAAATGTTCATATTACAAGGTTTTTATTTTAAGCCACTATTTAAACAGTACACACTTTTTTTTTTAGCTAATTCAGACGGACAGATGGCTAAATGCTAATACTATATACTCCACAAGAACAGAGAAATTTGTTCAAGAACAAGAACAAAGTTATTTCTGGCCAGGATACTTCATACTTCATACTTCATGAGAAACTCAAGTGCAGATCTCCTGGTAAGTCCTCATAGGGCCCTCCCACTGCAGCACACATCAAATTCAAATTTTCATATTGAGTCCAGAGGAACAGGTGAGTTGACCGAAAATGACTTAAATTTGTCCATGTTATTAATGTCTTCTGATGTTAAAGATTTGCGTCAGAAATACATTTAAACACAGGAGCAAAACATGTTTTTTAGTAACTGAATAGGACACAAACCTTTTCAGTTACTGTGATTTTGAACGAAAACGATAAAAACTGAATGAACAGCTGTTCATTCAGACAGAAGGATGGATGACTAACTTACAGTACAGCATGTAAAACATAAGGGACTGTTCATTGTTCTGAAAAACCCATTGGTGCAACATATAGATATATGATCAAAAATACACTCTGGGGTCCTGCGAACACCAACATACTTCTCCAAAAATAATTGTGTGACAACACTGTGGTGGAGGAACGGTTATAGGTTTAGGCACAAAAGCCACTTTGTTAGGGAAAGATCCAATGGGTCATCAGAACAACGACATGACACCAATATTTCTGCCTGATGCTCTGTATTGTGTTTTGACTTCATGTCACAGTGTTTTTTGCAGTATTGTAACGAAAAGCACATTTTTCTGTGCTGTTAAACAGAGACAATGTGGTGTCCAGACAACTGGACAAAGTTTGGCAAGAGTCGTTATATGCTGTCCACGTCAAGGAAAGACTGGCCTAACAGCAAAAGTTCCTGTGAAGCTCGTGGTGCACACCTGGTGGTCATATCGAGTCTAGAGGAACAGGTGAGTGGACTTTCTTTCTTTGAACCTGAGGACTTTTAATTGATTCTCTGTAAGCAAAGTCTTGTTTTTAAAACTGTTGTAAACATTACCAAAAATCAAAACCTACTCCCCTTCCTCCAAATTCAGAATTTAAATATTCAGACTTAGTTTTCTCCACGTTATTTATGTTTTCTGATGTTAAATATTTGCTTTTGAAATACATTTAAACACAGGAAAAAAAACATGTTTTCTAGAAACAAACATTTTCAGTTCCTGTGACTTTGATAATGGATTGGACTTATATAGCGCTTTTATCCACCCATTCACACACACATTCATACTGGTGTTAGGGGCTACCAGGGCACACTGGTGCCACCTGCCACCATTGGGAATTCATTCACACACCGATGAACACAGCATCAGGGGCCATTTGGGGTTCAGTATCTTGCCCAAGGATACTTCGACATGTAGGCTGCCATGGTCAAGGATCGAACCACCAACATTCCGATCAGTGGGTGACCACTCTACCAACTGAGCAAGAATTAAAACACCATTTGGCCTTTTAAAAAGATGGAAGTGGAAAAAAAGGTTGGTGTAGCAAAGCAGGTTCAGTCTTCCTGAAATGTTCAAAGAAGAGGAAGAAGTCTACAATGACTTCTACAGAACTGCAGAGGTTCTTACACAATATAAACAATGTGAGAGGAAGTCTTTAAAAAGACGGAATTTAAATATTCATTAACCTCTGATTATTGTGACCGTTCTATTCAAGTGGCAGACTCAGTAAGTCACGACAGTTTGAACGACACCAGCGGTCTGAAACTGAAGTAGCTCAATGGAATTCAGGCATTTTTTTTTATTGTTTAAACCTGTGCTTTTTCCTACTGAGACGAGGCGTCTTCAGGTTTACATTTCTTTGGAAGACAGTAAAAAAGAGTGATGAATAACTAAATATATCTTTGAAATCTAGGAATACATCACCTCATATCAACGGTCTGTCTGGATTGGTCTGACTGATGAAGAGAGAGAAAACAACTGGAAATGGGTCGATGGAACAGCAGCTTCCACAACGTAAGACATTTTCAGTTTATTATTTATTGAACGTCATTGTGTTACATTCATAATGTGTCAGAACAGGCAAACAAACAGTGACTACAGACTTAAATTCAAAAGTGTTGCCCACAGTGAAATTATGTGTTTTGGAGGATCCAAGATGTTACTAAAAACAAACACCTGAGTTTCCTGTGTTTGTTTATGTGTAATGTTCTGTTAAAATCACAATTATACTGGGACTTAATAATAACATGCTCATCCGTAAAATGAAAACCATATTAATTTCTAATTGTAATAATAGCAGTTTTGTTCATCTATAGGTACTGGGGAACAGGCGAGCCAAATGATAGCGGAGGTGAAGACTGTGTTGAGATTGGAGGTTGGGTTCCTGCAACAGCAAACTGGAATGATAGGCCATGCAGTTTTGAAACACACTTTATCTGTGAGATAATGTTGGCTTAAAAATCTAATCTATGTATGATTTGAACTGATTCCACATTTGTTTTGCTCTCAAACGTGTAAAATATCAATAACATGCTGTATGTTTCTCCTCCTCTGAATGAGTTCATCTCTCTGCTGTATGTTCATGTTTAAAGAAACACCTGATGTCAAACACTTCAATATTATATTCATGATTCATCTGTTGTGATTGTGGTGTAATAAAACATTAATATCAGATGACCTCATTCATTGAATAACTTTTGTATATGACTTCACACTGTTTGTTTACACAAAATTGTTAGGGTTTGATTATCAAAAAGCAGGATTATGGTTACATAGCAGGGTAAATAACATTATTTAATAATGACATTAAAACAAGAAGATTCTCTGTAGATGATACACATAAAAACTAAGGTACTCGCATAAAAAAAATAAATGCTGTTGGTTTCACAAAGACTATATATATATATATATATATATACATATACATTCATATATAATCTTATTTACTGTTACTTGTTACATTTAAATACATTTGCAATTCTGACTTAGTACCTGTCAATCTCTAATAATGGTTCTAATATTAACGGAAAAGTGTGACGTCCAGGAAAGCAGAACCAACAGTGCTGCAGTTTATTAACAGTATATTAGATGAGTTTTCTTAGAATAACAGAGTATGTTCAGAGTGAGATGCTCTGATGTATGTTGGTTTGTATTTTATAAGTATGTTTGATTAAAAGTTATGTTTTAACAAAACTGAGATGATGATGAAAATGACCAACAGTTCATTCAGAGAGATAACGAATAAGCTCTCTGTGTGGCATCTGAGTCTTTGGGAAAGGGAAAAAAAAAAGGAAAAGATGAGGGTTTTTAAAGAAAACATGCCAATTAATTGTGAGTTTAAAAAAGGCCAGGGTCAAAGTTGCAGATTCAAATTCATGACAGATGTGCATAAAAGCGGAAACCTTACAGTCATTAAGTAACAAACTAATATCCAAAGAGGATTGTGAGTCTGACGTACAGTAACCTGCTGATTGATGTGTTTCGATGCTCGCTAAGGATCAATGAGGAAATGAAACAGCTTGTCTGGGTTTGCAGCCACCTGTGGGCCTGCAAGTCTCTGCCCCATGCGTGGCACGAGGGGTTTTGCTGTCCTGATTGGAACAGAGTATTTTTCCATGTGGGTTGGTGGATGCTGGATAAGCTTGTCTGGCAATACGGGAGCAACCATATCCCATAGTGAGACATCGAACAGATATAATTAAAGAGAACTTTAGGTTATTTACATAACCCCGGTTCTCTGAGTAATATGAGTAAATGTCTCACCAGACAACCCTTCTTGCTTGGGTGAGTGAGAAGAGATGCTTATCTTGAATGATGTGGTGCCGTCCACATGAACTATTTAAGGTTGGTGGTACTACCTGGGGCGGACACACACCTCTCACCAGCCAATCAGGATTGGCGTAATGACATTAATGATTCTGAGGTCTGCAGCAGGGCGTGCATCCCATTGTGAGACATCTCACTCATATTACTCAGAGAACTGGGGTTATGTAAATAACCTAAAGTTTTTGAGAAACTGAATAGGACAAAATCCTTTTTAGTGACTGTGATTTTGAACAAAAAAGAAAAAAAACTGAATTAACAGCTGTTTATTCAGACAGAAGGACAGATGACTAACTTACAGTACAGCATGTAAAACATCAGGGACTGCTCATTGTTCTGAAAAACCCATTGGTGCATCCTGAGGACTTTTAATTGATTCTCTGTAAGCAAAGTCTTGTTTTTAAAACTGTTGTAAACATTACCAAAATTCAAAACCTACTACCCTTCCCCCAAATTCAGAATTTTAATATTACGACTTAGTTTTGTCCATGTTATTTATGTTTTCTGATGTTACATATTTGCTTTCAAAATACATTTAAACACAGGAGAAAAACATGTTTCCTAGCAACTGATTTGGAAACAAACATGTTCAGTTCCTGTGATTTTGAATGAGGAAGAATCAAAACATCATTTGGCCTTTTAAAAAGATGGAAGTGGAGAAAAAGGTTGGTGTAGCAAAGCAGGTTCAGTCTTCCCGAAATGTTCAAAGAAGAGGAAGAAGTCTACAATGACAGAACTGCAGAGGTTCTTACACAATATAAACAATGTGAGAGGAAGATTTTTAAAAAGACGG
Source organism: Centropristis striata (assembly GCF_030273125.1). Lineage (NCBI taxonomy): Eukaryota > Metazoa > Chordata > Actinopteri > Perciformes > Serranidae > Centropristis > Centropristis striata. The sequence goes on along the minus strand of NC_081525.1, from coordinate 4,405,346 downwards.
AATTTAAATATTCATTAACCTCTGAATATTGTGACTCTTTTACCTGCATCCTCACAGCAGGCCAGCAGACATTTTGACTCGTCACAGTAGGAAAAGCACAGCTGTCTCTGATTACATTAACAATGACTCTGTTCTATTGAAGTGGCAGACTCAGTAAGTCACGACAGTTTGAACGACACCAGCGGTCTGAAACTGAAGTAGCTAAATGGAATTCAGGCATTTTTTTATATTGTTTAATATATAGCACTCATCAAAATCACCAATGACCTCCTTATGGCATCTGATTCTGGACTCCTCACCATCCTCATCCTCCTCGACCTGAGTGCAGCCTTTGATACCATCTGTCACACCACCCTCCTCAGCAGGCTTTCTTCCATTGGCATCACCCACACCTCCCTGGACTGGTTCACATCATACTTCTCTGGCCGCACTCAGTTCATTCAACTCAAGTCGCACAAATCCATCCCTTCCTCCGTCACCTCAGGTGTGCCCCAGGGCTCTGTCCTGGGGCCCCTCCTCTTCATCATCTACCTCCTCCCCCTCGGCAATATCTTCCGCAAATTTAACATTCACTTCCACTGCTATGCCGATGACACCCAGCTCTACCTCACCACTAAACCCTCGTCCTCTCTCCCGCCCACCTCCCTCACCGATTGCATCTCTGAAATAAGAACCTGGTTCACCTCAAACTTCCTTAAACTAAACAGTAATAAAACAGAGGTTCTCCTCATTGGCGCAAAATCCACTCTATTCAAAACCGACAGCTTTTCCCTCATCATTGACAACTCCTCTGTTTCACCACCCCACCAGGTTAAGAACCTGGGTGTCATCCTGGACAGTACACTATCCTTTCAATCCCACATCAACAACATTACCCGGTCTGCCTACTTCCATCTACGAAACATCAATCGCTGCCATCCTCGTCCACAGCCTCGTCACTTCAAAAATCACTCCATAAACTTCAACTGGTCCAGAATTCCGCTGCCCGCATCATCACCAGAACCGCCTCTATCCACCACATCACCCCTGTCCTCCAACAGCTCCACTGGCTCCCGGTTCAGTTCCGCATTCAATACAAAGTCCTCCTGGTAACTTTCAAGGCTATCCACAACCTCGCCCCCCCATATCTGTCCGACCTCCTCCATGTTCCCACTCCCTCCCGCTCCCTCAGATCCTCTTCCTCAATACACCTGTCTGTTCCCTCCGCCCGTCTCACCACCACGGGGAGCAGAGCATTCAGCCGCTCTGCTCCCCGTCTCTGGAACTCACTACCACCCCAACTCAGGAACATTGACTCACTCCCCCATTTCAAATCACAACTCAAAACACATCTGTTTAAAACTGCTTATTCCGTCTGATGACTTTTACCCTGCCCAATATATCTATTGTATTGTATTGTTATTAATTCTGTGTATTTTACTGTATTTTATTGCTGTTTCTTTTCTATCCTTTTGTACGGTGTCCTTGAGTGCCAAGAAAGGCGCCTCCAAATAAAATGTATTATTATATTATTAAACCTGTGCTTTTTCCTACTGAGACGAGGCGTCTTCAGGTTTACATTTCTTTGGAAGACAGTAAATAAAGAGTGATGAATAACTAAATAAAATCTTTGGAATCTAGCTTTTTTGCAATTCAGTATACAGAGCAGACAGATAATCTTTTGTTTGTGCACTCTATCTTTCTCCCTCTGCAGGTTTAATTGCTGCTCTGAGGTGCGTTCAGGTGCACGCTGCCAAGTGTGCAGAGAGCCAAAACCCCTGAGGGCCCAGCCTGCAAAGATTTCTATCTGTCGGTGATCACAAGCACCTTGGACAGCTCCCTCATGTCTGACTGTTCTCCATCACAGCAGAAACACACCACTCTGCTCTCATTTCTCTAGTCCTGTTCCTGTTCTGAAGTTGTTAAATAAAGTGTTGGTGCGATAGCGCCACCTGCTGAGCAACAGCAGTGATTACAGACAGCATGGAGCTTGTATTTGTTCATTGACAGTGTATTCAGACCCTTTACTTCAGTTAAAGTACTAATATCACACCGTAAAATTACTCCACTACAAGTAACTAAAAGTATCAAAAGAAAAAGTAATCATATGCAAAATGGCTCAAACTTGATTGTTATATATATTCCAAATATATTATTTGTGCATTTAATTAAGTAGCATTATAAGTCGAGGCAGGGCTCATTTGACTACTTTATTTATTGTAGGTTATAGTAAGTCCATGCGAGAACCAAATAATTTTTATTCATACAGCAAGATATGTATTGTATATGCATGTTACAGCTTTAGTTGAAGGTGTAAGGAGGAAAAAGTGTTCCTAAAACCAAAACCAATCCAAAAACATCACTCAGTGGTCAGTTTTGAGGTTTCTGGCTATTTTTCTCCCATAACAGAGTAGTGAGAACAAAATAATCCAAATCAAACATTTAGGTGTTTATTTCACTTTATATGATCCATTTGCAACTGTTGATTTAATAAATATTATATTATTATAACCTTCACTTAACTCGGAAAATCCCATCCCAAAAACAAAACAATTATAGCTTCAGCTTCATCACAAGTTTCTCCACATGTCATCAAACCATAGTCATCACAGGCATCTTTAGAAAGCTCCCACTCTCCTGCACAGTATTACATGTTTTACATATTCTATATTGCTGTAGCAATGAATTAGATTCAATATTTTGCATTCCATAGGTTATTTCCATAGACTGTCTGAGTGGACGCCAGGCGGTACTTTCTTTCGTTTAACCCATAGACTGTATAAATAATGGACGTAGACACCATGACGTCACCCATAGGGTTCTGAAGAGCGCAAATGAAGCTTAAACCAGCATAAACCTGGTGGAAGAAAACAGACTTGTCAGAAGTGGGATTCGAACCCACGCCTCCAGAGGAGACTACGACCTGAACGTAGCGCCTTAGACCGCTCGGCCATCCTGACTTACGGTGACATCTAAGAACTTGGACTGTTCCGCTCGGCCATCCTGACTGGACTGTAACGTTAGAGAGCTTGGAATCTCTGTACTGCGCATGCTCAGTCCCGCTCAGAAGACAACCAATCGCGTGAGCGCAACAGCACAGTAGATTTACATGAAGTGGACATAAAGTACCGCTCTGAGGGCTGAGAGGACATTCGACTCTGATAGACTCGATAAGCAATCATGCCTGATCCGGCACCCAAAGCAGCCAAGAAGGGCTCCAAGAAAGCCGTTTCTAAGGCCGTCACCAAGAGCGGCAAGAAGAGGAGGACCAAGAGGAAGGAGAGCTACGCCATCTACGTGTACAAGGTGCTGAAGCAGGTCCACCCCGACACCGGCATCTCCTCCAAGGCCATGGGCATCATGAACTCGTTTGTCAGCGACATCTTTGAGCGCATCGCCGGCGAGGCCTCCCGTCTGGCTCACTACAACAAACGCTCCACCATCACTTCCAGGGAGATCCAGACCGCCGTCCGCCTGCTGCTGCCCGGGGAGCTGGCCAAGCACGCCGTGTCTGAGGGCACCAAGGCCGTCACCAAGTACACCAGCTCCAAGTAAACTGCTGCTGCTGCTACAACAACAACACAAAGGCTCTTCTAAGAGCCACCCACTTCATCTGAACAGCGTTTCCTCTTGTCCTTCAAACTTAAGAAAGATTAATAATTAAATAAATCTCATCAAGTCAATATAAGATTAACAAAAAACCCCATAGTTTTCTGTTGACTTGTGTTACAACACAGCAAAACGCAGCAGTAGCGTTTTTCTTTTATGTATCACAATGAATTCTGGTCAGTTTATCCAATAATCAGCATCTTCTCTGTACCTGTGTATGACAAAATTAAATAACTCTAAGACTGTTGAATAATCTAATAGTAAATAAAAGGCTGATGTCTATTTTATTCCTTGAATATGATTAGTATTTTCCTTAAAGCAAATGCATTGTTGTAACAACCTTATTAATAATTAATGTGGTAAACATATATTCCTTTATTCATATGGGGAAATGTCTGGATCACTTGACACTTATTTTTTTCCCACAGTATCTCATCTTTTGCTTTGAAAATTGGGCTCATAACACTGATAAAATGTTTTGAGGGTTAAGTTAGAAAAAAATTTAATATTTTCAGCCTAAAAGGTAATGAAAGATGTCAGCTAAATGGATCATAGTAAAAAGTATTAAATTACATGAAATGGAAATACTCAAGTTAGTACATTACTTGAGTATATGTATTTATTCATTCATCATAAACTCAAACTCAATATAAACTCAATATCTAGGTTTTTCCTCTTTACAGTGCAAAAGTCTGCGTTTCAGTGGAAAACCTTTTATTTCGGCACACCTGTCAAAATGTTTTCTTTTCTTGGAGGCGTATTAGTAGCAGTAGTAGTATTATTACTAATGATATATCACTTGTGTAGCCTAAGAAAGTTTTTTTTTAAAATGCATAAAGTCGAATGCAATTTATAATAGGGAAACAAAAGTGTCTAGCAATAGTATATTATACTGTTCATAGAGGACTTTTAGAATACTTTTCTTCAGCCCATATTTTTAAACATAGCCCCACCATTCATCATGCTCTGTGTCGTATTCTTTGACTTTTTCTAATGTTTGGGGCATTCTTAGTGAAAACTAATTTAATAACAAGCAACAGTTAATACTACATCGTTAAATCTCTACAATCTGTAAGTATATATTTATCATCTTTGTTTGTTTTCGGCTCTAAAACCTTTCCATCTAATGTCCAGATTCACCTTCTAAACTAGAAGAAGCGCTGAGTTTGTCTCCGCCCACCGGAACACATGAGTCCCCTGTTCTCTCTCACGTCCGCAGTTCAGACATTAATACCGGCGGTCAGCCAGCGTCTCCACATTGGTTTGTAACGAGCCAAAGTCAGCAGTAGAAGATGTCTGGCCGCGGTAAGGGAGGTAAAGGACTCGGTAAAGGAGGCGCTAAGCGGCACCGTAAAGTGCTCCGTGATAACATCCAGGGGATCACCAAGCCCGCTATCCGCCGTCTGGCTCGCCGCGGCGGAGTCAAGCGGATCTCCGGTCTCATCTACGAGGAGACCCGCGGTGTGTTGAAGGTCTTCCTGGAGAACGTCATCCGTGATGCCGTCACCTACACCGAGCACGCCAAGAGGAAGACGGTGACCGCCATGGATGTGGTGTACGCTCTCAAGAGGCAGGGCCGCACCCTGTACGGCTTCGGAGGATAAACTACTAACTACTGATACAAACAACAACAAAGGCTCTTTTAAGAGCCGCCAAATACTCTAGAAAGAGACTATTTCCACAGTTACCATTCAAAGTGTTTGCTGGTGTACCTTAATAGAGTAACAAGAAGCTAATCCAGTGAGATTTAACCAGGATTGTTTTACAGGTGGACACATCCATGAAAACATGTCTTTAACAGCTTTTAATGCACTGATTTTTGGCCATAATATTTTACTCGCAATTTATTATCTCAGGGACCGCACTCTCACTTGAAGTGGTCCTCAGTACAACTAAATGCATTTGAGCATGAAATCGTGCAGTGTAAAAATGCACGAAATAACTTCTTGCAACTAATGTTGGTCTGCTGTTCTTGCACTGAAAACAAAATAAATCACAGAAAGTCGTTATTTTTTATTTGCTTCAAACCTTTTGTATTCCTATTCATACTCTTAAACATGAATTTGAGCATGAGATATGTTAGGGTTAGTCACTGCACTGTAAACATATTTAAAGTTGCAGTTCCATATCTGGTTAAGTGCACGCTCCTATATGTGGCCCTGTGGTAGTGTTCATGAAAATATGCGGCCCCCTCCAACATTTAAGTTTCCCATCCCTGATCTATGTAATAGTGTAGTGGCCCACTTGGAATTACCACACGTGAGGCAGAGAGCTTAGACTGGTGTTACTTTTATTCTCTCCTCTTCTCACCTCCTGTACGGCTTCGGAGGTTAACCCTCTGGGGTCTGAGCATATTTTCCCTTTATATACCACATAATATTTACTATACTTTATTTGGTTTGCACAACTTCAACATGATCTGACTTTTTTCAGTTTAACCCACTTTATTAACATATTGAGCCAAAAAATACACACTTCATGAAATCTGAAATTAAATGTTACTATTTATGACAATAAAAAACACAAATATGCTAAATGAACGGTTTCAGACCTGAAAAATGTAAACATAGGTTGCAAATATGAACATATAAAGGTAAAATTAAAATATAATAAAACTGTACATAAAAACTGACCATAAAACATGTTTATTTATAGGAACAGTGTGAAATGATTAGAGCCCTTTTTTCCATTTTTACAAAATGCCACCCCTCCCATGTCCCATCCTACTTTTAACATATTTTTGTACTATCAAATTAAAACGATCATATCTTTGTTTTTTTTACGTGACCTCGGAACGTCAAACAAAAAAGCTGGAGAAAGTTTCAGCCAGCGTGATCATCGACCCCAGAGGACTAAACAACACACTGCTGCTACAAACACAAAGGCTCTTTTAAAAGCCACACACTTTATCTATGGAGGAACTTTGTCATTGTGTATTTATTATTGAACTCTACATCAGATAGAGGTGGGCAATACTGCTGAATATGGAATCAATCCCATGCTCAATAAAGGGCCAAAAAGAAGATGGGAATGCTGATCCTTCTAAAGTTGATGAGTTGAGTTCACCCAGACCAGTAAACTATTTAGGTTCTCATTATATTTGTCCAAACAAAGCTATCTTTATCTTTTTATCAGGCATTAAAATGAACAAGGAATTTAAGAAAATAATGGTCAAGATTTTTTTTCATGCCTTTCTCATGCTTACGATGTAAAATTGTTTTTTTTATTATTACTTTTTTACATGTATACATCAGCAGAAGTTTACTATTAATTAGTAATTAATAAATAAAATAATATAATTGCTATTATACTTTTATGGGGTATATTTATAAACATACTTAAGCGTTTAATTTAGTGTATTGGTTGTGTTAAATCTGTTTTGTTTTTCAATTCTTCACTCTTTCAATTTTTTATTCATACTATTAATATATTTGTTTAACATTATTGGCTCTATAATTATTTTAATAATTATCTATAAGAGTATCATTTAATTTACTAACTTACTATACAAATAGAGTTAAACCTGAAGTTAGATTTTTTTTTCCCGCTCCAAACTGAGCTGCTGTCACGTGCGTTAAATTGACCAATCAGCGTCGTCGGCCCGCCGGCTCTGGCTATATAAAGCAACCAGTGACCGCGCGGCGGCATCACTCTTTTTCTAGCAAGAAGGAGGTAAAGATGGCCAGAACCAAGCAGACCGCTCGTAAATCCACCGGAGGAAAAGCTCCCAGGAAGCAGCTGGCCACCAAGGCTGCCCGGAAGAGCGCCCCGGCCACCGGCGGCGTGAAGAAGCCTCACCGTTACCGGCCCGGTACCGTGGCTCTGAGGGAGATCCGTCGCTACCAGAAATCCACCGAGCTGCTGATCCGCAAGCTGCCCTTCCAGCGCCTGGTCCGAGAGATCGCTCAGGACTTCAAGACCGACCTGCGCTTCCAGAGCTCCGCTGTCATGGCTCTGCAGGAGTCCAGCGAGGCTTACCTGGTCGGACTCTTCGAGGACACCAACCTGTGCGCCATCCACGCCAAGAGGGTCACCATCATGCCCAAAGACATCCAGCTGGCCCGCAGGATCCGTGGAGAGAGAGCTTAGACTCACCCGCTACCACAACAAAACGGCTCTTTTTAGAGCCACTTATCTGCTTTAGAGAGCTTCCATCCCACAATCGGAAATGCATTCATTGATTTCCTATTCTATTTCTTAAGGAAATAGAAATAACATCAATCTGTACATATGAAATACACATGTTGGTAGATTTAAGGGCTATTTTCTCCATCCGTGCAGAGCTCACTTAGTGGTGGTAAAAAATAAAAACATTAAAAATGCCTACCTAGGTTACCATAAATTGTTTATGACAACTGACTTTTAAGGATTGGCCTGGTAAATATCACTACACTTTTCCCATATATAGCCATAAATACTTGGTAAGATGTGTTAAAGAAAGTATTTAATATAGCATACATACTAGAGCATATTCCTTATATTACCTTACCTTACCTTCCTTATATAAAGATTTTCTACTTTGTACAAATCCAACAAATAAGATGCAGGTCACATGCATAATCATTACATATTGATAAGTCACAAGAAAACAATGTAAATGGCTTTAAATTGACACTTAAAAATGCACAATAATACATTTGAAGAATGGTTTTAATCATAAGTCGCCTGGAAGTAAATTAATAACAATGCACTTATCACATGGTGGTTGGTTCACTTTTCCTTGGTTAAACGTGATGGATTTTTAGAAATAAAGGACGTGTTGACTACATAAACTGTATGGTTGAGTGTGTCTCTCTTGCGGACGTAAGTGAAAACCTGCAGCTCAACTTAGCCGCTACATTTCCGGCTAGGATGCATTTCTTTCAAAATAAAAGCAAATTTTGACACTATCTACTGTATGTTGTCATCAGATCATTAACATGCTGAAGCAGGTTATTGTGTATATGTTATTATGTTTTAGGAAATACCCACAATGTATAAACATATTCACTTACTCATACTTATACTTTGGCCCATAAACTTTAAATGTGGTGGAAAGTTAAGTTACTAAAGTACAATTGTTACGTTATTTATTTTTCTATTCATATAACTTTTTATTTTTATTTCAGTACATTTTAGAGGTAAATATTGCCAGCTAAGTTACTTTTCAGATCTACATAGTAGTATTTTAAGTAGTTGAAATTAGCCCAACCATTAATAAGAATAATCCAATAATATATTTGGACTATAAAAAAACAATCTTAGTGGGGACATTTTGCCTAACAAGTACTTTTACTCTTGATACTTTTGTAATTTACACAAGTAAGTTTGGAATGCAGTTAAGACAAATCATTTCACAGTGCAGTATTAGTACTTTTACTTAAATAAGGAATCTAAATACTGTTCTATATGGCCAGGTAATGGAAAGGAATACAGAATTATTTTCTTTTTTTTTTGCTTTCACTTTGTTTTTATTAAAAAGATTGCTTATGCATGTATTTGCAATTGTTTTTATATCGCAAATAAACTTAATTAAAACTGAACACAACTGGCAGCGTTGTTTCCAGTTCATAGTTTCCTACCACTGAAGGAAATTGAAGTTTTAATTGATACGAATTTCCACAAATAACCCACAACTACAAGTTTTTGTCAACTCCTGACAATGTCTCTTAAAGTAGTAGTTTGTAGTAGACGTAATGGCTAAAACATTAAGCATGATTTTTTTTAAAGTGTGTCTTTAAAAAATAAAGTGTCACTGTCATCACAATGCAGAAATAAAACTGATATAATATATTTCATTTTTATAGAGCTTTAAAGTTACTGAATTTCGTTGTCTGAATTACAGTGACAATTAACTCCCTTAAATATCGTTATTCTTATTTTTATTTGTTGTCTTATTTGGTTGAACTAGATAACTAATGAAGGACTTGTCCATTTGTACATCTCAGTTGTTCAGTCACTCTCTTGGGGCTGGACCCTACCATCTACAGGAGCATCTCAATAAATTAGAATATGATGGAAAAGTCCATTTCCAGTAGTTCAAATCGAACAGCCCAACCAAGTATTGAGTCATATAGATGGACATACTTTTCAGAGGCCAACATTTCCATATTAAACCTACTTTTTAAAATTGGTCTTTTGTAATATTCAAATGTTTTGAGACACTTCATTAAATGTAAGCCATAATCATTATAATTAGAAGAAATTAAATAAATAAAGACATGACATGTTTCATTCTGTGTGTAATGGATCTATATAATGTGTTATTTCCACTGTTTGAATTGAATTACTGACATCAATAAACTTTTTTAATGATATTCTAATTTATTGAGATGCACCTGTCGAAGCAACCATTCGCTTCAAAATAATATAGTTAAGTTAATTTTTATTGAAAACGTGTAGCATTTTATTCTGAAAAACACCTGCGGCTGTCCAGCAGGAAGCTTGAACCGAGCTCGTTTCTGATTGGACGACCACAGTTACGATCAATTCGACCAATCAGAGCGCAGCAGCGTTGCTACATATTGTCTGAGTGGACGCCAAGCGGTACTTTCTTTCGTTTAACCTCGAAGAAAACAACCATCTGAAGATGTCTGGACGTGGTAAGGGCGCCGGTAAAGCCAGAGCAAAGGCCAAGAGCCGCTCCTCTCGTGCCGGGCTCCAGTTCCCGGTCGGTCGTGTCCACAGGCTGCTGAGAAAGGGAAACTACGCTCAGCGTGTCGGTGCCGGAGCTCCGGTCTACCTGGCGGCCGTGCTGGAGTACCTGACCGCTGAGATCCTGGAGCTGGCTGGAAACGCTGCCCGCGACAACAAGAAGACCCGCATCATCCCCCGTCACCTGCAGCTGGCTGTCCGCAACGACGAGGAGCTCAACAAGCTGCTGGGCGGAGTCACCATCGCTCAGGGCGGCGTGCTGCCCAACATCCAGGCGGTCCTGCTGCCCAAGAAGACCGAGAAGGCCGCCAAGAAGTAAACATGGACCCTCTCTGACCCTTTAAAACAATACAAAGGCTCTTTTAAGAGCCAACCACTATTTCCAAGAGAGCAGATTTCTACAGAAGTAAAAACGTACAACAATCACACTAACATGCAGGCTGATTGGCCCCCATAAGTCTTCTTGTGTAAAGAGGATATCAAAGATGCACATTGAGGCGTTTATTTACTACACTATTCAACTGGAGGTGTTTTGGAAATGTACATTAATAAAAATATACATCATTGATTATTACATTTCAGAACGTAATACTCTACTCCAAATATATGAAGTCACTATAATTAATTTAAGGGCTACTAACTACAACTAAATATTACTGATTTTATTCAAATATCACTGTATATTGACAAACATTCAGATCAAGACGAGTTATTTTCCCAACCTAGGCACCTAATAACGGAAATAACCAACTTGAAAAACATTTTCGTTAATTGAAATGAGGTTTTTATGAAAAACAAATGAATTGCATTGTTTGGTTACAAAACTAACGAATTATGGTGAAAATGTCCGTTTTCATTTTGACAACTTCTTTCATATGTAAACCTTTGACATCTATTGCATCTATCTAGATTTATGACTTAAACCTTTTAGGGCTGAGATGGATAAGACAAAGGAAATAAAGGCAACATTTATTGTGACTTTTTTTTAAACTAATCAAATACCCGATTACATAAAAAATAAAAGAAATTCAAACTAAAAAGAACCAAATTAAAAGTAAGCATTTTCCAAAAACACTAAAAACTCGCTAAAACTGAATTTCAAAACAGAAATTCACAACGAAATTAAGACAAACTAATGTATTACAACCTCATTGTGTTCACTAAGCAGAGTTTTTGTAAATTTGACTGACACTGTACCTTGAGTTAAAAAAAAAAAAGTGTATACCCCCATTTTGGTTTAAGAATAGAAATAGACATTTTTGCAAAAAGTATAAAAGAATTAAACATTTTACTTATCTTGAATAATCCTAAATACACAATATAAATCACTCATTTTAAATTGACATTATTTCCTTCCATTTTTTTCCCTTGACATTGTATGGATGTTATTTATTGCAATTTATAAACCTACAGTCAACCTTTTGTAAACACTTAAATATCTTTGTTGCCGTCTAGGTTTGCCTTAAGATTTTTTTAAACTATAATAATCTTGAGTATGTGACTAATATGCTGAAAGAAATGTCCCAGAATTAAAATGTTTTAATCAGTCATTTTAGGGAGCAATTCATAGTAGTCTTGTGCCTAATATCAATATACTGCTAATAATCATACAGCACCAATAAGAGGATTTTCCTCTTTAGATGGAGTGTTTGGCTCTTAAAAGAGCCTTTGTTGATGAGTGATGTGCAGCTCACTTCTTCTTGGCTGCTGCTTTCTTGGCTTTGGGCTTGGCAGCAGCAGGCTTCTTTTTGGGGGTTTTCTTGGCCGCAGGAGGCTTTTTGGGCGTGGTGGCCTTCTTGGCTTTGGGCTTGGGGGCCTTCTTGGGGCTCTTGGTGGCTTTCTTGGGAGATTTCTTGGCGGCTGCCGGCTTCTTTGCTGCCGAAGCCTTGGGCTTGGTGGCCGCTGCAGCTTTCTTGGCTGCGGGCTTCTTGACTTTAGCTGCAGCTTTCTTAGCTGCGGGCTTCTTGGCCTTGGGCTCGGCGGCCTTCTTGGCGAGCTTGAAGGATCCGGAGGCCCCGGTCCCTTTAGTCTGGCTCAGAGTCCCGTTAGCGACCAGGCCCTTGACGGCGGTCTTGACGCGGACCTTGTTCTTGTCCACATCGTACCCGCCGGCAGCCAGAGCCTTCTTGATAGCGGCCAGAGACGAGCCGCCCCGCTCCTTGGATGCGGACACAGCTTTTAAGACGAGCTCTTTGACGCTGGGACCAGGACCAGGACCAGGACCAGCCGCTTTGGCTTTGGGAACCTTCTTCTTCGCTGCTTTGGCCGGGGCCGGGGCGGCGGGGGCCACTTCTTTATCTGCCATCACTTCTCTGAGCTTTGTTCCTCACCACAGAGTCTGAGGGACTGTTGCAGAGCTCGGAGCAGCGGGCTGTACTTGAACACACCATGAGAACCGTGGAGACTCAACCAGGCCGCGGCTCCTCTCAGCTCTGTGAAAGCCGGGACACTTGTGTTTTCTCTGCTCTGATAAAAGAATAAAAACTAAATGTAGGAGCCGAGCTGGAGGCTGAGAGTGACGGAGCTGCTAGCGGACTTGTTTCTCTTCATGTTGAAGTCATGGAGAGTTCTGATGCTCTCTGCTTTTTGTTGGTGGAGCCTCCAAACCTCACCTCTTCACCGCCAACAACACCACTTCTTAGCGGCTTTTCGCACTTATTTCTCTCCTAAAATGATTTAAAATGCATCAGAGCTCCGATAAAAAACATTTCCCAGCTGCTCCACATGTTTGTCCAGAGACTGAATATAAAAACAAACATCTCCTCCTAATGAATTTATAATAAAATTAAGTTATTCTGGTCGCAGCAAACACACTGATGAGGCTGATGCTTATGATGCAGTTGAGCTGCTCTGTTTCTCAACTTGTCCTCTGCTGAAGGCTATTTTTAAATTATTCCACTATAAACAATGAAAACACCCTGAAAATCACATGTCACCTGTCTTTGGCAGCACAGTTAGTTGTTTTAGTTTCTATTTATAGTTTTTCATTGACAGCTATCAGCTAGAGCTCCACTGGTGAGACAGAAAGTAGGACTGACTGACACAGTTTCTGCATGATAATAAACTATTAATCATTGTTCAAACTGTCTCATGAAAGCAATCGGATCTAAAATGGTAAACATTAATATTATACCAACAATAACTTTAGACTTCGGACATATTTTTGTTGCATTGGCTCTTAGTGGGTGGATGATTACAATAAAACAACAAAATAAGTACTTAAAAAGCTAAAGTCACTAAAATAAATATACATATGAATACAGATACTGTAAAAAAAAATATGATGTATATTACACGGAGAGAGTATAGCATTGAGAGTGTAAAGTACACTAGTACAGCACAAAAATATATAAAGGGATTTTGTTTTAAATTTTAGACCTGTTCTAATGCACTCTACTTCTAACCTGGATTACATGGTGGTAAATAAATTAAAAAGTTAAAAACATGCTATGTTAAAGAATAAACCTGTTCTCTAACATTTCTGTCAGTTTGTCCTCCTTAAGTCTGACTCTTACTACATGTCACAGGATTTTTTTTTATTTTATTTTTTAATAAACTGAGGGTTATACTGTTCTTCTCCTGAATGATGATATTATTGTCAGACACATTGACAGCAGAGAAAAGCATACCAGGATCAGCCGGACTGTAGCTAATGTTAGCAGACTGAGAATTCAAATAAATAATTATTAAAGAAATATTCAAAAATATCTTACAAATGACCTATTATAACAAATGTTTCTCAAATGTCAGGTATATGAGGTTCTGAGCCTTGGAATAAATTAATACAGAGAAACAGAATAAAAGGAAAGAAATAAGAAATAAAATGTTTTGCACAATTGTATAAATAAGCTTTTGAAGTTTCACCAATTGCCTCCCGGTTAAATAACCTGTATGTACATAACTTTATCCAATCCACTTTATTTATATAGCACGTTAATAGCAAACACAGGGTTTTCAAAGAGCTGCACACAAAGATAAAAACAATAAATAGATAACACAATAAAAAAGTAGACAATAAAACGATAAAATGAAATAGACTTACATAAAAATAAATAAAATGTACTGCCCACACAATTTAAAATAAGCATGTATACACATAAAATCATAAAAGAAATCATAAAATCAACACTCGTAGTGTTAAAAGCCAAAGAGAAGAGGTGGGCTATAAGAAGAGATTTAATATATGTTAAGGCTGCTGTTATAGTGGTATTTTGCCTCTAGTTTACATTTATATATTCTGTTTCTCTAAATGCATGTAGAGAAGTCATCAATAATCACATTGTTTGAGTATAATGGTCTGCTGAGTTTGTCTCCGCCCACCGAGAGACGCGTCACCTGTTCTCTCTCACGTCCGCAGTTCAGACATTAATACCGGCGGTCAGACAGCGTCTCCTCATTGGTTTCTATCGACCCAAAATCAGCAGTAGAAGATGTCTGGCCGCGGTAAGGGAGGTAAAGGACTCGGTAAAGGAGGCGCTAAGCGGCACCGTAAAGTGCTCCGTGATAACATCCAGGGGATCACCAAGCCCGCTATCCGCCGTCTGGCTCGCCGCGGCGGAGTCAAGCGGATCTCCGGTCTCATCTACGAGGAGACCCGCGGTGTGTTGAAGGTCTTCCTGGAGAACGTCATCCGTGATGCCGTCACCTACACCGAGCACGCCAAGAGGAAGACGGTGACCGCCATGGATGTGGTGTACGCTCTCAAGAGGCAGGGCCGCACCCTGTACGGCTTCGGAGGTTAAACTACAAACTACTGCCTAGGACAACAACAACAAAGGCTCTTTTAAGAGCCACACACTTCATCTATGGAGAAACTTTCATTTTGTATATAATTGAACTGAATCGGATAATTGTTTTTCTTGATGATTATTGTTATTTTGGTTATTTAAATAGGCTATTTAATAAAGAATAACCATATATCATTTTATTATTAAATTAATTGATAAAATCAATAACTAGTTGGCTAAATGCACACTTCATCTATGGAGAAACTTCCCGTCCTTTTGAATATAATTGAACTGAAAAGGATAATGGTGGTACTTGATAATTATTTTAGTTATTTAAATTATATAAAAAAAAAAAAACATCTATAATTTTTTTAAATAAATTAATTGATGTAATCAAATTGCCATAACTAGTTGGCTAAATGCGCACTTCTGCCAGACGAAAAACTATTATTAGAACAAATTCCCCTGTGAAAAAAGTACAGGATGCATTTTCAGTGTTTTTACCTTTGGTTCTGTTACTTCGTCACGAAAATGTATAACCATTTGCATAACATTCACATGAATGTTCAATTTCACAATTCATAAACTTAGTATTACACACACACACATATATATATATATATATATATATATATATGTATATATATAATGGAAATATTTTCTTTGATAATTGTACATGTTACAAATGTTTAACTTAATTACTTAATTTAACAGAATAAATCTCCCTTGCAGTTAGGCAATTTCACATTTACACTATAAGAATACCAACAGAAAGAATACACATGGCTGAATCATAACGTGCCGTTATAATCCATGAGTTCGAACCTTCGAACCATAACACAGTGTAGCGGTTAACGGTTAATGCGCGTGCCTTTAACCAAACTGCCGTTGTAACTGATTTCAACTGAATTTTAACTGTAACTGTTTTTAACTGTACATTAGTATTATCTTAAACATTTTAACATTGTATCAAGCCAACAACCACAAAGTCCCAGGAGCCGAAAGAAACAAGGAAACAAAGAAACAAAGTAACAGTTGGCACTTTAATATTTACATACTTAACATGCATTTAGCTTACAAACCACATATCACCAGGGATTCATATTCGTTTTTCAACATTTATAGTCATATTTTTAAAAAAGTGAGTAATTAACCTGAAATTAAAACACAGAAATCAGTGAACCAGACCCACGGTTGCTCATTCTCCATCCATCTGGATTATGAGCTCTACCTCGCCATTCGTTGCCTAGAGACCCAGTGACGCTGCCGGCAGGCGCCGCCATCACCCAACGTCCACCTGACGCAACAGCGCGTCACCGTGTGCTTCCTCGTGCGACCCACACCAAACCAGACGGACCACAATGAACCAATACCATAGCAACAAACCCAAAAAAAGTGACTCTCAGAGGAAATAAACAGCTGTAACCGGTCAACAAAAACACATATTTTGTATCACAAAACATAAGGGAAACCAGTGTTGAAAGTGTTGTTAGATAAATAATACCGCAGCGGCCTCTTGTGGCTACCTGTTACCATGACAACGCTGAGTGAGGTTGATTTTGTCCTCATAACTGCACCATTCAATTTTATTTTAGGGAGCAGTGGATAATGGCTACTACACAAGAAACGACTCCTCGGTGGAAAAACAACCATTATAGTCAGAACTTCACTCCGGGTAACTCTTTAACTTTAAAACATTTTGAGTTTCTTTGTTAATTAGATATCGTTAGTGGTCAATTAACGTATTAGACAACTGGTATGTTAGCCATCTAGCTATAGCTAGCTTAACCTCCTGTGACCCTGCGTCCTCACATTTCATTTTAGGTTTTCTGGACCTTAGTAGGCGGGTCTGTATCAGATTATAAAAGTTCAATACCACGCTCACTTTTTTCAAAATGCAGTTTGTTTTACTCGATCCTGTTTTGTAGCGTGAAGTTGTTTCCTTCTGCTGCTGGTTTAACTCTTTTTAACAATGTGGCTCTACAGTCTTTTGCTGAGTTTTGACCTCAAGTGGCTTTTCCTGTTTATTTTTATTTTGATCCTAATAGCAGACTTTCTAAAATATAGGAATCCCCCAAACTATCCTCCAGGACCGCTGGCTCTCCCTTTTGTGGGAAATGTCTTCAGTATGGACAGAAAACATCCATACATTTATTTTACCAAGGTAAAGTTGAATTCATGAATATTTCTTTTTATAGTGTTAATTATATTAAGACATTCAAGATCAATAGCTATGTTTCCTAATGTATGGCATTTAAAAAAGGGAAAGAAAACCATTTTAAATTATTTCTGTTAATTTGCCTCAAGAATTTAACTTTAAATTGTTCTGACTCTTCCAATAAAGAAACTAATAGCAGATAGTGACTTTTTGTGTCAAACTGTAAATATAAATGTTTAGGTTTAGTTTTATTTTATTTGCACAGTTAGAATTACATCAAATGACAGAGATAACATATAGTGTAAATTGCAGGGAGAGGCAGAAAACCTGCTTTAATTCACCCACACTATTTCTCATATTTCTAGACAAAGTCCAGGCAGAGATAGACAGAGTGATCGGACAGAGTCGACTGCCCTACACTGATGCTGTCATCCATGAGGTCCAGAGGATGGGAAACATTGTTCCTCTCAATGGACTCAGGTTGGCCGCCGAGGACACAACACTTGGTAGTTACTTCATACCGAAGGTGCATTTAGTATACAGTCATCTCAAAGGTGCAACTTGTGAGACATGGCCAGAGGTTTAGTTCATAACATTCAAAGAACAGAAAAATTTACAGTTTTGACATAATGCCAAAGACCAAAACTCTAATGCATACCAGCAAGTCACGCACCATCCTGGCTTGTAATACCGAGGCCTGATTTAACAAAGACGGTTTGTTTACAATCAGCGGCGGACACCATGTGTATAGTTAGCATGCTGGTTGTTTACAGTCACCGGGGGACGCTCTGCACAGTTAGCGACGGCGACCGCAGTTGTTGTGCAGCTGCTGAGCTGAACAGTGAAATCTGAAATGTTTTAAAAGGCCACAGTTTTTTTCACTTTTATGCGACAATAATCCGCTGCACAATCGAATCCATGAGCCCCCATTCTGTCCCTTAATAATTTGAAGACGTTGTTTTTGTGTGTATTCCCAAGCAACTGTGTAATGTGATCGTGGGACCATTTTTCGATAACACATCATTAGACTAAGTCTGTCCATGAGACATTTTTCAGGCCTACCGTTCCTGGTGCTGTTTCACAAATTTCCGTCCAAATTCAACCCAGAAGGCAATGTGCTTTGGTTCGCTTCCTTCACCTGCAGTGAACCGAACTCTGGTGCACTTGGAAGCAACCCGAGACCCCTATTTTTTAACTGATCAGAGTTTGGTTCCTTGGTTCGCACCAGAGTTAATTTGAATGTTAACACCAGTAAAAAAAAACAAACAGACAATCCAACAAAACACACCACAGTTCGTTTCAAGTGGACAAAACAGCTCAGGAGTAAAAGCACCCTTGGTTTGGAAAGTTCATTAGATGATTTTAAGGAAACTGCAGGGTTTATCTTGATTCAAACTACACTATTTTTTAACATTGTCATCACTGCAATTAGTAAATCATATAATTCTTGCACAAGGTGAAATGCTGCCCTATGAGAGTATCGTTGCAGAACCTATAGATCTTGTTTTTCAGGGTACGATCGTGATGCCCATGCTGACCTCTGTGATGTTTGACAAGACTGAATGGGAGACTCCAGACACCTTCAACCCCGGACATTTCCTAGATGCTGAGGGAAAGTTTGTAAAGAGAGAAGCTCTTCTGCCTTTCTCTGCAGGTAAACTACATTAAACTCAATCTTAATCACAATCTGGACAGAATATTTGTTTTGTCCTTACTCTTTATTCTTTCACCTTCATTTGTTTGTGGACTCTTCAGGGAAACGTGTGTGTCTTGGAGAAGGCCTCGCCAAGATGGAGCTGTTCCTGTTTTTGGTTGGTTTACTACAGAAGTTCTCTTTCTCTGTTCCTGATGGAGTAGAGTTGAGTACAGAAGGAATTACTGGAGTTGTACGTGTACCGCTCCCCTTCAAAGTTCACGCCAAGGCTCGCTGAATTATACAATATCTCAATCTCAGTCTTTGACTGTTGCATCACACCCTCATGTACTGAGGGCCTTTTTTTATTACTGCTTGTACATTTAATTCTATGAAATTATTATTTTTTCAGACACAGGGAGGGCAAATAACTTTAAGTGCAAAATAGTATTCAGCAGGTCAGACAGGTTCAGACAGTCTTCTGCCCACAAGCGCTGATGCACACAAGAAAATCTGGCTGCTCAAAGGGCACAATGCATTTTATGTTAGTACATGTGCTGCTGGGATGATGAGAAAATGCAGGTGAGTGAGTGAGTGAAACAGTGAAACAGTGAAAAATTTAAATGTTGCAAATGTGAACAACATTTGCAAAATTAAAAAAAATTTATTGAGCATGATAGTGTTTTGAAAGTAAAAAAAAGATTCAAAATAGCATATTATGTTGGACTAAAGGACTAAAAAAGACACAAAATGACCAAAAAAAGAAACAAAAAAAACACAAAATGACTAAAAAAAGACACAAAATGACCAAAAAAAGAAACAAGAAAAAAAACACAAAATGACTGAAAAAGACACAAAATTACAAAAAAAATTACAAAATGACCAAAAAAGACATAAAATGAGACGACAGAATGACAAAAAAAAACCCACAGAAGACACAAAATGACAAAAAAAGACACAAAATAACTAAATAAGACACAACAACAGACACAAAATGACCAAAAAAGACACAGAAAGACATGAAAAGGATTAAAAAATTGACAAAATAGCCCAAGACCCCATAGAGTTAACACACAAGTACACAGTAAGATAAGACATATAAAACATGACCACCAGAGGGCGCCATTGTAATAGATCAGATGTAGAGCTTCAAGTTACTGCACTTGTTTGGAGGAAGTGAATCAGCATTTCTTCAATAATTGATGGTTGTACTTAGTTGTTTTTTTTAAGTAAAAATGACATATTTTCTAGTCCCAGATTATCCAGTGTAAGCATTTTCTGCTTTTCTCTACATATATATACTTAATGTATGGCTCACATATATTCAATCAGCACCTTAGGATATTGTTAAACGCACTTAAAAACAACTGTCTATGTATGTCTTCTGTTATGTATTCAAATCAAATATTAACAGAGAAACTTCATAGACTGTCATGAATCAGCACTTTCTTGCTGTGAACATCATAATACAATCTGGAAACAAGGTACAAAGTCTGAAAAAAGCCATGGCCTCACAGTTCACTCAGGGATAACTTCTGACACAATTTGTCAGCATTACAGAGATGAGGTGAGTATTTAATATACGCCCTATGTGTCATGTGTCATCTGTTATTGCATAGTTGCATGCAATAGTTGTGTCATCAAGGCAATATCATGCTCCACAACATGGCAGTCATTATAAGATGTATTGAACTTAAATATGGTAAAAAAAAAAAAAAAAAGAAAATAATAATAATAAAATCAGTCCTGCAGCTCTATGGAATCAGCACAATCATGGCTAGAAGTGTGAACTCAAAAAATGTTTTTGGTGCAGGCTAACACAGTTATAATGGTATAAATCAGAAAAAGCAAGTTGAATCACATTGATAATTGTTTTTGTTTTTTGGCATCAAAAACTGATGCCAACATGACATGGTGAAGATTTTTCAACAGATTTTTAACTGACATAATAGCCGAAGATTTCAGAGGGTTAACAGGATCGAGTTATTACAAACGGTTTATTTTTATCAAAGTTTTTAATGAGACTTTTGGAATGAAATAGTTTTTTACAGAAATATCACAATTTTAATGTTGGTTTTGGTTACTTTTTTGGAAACGGAAACTTTACGGTCAAATTTTGAAAATAATCCCTTTTCAGAGGGTTGGACATTACAGCTTTGTGCCGTGCTCACAAAGGACATGAAGATCATGACCCAAAGCCACAGAGAAAGTAAAATTGTCATTAACCCTTAACCACCAACACTTAACAGATAAGCCTGTTTTAGCACTTCAACGGAACATTCAGCAGTAAGATAAAGTTTTCTCATCAGTAATGATCTTATTAGTGCAGATAACATTTACTGGTACAAATGGTTTCATGGACTCTAGAGGGTTAAAACTAGCAAACTCACTCTAAAAACGAATTAAAACTAACTGAATTTGAAAACAAAAAAATCACAACGAAATTAAAACTAAAACTACACTGTAATAAATTATTCTCTAGTCATTTCATTTTACATAATTTATTTGATAAAATGTATTCAATATAAATGTGTCCTTGATTTTGAGACAGTTGTTTAAATAACTTTAATATAAAAATGTTTGAGATAGAATCTACTTATTTTGATCATATTAAATATAATCTTTAGGTGTATGTTATTCTAAATCAAGAGAATTTTTTTTTCAGTTTACATGTCTGTGCATACACTGTAAAAAAAAAGATAAACACTAGCTACTCAATAAAAATAAGGCAACAGATTGCACGCAATATTATTTATAAAATCTAACCACGTTACAAGTTGAGTTAATAACAACTTAACAGGAAGTGTTAATTAAAAACGGAAAATGACCAAAAAAAGAAACAAAAAAACAAAAAATGACTAAAAAAGACACAAAATGACAAAAAAAAATACAAAATGACAAAAAAAGACACAAAATAACTAAATAAGACACGACACCAGACACAAAATGACAAAAAAAAGACACAAAAAAGACATGTGACCAAAAAAGACACAAAATGACTTACAAAGACACAAAAAGACATGAAAAGGATTAAAAAATTTACAAAATAGCCCTATAAGACTCCATAGAGTTAACACACAAGTACACAGTAAGATAAGACATATAAAACACGACCACCAGAGGGCGCCATTGTAATAGATCAGATGTAGAGCTTCAAGTTACTGCACTTGTTTGGAGGAAGTGAATCAGCATTTCTTCAATAATTGATGGTTGTACTTAGTTTTTTTTAAAGTAAAAATGACATATTTTCTAGTCCCAGATTATCCAGTGTAAGCATTTTCTGCTTTTCTCTACATATATATACTTAATGTATGGCTCACATATATTCAATCAACACCTTAGGATATTGTTAAACGCACTTAAAAACAACTGTCTATGTATGTCTTCTGTTATGTATTCAAATCAAATATTAACAGAGAAACGTAATAGACTGTCATGAATCAGCACTTTCTTGCTGTGAACATCATAATACAATCTGGAAACAAGGTACAAAGTCTGAAAAAAGCCATGGCCTCAGAGTTCACTCAGGGATAACTTCTGACACAATTAGTCAGCATTACAGAGATAAGATGAGTATTTAATATCAACATCTGTTATTGCATAGTTGTATGCAATAGTTGTGTCATCAAGGCAATATCATGCTCCACAACATGGCAGTCATTATAAGATGTATTGAACTTAAATATGGTAAAAAAGAAAATAATAATAAAATCAGTCCTGCAGCACTATGGAATCAGCACAATCATGGCTAGAAGTGTGAACTCAAAAAATGTATTTGGTGCAGGCTAACACAGTTATAATGGTATAAATCAATTAGCAAGTTGAATCACACTGATAATTGTTTTTGTTATTTTTTAAATGGAAGTTATTTATACAACACTTGTCCAAGTGGCAACAAGTGTCTTAGATATGAGGGGGATTGGGTCTGTACATGCTACACATATTGAACTATTTGCATTTTTACAGCCTCTCCTGTCCTCTCCTCTCAGCTCTGTGTAAACAGATTTTCAATGAATATTTGTCATGTGACCATTTGTCTCAGCAGAATCAATCATGTCTTCACAGTGTCTCTGATGAGCAGAATTAATGTGTTTAACCTTCTGGAGTCCAAGAAACCACCTGCTTATTACTTCTTCATGACGTGAAGACATAAAAATGAAGCTACATTGAGTCTCTTCATCAGCTTCCCTCTAAAGTTCTGGCTTGAAACTCCATACCAGATTTTTTTAAATGATATTCAGCCAAGTAAAACCAGAGATAATGTCAAATATATTTAGTATAAGATTAAAATTCTGTGTGTGAAACATCATTTTCAAGATCAGATTTTATGTTTTCCTTTGCTTCTTTTGGGTTCAACATTTTGATCAAGTAAGTCAAAGTTAACTCTATGGAGTCTTATAGGGCTATTTTTGAATCCTTTTCGTGTCTTTGTATGTCATTTTGTGTCTTTTTTCGTCATTTGTGTCTTTTTTAGTTATTTTGTGTCTTTTTTTTGGTCATTTTCTGTCATTTTCTGTCTTCTGTGGGGTTTTTTTGGGTTATTCCGTCTTCTCATTTTGTGTCTGTTTTGGTCATTTTGTGTCTTTTTTTTAAAGTCATTTTGTGTCTTTTTGTGCCTTTCTTTGGTCTGCTATGTTTTTACGTCTGGATGTGATGAAGAAGCCATGCTTTGGCGCTTTTGGAGACTCCAGAGAGTTAAAAATGAATTATCAGGACATATAGGTGAGGTTGCGCTGAAAAAACTGATGCCAACATGACATGGTGAAGATTTTTTAACAGATTTTTAACTGACATAATAGCCGTAGATTTCAGAGGGTTAACAGGATCGAGTTATTACAAACGGTTTATTTTTTATCAAAGTTTTAAATGAGACGTTTGGAATGAAATTATTTTTTACAGAAATATCACAATTTTAAGGTAGGTTTTGGTTACTTTTTTGGAAACGAAAACTTTACGGCCAAATTTTGAGAATAATCCCTGTTCAGAGGGTTGAAAACCTCCAGAGCAGTCTTAACTGGTGGCGTATCAACAATATGGGTGAATCTCTCTGGGGCTGAGGGTTGGAGTGGGCTTGTCTGCGTGCTTGGCTTCTGTTCTGGTGACATGAAGATCATGACCCAAAGCCACAGAGAAAGTAAAATTGTCATTAACCCTTAACCACCAACACTTAACAGATAAGCCTGTTTTAGCACTTCAACGGAACGTTCAGCAGTAAGATAAAGTTTTCTCATCAGTAATAATCTCATTAGTGCAGATAACATTTACTGGTACAAATGTTTCCATGCACAAGGGTCGGGCTTGTTTTTTTTCCTGTTAACCCTCTGAAATCTTCGGCTATTATGTCAGTTAAAAATCTGTTAAAAAATCTTCACCATGACATGTTGGTATCATTTTTTTCAGCTTTACCTCACCTATATGTCCTGATAATTCATTTTTAACTTTGACTTACTTGATCAAAATTTTGAACCCAAAAGAAACAAAGGAAAACATAAAATCTGACCTTGAAAATGATGTTTCACACACAGAATTTTAAACGTTGCAAATATGAACACAGGTTACAAATATAACATATAACAGGTAAAATGAGGATAATATCTATATTTTATTTATTTCTTTTCTCCTTATTGTTTATGATTTATGATGATTTTAAACTCTAAGCTATATTTATACAGGGTTTATTTTATTTTTATTTTTTTCTCAGGGTAAATGTATATTGTAATTGTTTGTAATGTTATTCTATTTTGAAGATGGTGTAATTGTATATTGGATTTTTATAGTATTGTGATTTTGTATGTAGTTGTAAAAGCCCAACAAGGGACAGGAGTTGAAAATTAGCTGAAGCTATATCTCTGTATGCAGCACATCAGATGCATGTCCTGTATCTATGCTAACTGCATTGTCCCTATCAAATAAAATACATTATACTAAATATATTTGACATTATCTCCGGTTTGACTTGGCTGAATATCATTACAAAAAAATCTGGTATTGAGTTTCAAGCCAGAACTTTAGAGGGAAGCTGATGTCAAGACTCAATGTTGCTTTATTTTTATGTCTTCACGTCATGAAGAAGTCATGTGCAAATGGTTTCATGGACTCTAGAGGGTTAAAACTAGCAAACTCACTCTAAAAACGAATTAAAACTAACTGAATTTGAAAACAAAAAAATCACAACGAAATTAAAACTAAAACTACACTGTAATAAATTATTCTGTAGTCATTTCATTTTACATAATATATTTGATAAAATGTATTAAATATAAATGTGTCCTTGATTTTGAGGCAATTGTTTAAGTAACTTTAATATAAAAATGTTTGAGATAGAGTCTACTTATTTTGACCACATTAAATATAATCTTTAGGTGTATGTTATTCTAAATCAAGATATTTTTTTTACAGTTTACATGTCTGTGCATACACTGTTAAAAAAAAAGATAAACACTAGCTAGTCAATAAAAATAAGGCAACAGATTGCACGCAATATTATTTATTAAATCTAACTACGTTACAAGTTGAGTTAATAACAACTTAACAGGAAGTGCCTGTCAATTAAAAACTGACTAATTCTATTGTGTTGGATTCATTCAAAATTCTCTCGATTGAGAATTACATACACATAGAGATTATATTTAATGTGATCAAAATAAGTAGATTCTATCTCAAACATTTTTATATTAAAGTTACTTAAACAACTGCCTCAAAATCAAGGAGTCATTTATATTTAATACATTTTATCAAATATATTAAGTAAAATGAAATTACTACAGAATCATTTATTACAGTGTAATGATAAATCCAAAGCTATTATAACCTCGTTAATCAGTTGTTGCACATGAGGGCGTAATGTCTTGGTGTTTTCGAGGAAAACAGAGAGGGAACAGAAGTCAGCGGCAGTCTGATACGGAAAGTTTTCTCATCAGTAATGATCTCATTAGTGCAGATAACATTTACTGGTACAAATGTTTCCATGCACAAGGGTCGGGCTTGTTTTTTTTCCTGTTAACCCTCTGAAATCTTGGGCTATTATGTCAGTTAAAAATCTCTTAAAAAATCTTCACCATGCCATGTTGGTATCAGTTTTTTCAGCTCAACCTCACCTATTTGTCCTGATAATTAATTTTTAACTTTGACTTACTTGATCAAAATTTTGAACCCAAAAGAAACAAAGGAAAACATAAAATGTGATCTTGAAAATTATGTTTCAGACACAGAATTTTAAACGTTGCAAATATGAACACAGGTTACAATCATATCATATAACAGGTAGAATGAGGATGATCTCTAGTTCTATATTTTTATACTAAATATATTTGACATTATATCATGTTTTACTTGGCTGAATATCATTTAAAAAATCTGCAATATACTATTTATGACAATAAAAAACACAAATATTTCCAATGAACTGTTTAAGACGTGAAAAATGAAAAAAACATAGGTTGCAAATATGAACATATAAAGGTAAAATTAAAATATAATAAAACTATACATAAAAAATGACCATAAAAACATGTTTATTTATAGGAACAGTGTTAGATGATTAGACGCCTGCCTCTTCCCATCCTACTTTTACACTTGAATAAATGTGTTTGTACTATCAAATTAAAACGATCATATTTTTTTTTTTTTTTTTTTTTTACATGACCTCGGAAAGTCAAACAAAAAACTGGAGAAAGTTCCAAGTCTGTTATTTGGAGTGAAGTCCACAGCAGCGCTCCACGTGACCTTGTTTTTTGTTACGGCGCTTAAAAAAAAAAACACGTTATCATAGACCCCAGAGGATTAAAGTCCATATTCATGGAACAAGACACACCTGAGTTTGCTTGGTTGGATGTTTTTGGGGCATGTTGGCTCCATGTGACCTTTCTGTCCACACATATAACACATGAGAGTGCTTCCAGGAGGTTTTAATGGGGTAATAAACCAACTTGGAGCTCAGAAAACATGCTGAAACAACTGCTACGAGTTTAATTTAAGAGCTGATATCTATCAGAATCAGAATCACTTTATTAGTCCCTTGAAGGGAGATTTGTTTTGCAGCAGGACACACAAGACAAGGTACACAACGATAACATAATAAGACCCAATTAAATATCTAATAAAACACGCACAAAGAAACGCCATATGCATATATAAAATCACTGACACATGTTCGTTGCAGAGCTGATACCCCTAAATGGAGAGTTACTACCTAGTATAGGTAAAAAGTGCAATGTGCAGATGTGCAAGAGGCAGACTTATGAAGATGAGCAATTTGAGGGCTACTTTCTATTAGTTAAATAAATGGCAGTTGGTATAAATGAGACCTGGAGTCTTTTAGTCCTCCACCTAGGGGCCCTAAGACGACGACCTGAGGGCAAGAGCTCAAATTCATTCCGAACATTTAACATGGTTTTATTGATAATGATTTTGGTTATAATCAATAAAAACATGGAAAATGTTTAGATATCAGCTCTTCATTTAACTTTTATGAGCTATTTCTGTTGTTATTATTATATTTGTCCAAACAAATGTACCTTTAGATGTACCAGTCTTTAAAATGAAGAGGAAATTAAAGAAAACAAGGTGGTCTAATCATTTTTTCCATGACTGTACAGGTGATGGTTCATGAACAATTAAAGGTGGCTGTGATGTAGTATTCACTTATGGGTGTTTCTGCAACTACGGTCACTTTTGACTCTCCCAAATTAAAAAAATCAACCTCGATGAATTTCAATTTTAACCATCAGAGTCTCTAATACATATAAACAGGTACACAAAATTGAATATAATCGTTAAGATTTTAATTTGGAACATGTTTATTTTTTATGGTTTTCATCACTTTTTCTTACAAAATGTCCTTACCGCAACATTAAAATAACGTTCATTTTATACATTTTCCTTTTTGAATTTCTACAAAATTTTAAAACATTTAAATTTATTTTCATCAAGTTTTGTGCATCATTTTAAAAACTGATATAAAAAAAATAATACAAATTAGGGGATTTCATTGTTTTCGCTATGCCATGGAAAATTTAGACAGTAAACTTAGATGTTGATTGTCTTCATACACAACAAAAAATAAAATATGTTGCTTTTTATGCCATATATTGTAATTCTAATGTGGAAATCATCTCTACTCATGTGTTAAGATATTTTTCACTAATACAAATCATAATAATAATAAAAATAAAACATTGCTGCGGTAATGACATCTTGCGTCAGTAGGGACACAATGCTAATGGCAAATGTTACAACAATATTATCCACAGTAGATAGGGGATGCGACCTGGAAATCGCCAGTTAAATGTTTATTAAATATGTGACGGATCTGCTAACTGAGGCAGAAAACAGCTGCACACACGAGTACGGCAACCAGTTAGTTTGGAAACCAGTAAGGACACAACACCAGCAGGTGATGATGGAGGAATTAGCCTTTAGGGAATTAGAAGAGAGAGATGGGAAGATGGCAGCACCCGGCAACATGCGGTAAGAAGCGATAAATGGTTCAAGTCATGTAAATAACTTCATTTTGTTAGCTTGCTAACGTTTTGAACACAGTATGTGTAGTTTGCTTGCTACACCATCAATGTATCGTGTATAGACGGGTGTCTTGTTTACAAACAGTAACGGGTGCGCGCGCAGCCAGGTGGCAAGAGCACATGAAGAGAGGGAAGTTTCTGCTACCTGTGTAATGGAGTTAATAAGAAATTTGATTCCACTTGCCATATAAAAACTAATCTCTCAACACGCAAACTTGTTTGTCCCATAGTAATTAAACGCAGCACCCCTGTGGTTTAGGGTGATGAACCCCGGGGCACAGCAACAGTCGGACCTCCGTGGCTCCCTGGTAGGTGCACGAGCTATTAGCTCCATCATTTTTTCCATATTAATTACTTTATTTTCACTACAAAGGGGTGGTTTGAGTTGTGTTTTTTTAAAACATATAGCTCCCTTACGGTTGAGCCTGTCCTTTTTCGTAAAAAGTTGCCAGTGTTTTTATTTTATTTTTGTTTACAAAATGGCTAGTGCCACAAGTTAGCTAACCTGCACTGTCTTTTCATTTTACAATAGTGTTCATTATAATAGCAGTCCAATGTGGCTAACCAGATTAATCCAGGTTTTTAGTGTATTTTTTATTGCTACATGGCAAACAAGTTACCAGTAGGTGCAATAGATTCTCAGAAAACCAACAAGACCCAGCATATGTGATATTCACGCTCTTAAGGCTGTGCAATTGGGCAATTAGTTGAAAGGGGTGTGTTCAACATTGGACTGCTATTATATTGAACACTACTGTATATTTTCCAGATGTGCATGTGTGTGTGAGAAAGCAAAAATCTGACCGACTATACAATTAATTCCTGTGCCAGGTACGCTTTGTGTATTATTTTATGTTCATGTTGAAAATAATTAAGCATCAGTCGGACCTTCGTGGCTCCGTCTCGTCTCATCGTAAATTACACAACGCCAGAGACAGTACCAAGCCGCTACACCTGCACCGTGTGTTTGGCAAGTCTGAACTTTGAATTGAGTTTAACATTTATGGACTTAAACTTAATTACTTAATTGTTTGGAGTTCATTGACTGGCACAGCAACATGCTAGGCTTGCTCTTGCTACCAGTTAACATTCTGCCTTGTCATAATTACTTGTTGATAGATTTGGGGGTGATAAACAGACTAGTAGTTAGACATGAAGGTTATGATATTAGTGTGAGAGTGTTAAATCTGCTAGTAGGCCATTTCTGTCTCTGCAGGGTAATTTGCCCACCCAAAGGGGTCTTTTTTGATATGTAAGCATGTTTTATCTGAGCATCAGTAGAGCACAATTATAAAGCAAGCATCCACTGTACTGTTACAGTACTGTGTGTTCTTTCATATTTTACTGCAGGCCTATGGCCTTGCTTTGTTGTGCTGCATGTTATTGCATTTATATTAAAGAGTGAAAGTTATCCATCCTGACTTCCTGTTCTTTGATTGACACTCTTCAGACTGATCATACCTAGAGCAAAGGGTCAGTGTAATGGGGTTTCCTCCAGCTTCTGCAGGATTGACTCAGCTTCTTTAGGTTCAGTGAATGTACTGCCTGGTCTCCTCTACCTTCCCGTACCTCTATGATCAGCTGTGTGACCAATCCTTTGTGCATCCTGCCACCTTCAGGGCACGCCCTGTTCTGCATTATCTGCATGGAGTTGTCGATGGATGCATTCCTTAATAGAAGAATAACTTGCCCTCAACACTAAGGAACAATATAGTTGTCTTACAAGATAGTCCTGGACTGATAACGCTTGATCTTTCTGCTTTGGAGTCCAGACACCCTCTCTCAACATCTACTGCAGGGGCATCTGCAGATATCCTTGATCATTCTCCACAGTAGCAGGAAGAGTTTGGGACATCTCTCGAAGACAAGTTATGGTTTGAGTTTGTTTGTATAAAATTAGGCAAAAGTCACCCGACATGAAAGTATGTTATGTTGAACTTAAACTAAAAACTCAGGCCAAACAAAAATCAAATGAATTGAAATAGTTTATTGAAGATTTCAGTTCATTATTTACTATTTTACATTTTTAAAAAGTGATCATCACTATGAAGAAATATCTTATACACAATGCCATTAATAAAATAACATTTCATGTAAAAACAACTTTTTGGTCAAATAATTGAACATCCAGGCAGAGATCATAAGAAGTCATCAGTACAAGGCAATCAACAACAGTGAAAGGCTGAGATTAAAAACTACAGCTTTCTCTCCAAAACACTTTTGCCTACTCTTGTGTGTTACATATTGTTTAGATGAAAAGTGGTTGTTTAGGTGAAAAATGGATGAAAAATGAGATGTTCAGCGAGCCTTGGCATGAACCTTGAAGGGGTGCGGTACACGCGTGACTCCAGTAATTCCTTCTGTACTCAACTCTACTCCATCTGGAGCAGAGAAATCAAACTTCTGGAGTAAACCAACCAAAAACAGGAACAGCTCCATCTTGGCGAGGCCTTCTCCAAGACACACACGTTTCCCTGAAGAGTCCACAAACGGAACACACACGAATGTGTAAGAGCTCAGGATAAAACCTGTATATTTGTTAAGGTCGTGCCTAAACCCATGACAAGACCAAGACAAGACATTGAGGTTACTTGAGGTGGTTTACCTGCAGAGAAAGGCAGAAGAGCTTCTCTCTTCACAAACTTTCCCTCAGCATCTAGGAAATGTCCGGGGTTGAAGGTGTCTGGAGTCTCCCATTCAGTTTTGTCAAACAGCACAGAAGTCAGGTTGGGCAATATGGTTGTGCCCTAAAAAAAAGATTTGTGGGTTAACAGAATTCTGCAACAACACTCCCATTAAAGATCATCCAGTTAAGACTTAAAATGGCCGCACTAAATTCACCTTGGGTATGAAATATCCTCCCAGTGTTGTATCCTTGGCGGCCATTCTGAGTGCATTTAAGGGAACAATGTTTCCCATCCTCTGGATCTCATGGATGACAGCATCAGTGTAGGGCATGTTGGCTCTGTCTGCCATACTGGGCTGTCGGCTCTGTCCGATCACTCTGTCTATCTCTGCCTGGACTTTGTCTAGAAATGCAAGCAAAGTGCATGCATGACATTTCAATTCCTTAATGTGTCATGTAATTACATTCCTATCAGCATCAGCTTTGCTAAGATGGCTTACATTAGCATCTTGGTATCATTATTAAGAAACATTGACGTTAGTGTTTAGCTAGTGATGTCCAAATAAAGCTTCATGACCTACTAGTTGTATATGTTGCATTTCTTGTTCCCCGCTGGTGGAACGCACTACCAGTTCCTACCAGAGCAGGGGCGTCCCTCTCTACCTTTAAAAAAACTCCTGAAGACCCAGCTCTTCAGAGAGCATCTTCTTTCCTAGCACCACACGGTAATTCTACTCCTTAAAGAATTGTCACTAGCACTTATTGATGCACTAATGGCTCTTACTGCACTATACCTTGATTGTTTGCTTTTTTTCTTCCTGTAAGTCCCTTTGGATAAAAGCGTCTGCTAAATGACTAAATGTAAGTATGTCGACCCTAGTAGATGGTGTTCCTGGTTGAAAGAATAGGCTCAAGGAATGGCAATTCAGTGTGCCTTTAACCCTTTGTTAAACAGAAAATGCATCTATTGGACTAAGAAAATAAAGGCAATAGTTAATGAGGCTTCATTTGGACATCAATATGTTTAGTTCAATGCACCGCTGTGCCTAATTGCAATCCCAAATGAGACATTGCATGACTATTGAATCTCTTTTTCTTTCTGTTTCACAGTTTGCTCAGTTTAGGGCCCAGCCACACTTACCTTTGATATCAGGGTTCTTTATGAGGAAAATCAAAGCCCACAGCAGAGTGGTGGAGGTTGTCTCTGTCCCAGCAAGGAATAGATCCATAGAGCACAGAGCCAGGTTGGTCTCTGTGAAGCCCAGGTCAGTCTCTTTGCGCTATTCAGAAATACAGGGAGATACAGTAGTGATTGGCTGATCGATTGACAGGCTGGAATACACATTGTTATAGTGTGTGATGCAGTTCACGTACATTCTCTATTTCAATGATGAAAGTGTCAATGTAGTCTCGGGGGTTGCTGGGGTCCAGGTCCTTCTTGTGGCTCTTCACCTCCTGACCAATGAAGTCTAGGAGAACGTCGAAGTGGGTGAACATTTTGTTGTGAGGACCAGGCAAGTGCTTCATCACTCCAGGGAATGACTCATACAGCTGCTCGGAAAAAACAATTGATTCAGTCTCATCACCTTTTACATCCATCCATTTTCATCTGCTTATCTGGGGCCAGGTCATGGGGGCAGGAGGCTAAGCAAAGATTTCCAGACTTCACTCTCCCCCACACAATATCTATATCTCCTGGGAGACCCTGGGGCATTCCCAGGCCAGACAAGAGATATTATCCCTCAAGGGTGTTCTGGGTCTTCACCGGGGCCTCCTACCAGCTGGACTTGACCAGCACACCTCTAACAGGAGGAATCCTTACCAGATGCCTGAACCAACTCAGCTTGATGTGAAGGAGCATCGCCTCTACTCCGATCTCCCTCCGGATGTCTGAGCTCCTCACCCTATCTCTAAGGCTGAGCCTAGCCACCTTATTGAGGAAACTCATTTCAGTTAGTTGTATCCGTGATCTCATTCTTTTGGTCACTACCCAAAGCTCATGACCATAGGTGATGACTGGAACGTAGATGGACCGGTAAATCAAGAGCATCGGTTACATCACTTTTGACGCCACACCAAACCGCCTGTCCATCTTGTAAACAAGACCCCGGGATACTTGAACTCCTTCGCTTAGAGCAGTAACTCAATCACCACCCGGATGGAGCAGTCCACCTTTCTGGCAGTGAAACATGGCCCCAGACTTTGAGGTGCTAACTCTCATCCCAACCGCCTTACACTCAGCTGCAAACTGCCCCACTGCATGCTGGAGGTCCCAGCCTGATAAAGCCAAAAGAACCACATCATCTGCAAAAAGGAGAGATGGGCTTTAAGGTCGCCAAACCGAAACCCTTCCTCCCCCCAGCTGCGCCTTCAGATCCTGCCCATGAATACCACAAACATACCTCCAACCTTTCAAAGGCAGTACAGAGCCAGGATAATCCCCCGTTACACCTCTGGCATGTTCAGATTGAGGATGAAACGTCACAGAGGCATAAATACCACTGCTTGAAACGGCAGTCTGAAAGAGGCTTGTTATTGAACTGAATGTATTTTACTTACTTTCCAAGCACAGTCTTGTCAAATACAACTTGTCAGATACAAGCACTTGATGTGTGAAACTGACACACAAGGCACCCTTCAGCATGTGTATGAGACGCAACCAGCATGGCAATATTAGATGCATAGAGTAAGGACGTAATACAAGAACATTAAGGACCACTCAAGGTGGGTGGAAGGGCTCAAAGAAATCCCGGAAAACACACTGCAAAAAAAGGGGTGTCTAAATACAAGATAAAAACACTAAATCTGAGGGAAATTATCTTGATGCATGGACAGATAATTTCACTTGACAAGATTTCTTGAATTAAGATAGTTAAATCTAGAAATAAGCATGTTGAACACGTAAAATAAGAAATTAACTCGTAAAACAAGATAAATTATCTAACACTTCTAAATCTAAGTTGTTGTTTTTTATCTTGGTAAGAAACAAACAATTTGCAGTGCAGTCTCGTGCAACCAACAGGCAATCCTATTATTTGGATGCAACCTGTGTAACTGCATCTGGTAGTAAAGTGTGGAAATTGTTTTTAAACCCAACCCTGATCTTTCACCCTAACCTTAGTCAGCCGGTTTTATTGCATTAAGTGAACCGTGTCCAATGAGCATGGAGTTCATTTTGAAAAACCACTATGTATGTTACGATCGGAAAGTGAAACACTGTCTCTGATATGTCCAAAACTGAAGCAATGGGGTTCTGTGTGCCTCTGTATCACACGGCGAGTGTTGTGACAAAACGGCAGTATTTGACATATTTGTTGAGAATGCAATTACTTACCGTACCCCATACAGAGCCCTGCAGCATAAGAGTTTCAGATAAATACTTCAGCATGGTCTGGAAGTGGTGGTCACAGTAGTCAAACCGTTTCCCCATCACCAGCTGGCAAATGATGTTGGACACTGCATTGTTGAAGAGTCCTGCTGGGCTGAAAGGTTCACCTGGAGGAGAGGAGTTCATTTTTTAGACAATGTTTTACGACTGAAAAGCAGCTGATTATGAGTTTATATTATGAATCACCTCTCTCCTTCTCTATCTCCTCCTGCAGGTGTCGGATCTCCTCACAGATACTCTGCTCCATGGTGTTTTTGCCCAGGCCGAAGGTACGTAAGGTAGATAAAGCAAAGCGTCGCTGTCTCTTCCATGTTTCACCATTGCTCACGAACAGACCACCTAGACACAAGCATGCAGAGGAGTTAGCTCAGGGGAACTTGATCCTGCACAGCACAGGAAATGAGAAAGAGGGTGATTTGAGCACCTGAGGTTCCTGAGTAAAACCTTTCGGCCGATGGACTGTAGGGTCGATCCACAAAGTTTTCAGCTTGTGTTACTATGGCTTCCTTCACCATCTTGTACCCAGACACAAACACCATCTTCTCGCCACCGAGGCGGACGCTGAACACATTCCCATAGACATCAGCCAGCTGTGGACAATACATGAAGGAACAAACGCTTCAAATGGTCAAACAAAATTAAAAAAATCAATGCACAATGTGGAACAAACAGGCTACAAGGTTTACCTCATATTCTCTGAGGGCAGAATCTCCATTTATATCAGTAATTTAACCACCAGATGTCAGTATCTGCCATTAGCTTCTAAATTAAAAATAGTGTTTGAACACAAATGCTCATTTCCTGAAGTGGGTTTTTTAATTTAAAGTTACATTCTTAAGGTGAATTAAGTGAAATATGAGAAACAGCTTTCATTTTGTAAATGTGTTGCCAAAGCTCTTGATGTTGTTATTGTCAACATAAGCCATTATTCTGATGGCAAAAGTTTTTTCAAAAGACGTTGGAACACATATTCAAATAAATCCACCAAACTAACTAACCAAGTATAAATGCCTCAACAAAAGTCACACTCAAATTAAACCATGCCTGTGTGTGTGTAATTTTACCTTGGTAAAATAAATGTGTGGATGTTTATTGTCCACACTGAAGACATTCCCCACAAAAGGAAGAGACAACGGTCCTGGAGGATAATTTGTAGGATTCCTGTATTTCAAGTAGTCTGCAATAAGGATGAAAATAACAATAAACAGGAAAAGCCCCTTGAGGTCAAGACCCAACAAAAAATTAAAAAGCCACATTGTAGAAGAGTTAAACCAGCAGCAGGAATAGGTCTCAGCTTTTCACAACTTCGCTGCACTGAACACTACATTAAAAGAGTCCCTCGAGACTGTGGGCGTCCGTACGAAGGTCATCGTAACGACATTCTTACATAACTCAGTCAAAGTGCACCTGCTGTATTCTAATGTAATAATAATAAAATATGTTCGTGTCTGAACATAGTAATATGATGGCAATTATTTTTTATCAACAATGTCGGCTCAGCAATATGTTGACACGCAAGTGTAAATCCTCCTGTCTTCAGTGAGCGTACATTCACATTGGATATACAAAGTATATACAGGGTCACAACAACAATTAAAATTACAGTGGGAAGAAATAAAATGCTGAGTTTGACATTTTATATTTTACCATAAATGCGAAGTTCATAGTGAATGTAACCCTATAGATGTAAAAAAAAAAAAAAAAAATTAAGCTTCAACATGATTAAATAATAAGAATCTGTAAGATAAAATGATGAACATTTTTTCATTATTGTATCTTACAGAATCTTATTCTTTAATAATATTGGTTTCAGAATAGTATGCATGTCATTATCTTTAATAAGATGAATTAGTGACTAATCATCTTCAGGCATCAGTCAATAAATAATGATAATAGAAAGTAACAAATAGGACACTAAGAATAAAGTGACATCAATTACACCCTACATGGCTCGTATTAATGAAAATACAGAAAAATAGAAATGCTTGGCAAATAAACAACATAGTTAAGTCAGTCAAAGATCTTGTCCAGACTCTTGACGAGCTGGACTGTTTAATGTTTGAACTTTCTGCTTCGGAGTCCAGCCACCCTCTACTATACTTTATTCTCCATACTACCATTAGATGACACAAAAGTAAGAACTGTTTAAATTCTTCATGTAGTGGGTTTGATGTGTGATATATAAATGATTCATAGTTTAAATTATTATATATTAATAACAAACAATCAGTAATTTACATATGATTTGCTAATCACATCCAATAGCTTTTAAGTAAGTTATGTTGTGTTTTAACCAACAGGTAAGCCAAAGAAATAGTTTAAGTCATTAACAGTTGTTGAAATTGTTTATTGAAGATCTCAACTAACTAACTGTTGTATTATACATAATATAACTGATCATTACTGTCAAGATATGTGCCCTACTCAGTTCCATTCTGAAATAATATTTTATTACAAAGAATTTAATATACAAGCAGGGATCATAAACAAGCCATCTGTACACAAGGCAATTATACAACAGTGAAAGGCTGAGATTAAAAACTACAGCTTTCTCTCCAAAAGACTTTTGCCTACTCTTGTGTGTTACATATTGCTTAGATGAAAAATGGTTCAGTGAGATGTTCAGCGAGCCTTGGCATGAACCTTGAAGGGGTGTGGTACACGCGTGAAACCAGTAATTCCTTCTGTACTCAACTCTACTCCATGTGGAGCAGAGAAATCGAATTTCTGTAGTAAACCAACCAAAAACAGGAACAGCTCCATCTTGGCGAGACCTTCTCCAGGACACACACGTTTCCCTGAAGAGTCCACAAACACATGAAGTTGTAAGAGCTCAGGATGAAATGTGTATTTGTTAGAGTTATGTTTAGACTTTGGTCGGATTGAGGTGACTTGAGGTGGTTTACCTGCAGAGAAAGGCAGAAGAGCTTCTCTCTTCACAAACTTTCCCTCAGCATCTAGGAAATGTCCGGGGTTGAAGGTGTCTGGAGTCTCCCATTTAGTCTTGTCAAACATCACAGAGGTCAGCATGGGCATCAAAGTTGTGCCCTAAATAAAAAAAATCTATAGGTAAACACAATCTTGCCACAACAACATTTTAGATATTATCCAGTTAATATTTAAAATGACCTTGGGTATGAAATAACCCCCCAGTGTTGTATCCTTGGTGGCCATTCTGAGTCCATTGAGAGGAATAATGTTTCCCATCCTCTGGATCTCATGGATGACAGCATCAGTGTAGGGCAGGTTGGCTCTGTCTGCCATCATGGGCAGTCGACTCTGTCCAATCACTCTGTCTATCTCTGCCTGGACTTTTTCTAGAAATGCCAAAAAATTCATTAACAAGGTGAGAACTTGCATGAGAGGGGCAGCAGAAAGTTACTAGCAGAGTGATCAGTTAGAATTGGAGTGCCAAATTAGTACACTAGTCCAACAAATATGGCACAACAGAAGCTTGGCAAGCTAATAAGATTGCCCACCTGGCCCATTCTGTTTGGTTTGGGTAGCCCACACTCTGGGCTTGGTGTGGGCATATTGGGCACACTTTGAAACATATGCACATGTAAACAGTATTCCCATGGTAAATCAACAGTTTGCCCACAGTGTACCCAGTATACCCACAGGAAGCCCACAGAATGGGGTAGCACAAAGTACTTTATTAAGCCTTACATGGAAATAGCTATGTTTTGCTAAAAGCACTTCTGTCCTTAATTACAATCCCAATGAGCCGTGAGAATGGCTGGAGATTTCTATTAAGTGTATTTTCCTTGCTGTTGAACAATTTAGGGGCCAGCATGTCACTTACCTTTGATATCAGGATTTTTAATGAGATAAACCAAAGCCCACAACAAAGTGGTGGAGGTTGTCTCTGTTCCAGCAAGGAATAGATCCAGAGAGCATAGAGCCAGGTTGTTTTCTGTGAAACCCAGGTCAGACTCTTTGTTCTGTTCAGGAATACAGAGAAGATTAAGTCCTGATTGGCTGGTAGATAGACCAGGATACATAGTGTTGTAGAGTGTGTTGGGGTAACTCAAGTACATTCTCCATTTCAATGATGAAAGCGTCAATGTAGTCCCGGGGGTTGCTGGGGTCCAGGTCTTTCTTGTGGCTCTTTACCTCCTGGCCAATGAAATCTAGGAGAGTGTTGTAGTGGCTGAACATTTTGTTGTGAGGACCTGGCAAGTGCTTCATCACTCCAGGGAATGACTCGTATAGCTGCTCGGACAGAAACAGTAGATTAGATTTCATCATCTTGTCCATTTTGTAATAACATTTTTACCACACCCACAATCTTACTAGAGATCTACTGTGACAATGATTGGAGTGAATACTATATTTCTGACTGACCAAACCCCATACAGAGCCCTCAAGCATAAGAGCTTGACATGGGTCTTTCTGAATCTATTAAGGATTGATTCTCCCCATACCATGTCTTCCTAACAATAGGGGTGTTTCCATTACAGTCCAATACCCGGGATGAGGCGAGTGTCACTCGCCGAATCACCCCTAATTTGAATATGAGCCGTCCTGAGCGGCCTTTTGACCAGACTTTTTTTGGCCCTGTCGAAGAGCAGGGCCGTTTTTCTCCCCTAAAAAAGCCTGGTTTCTGATTGGATAGAACGATAAGCAGAATGTGACGTAGTACTCAACGGCACAACAACATGCACCATTTCTAAAAGCCGGCGAAGTAGCGAGTAGTCACAAGCGACAATAAACATAAGCCCCTTTCATAGTGTGGTCCCGCAAATCCCCGCTATATTGCTGAAAAGATCTGTGCTGGCTTTTCACCTTAGGGCGTTCATAGTGATCCCGCAAAGGCAAAGTGATTTTCTGCCTTTTCATAGTGCAGTGGGGCGTTGCGGAACGAGGTAGGAACAGTAGCACAGTGCTAATAGGCTAACAGTTTGCTCTGTAGTAGTACAGTGTGTATGTGGTGCAGCAGCAAGAGGTGTTTTAGCGACTTCTGTTTACAACAAGCACCGGACACTATGTGCACAGTTAGCGGTGCCGGTTAATTCACAATCAGCAGCGGACACTTTGTGTACAGTTAGCATGCCCGTTTGTTTCTGATCAGCAGCAACGCTGTGCATAATTAACCATGCTGGTTTGTTTATGATCAGGACATTGTGCACAGTTAGCGACGGCAGCCACAGTTGCGTCTCCCGTGTTTAATTCGTTGCATATGTAACTTCACGGTCAAAACAGTCGCTAAGCGATTATGCCACAGTCGAAAACCATACATCCCCTCCAGAGTCTCATAAATCCTTCTGGGGCCTTTTTTTGTAATGGAGACATGCTGCGTGAGCGGACATTTGAGAGGGCGTGGCCTGAGACTTTCCCAGCGACCACTCTTCCCCCTAATTGAACCACGTCTATAGGTTGAACTGAATGGATTTTACCCAGCAAAGTCTCACTCCATACTCGTCAGATACCAGTGCTTGATGTGTTAAACCGACACACAAGGCACCCTTAAGCATGTGTATGAGATGCACCCTGCGTGACTTCATTTAACTCATAGAGTAAGGACGTAATACAAGAGCATGAAGGACCACTCGAGGTCTGTAAGGGAGGTCAAAGAGGAGTGTTTGTGTTCTGTGTGAAATCAGAAATCAAACTTATTATTTGTATTCAACCTGTGTAACTGCATCTGGTAAGTGTGGAACTTGTTTTTAAGCCCAACCCGGTTCTGTCACGCTAACCTTAGTCCGTTTTATTGTCTAAAGTTAACCTTGTGTTAACCGTGTGAATAATATGGTCGTAACCAATCATGGATTATCCGTGATCCGCAGGGATCACCCACATGGTTCGGCACGCATGTGATCGACATGTAGGAACGAGGTATGCCACACATGGACTTTTGGCTTATATATGTGAACTGAACTGAATGAAAAATGCACCAGCACATCTTATTTGAGCCTTGAAATGCTGTCCCTCCAAAATGGAGTTTTCTTTGTCTCCAACAAAGCACCCCTACCCCAAATCTCTTTGTATTCTCTTAGTATCTTGGTAAATTTATGAGACGGTTTTAAGTGAATTGGCTGTCATTTCTCTGTTTTATCATTTCATTTTTCTTTTCGAGGTGACTTGAGTGAATCAAGCCATATCCTTTATTATAATTAATAATTATTAATGATAAGTGATAAGTGTGCTAAACCCACTTTTGAACCTTGATAAGTTGTAAGTTTTGCTCAGCTTTGAGGCAGATAAGACCCTTACATTTTTAGTACGTCAGTGTGAGGGATAGATCTATTGCTGCCCCTCTGCACTTCACACAGATCAATCAAACCGACAGCTGTGATAAATTTGCAGTGTCTGACATGTTGGAATGAGGATGTGTTGACTTACCATACCCCATACAGTGCCTTCCAGCATAATAGCTTCAGATAAATACTTCAGCATGGTCTGGAAGTGGTGGTCGCTGTAGTCAAACCGTTTCCCCATCACCAGCTGGCAAATGATGTTGGACACGGCATTGTTGAAGAATTCTGCTGGGTTTAAAGGTTCACCTGGAGGAGAGGACTTCATTTTTAGACAATGTTTTACAACTGAACAGCAACTGATTATGAGTTGATATTATGAACCACCTTTCTCCTTCACTATCTCCTCCTGCAGGTGTCGGATCTCCTCACAGATACTCTGCTCCATGGTGTTTTTGCCCAGGCCGAAGGTACGTAAGGTAGATAAAGCAAAGCGTCGCTGTCTCTTCCATGTTTCACCATTGCTAATGAACAGACCACCTAGACACAAGCATGCAGAGGAGTTAGCTCAGGGGAACTTGGTCCTGCACAGCACAGGAAATGAGGAAGAGGGTGATTTGAGCACCTGTGTTTCCTGAGTAAACCCTGTCGGCAACTGCACTGCAAGGTCGATCCACAAAGTTTTCAGCTTGTGTCACTATGGCTTCCTTCACCATCTTGAACCCAGACACAAACACCATCTTGTCGCCACCGAGGCGGACGCTGAACACATTACCATAGACATCAGCCAGCTGTGGACAATACATGAAGGAACAAATTATTTAAATGGATAAACAAAATAAAATAATCAATGCACAATGTGGAACAAACGGGCTACAAGGTTTGCCACATCTATCTATAAAAGCAAGAAGCGTGTGTGTGTGTGTATCTAGGGAATATCTTGCTGACTGTTAGTCAGACTAACTTTCCAAGGCAGCTCAAGGACTGTGCTGCCCAACTGTGTCAACCTCTCCACAAGATCTTCAACCTCAGTCTACAGTCGGGGCGAGTGCTTGCACTGTGGAAAATTTCCTGTGTTGTGTCTGTACCAAAAATAAAATGTTCAGCTGAACTTAATTAATACAGACCAGTAGCTCTCACTTCTCACATCATGAAGACCTTGGAGCGGCTGATTCTACGCCTACTGAGAGCTGAAATCAAAGACAATCTCGACCCCCTGCAGTTTGCATACAAACAACACATGGGAGTGAACGATGCTGTCCTCTACATGCTTCACCTTGCCCTTGCTCATCTGGAGGAAACTGGTGCTTATGTGAGAATCATCACACATCACACATCACATCCAGCCAGGTGAGGAGAGCTGGAGAGGCTCAAGCAGAGGAAAGCTGCTGGACCGGACCGCATCAGCCCTCATGTGTTGAAGGCGTGTTCCAGCCAGCTATGTGGAGTTCTCCAGCACCTCTTCAACCTGAGCCTTCACCTTCAGAGAGTGCCAGTGCTCTGGAAAACATCCTGCCTGGTCCCAGTGCCCAAAAAAGGACGTCCTGCTGCACTGGAGGACTACAGGCCAGTAGCACTGACCTCCCACATCATGAAGGTCATGGAGAGACTGGTCCTGGCACACCTCAGACAGCTGGTGTGCCCACTACAAGACCCCCTGCAGTTTGCATATCAGCCCCGTGTTGGGGTTGATGATGCAATCATCTACCTGCTGCAGAGGGCTCACTCCTCCCTGGACAGACCCAACACCTCAGTCCGAATCATGTTCTTTGACTTCTCCAGTGCCTTTAACACCATCCAGCCCAGACTGCTGAAGGCCAAACTGGAGAACACACAGGTGGGTGCTCCCCTCATCACTTGGGTCGATGACTATCTGACGAGCAGGCCGCAGTTTGTGAGATTACAGAACTGCGTGTTTGATCGTCTGATCAGTAACATCGGTGCCCCCCAGGGGACTGTACTGTCCCCCTTCCTCTTCACCACATACACTGCTGACTTTCAGTACTTCACTGAGTCGTGTCATCTGCAGAAGTTCTCTGATGACACGGCCATTGTGGGGTGTGTTGAGGGCGGAGGGGAGGCTGAGTACAGGGACCTGGTGGACAGCTTTGTGAAGTGGTGTGGGGAGAACCACCTGCAGCTGAACGTGAGGAAGACGAAGGAGATGGGGTTGGACTTCAGGAGGAATAAGCCCCCGCCCTCTCCTGTCAGCATCGGTGGGACGGATGTGGAGATGGTACCTGCATACAAGTACCTGGGGGTCACTCTGGACAATTAACTGGACTGGTCCACCAACACTGAGGCCGTCTACAAGAAGGGCCTGAGCCGGCTTTACTTCCTGAGGAGGCTCAGGTCCTTCAATGTCTGCAACAAAATGCTGCAGATGTTCTATCAGTCTGTTGTGGCGAGCACCATCTTCTTTGCTGTGGTGTCCTGTGGGGTGTGCTGTGGGGGGGGCATCAAAGCAAAGGACGCCAACAGACTGAACAAACTGATCAGGAAGGCGGAGTCTGTTGTTGGCTCCAAGCTTGTCACCCTGGAGGAGGTGGTGGAGGACAGGATGCTGGCAAAACTGCTGGCAGTCATGGACAATCCCTCCCACCCCCTCCACAAAACACTGGACAAGCTAAAGAGCAGCTTCAGCCACAGACTCATTCAACCCCGCTGCTCCAAAGAACGATACAGGAAGTCGTTCCTTCCTTCTGCAATAAGACTATACAATTCATCTACCTCTGCCAGAACCAACATTACTGAAATGCACTAAATCTTTGCACTAAATCTACGCACGACACTTTGCTATGTTATTAATATTATTACTATTATTATTATTATTATATATACTGTTGCTGCCATTATTACTATTATTACTATATACTGTAATATACTACTATTATTATTATACCGGCCTTACCAGCCTTATTTATTATTATTATTATTATTACTATTTTTATTATATATTATATATCATATTATTTTACTTATAATTACGTTATTTATATTTTTCATTTTATTTCTATATTGTTTATTATCTTTTATTACATATTATATTATATATAATATATACTGTGCTATTATTATTATTATTATTATATACCGTCTAGTCACTATAGCTTTGTTGCCATCATATCACCAGTATAATTACCTTCATCTTACCAACCATCCTACCAACCGATGTTCTTTTTTAACTTCTTAAGTGTCCTTGTTCTATTCTGTGTTTTTTTCTATTGTTGTTTTTATTTATGCTACCTAAGTATTTTATTCTATTGTATTTTATTGTACTTGAATACCGAACTGCTGTGACAACCGAATTTCCCTTCGGGGATGAATAAAGTAATCTATCTATGTTCTTTGATTTTTCAAGCACATTCAACACCATCCAACCCAACATACTCAAAAACAAGCTCACGGAGATGGGAGTGGATCTTTCCTTCATCTCCTGGATCACAGATTACCTGACAGGAAGGCCACAGTTTGTCAGGTTGGGGAACTGTGTTTCTGGGACATTAATGAGCAGCACAGGGGCTCCTCAAGGGCCTGTTCTGGCTCCATTCCTGTTCACACTGTACACAGCGGACTTCAAATACAACTCTGAGTCCTGCCACATCCAGAAGTACTCGGACGATACTGCTATTGTGGCGTGCATCAGGAATGGACAGGAATCTGAATACAGGGATCTGATAAAAGCCTTCAGTGACTAGAGGCTTCAGTCTGTGGTGGCTAGTGTGTTGTTTTATGCTGCAGTATACTGGGGAGGCAGCATCAGACACAGAGATGCAAGGTGGTTGGACAGACAAAAAAGCTGGTTTTGTGGTTGGAGCCAGGTTGGACACACTGGAGGAGGTGGTGGAGAGATGACCTGTCAACATGTTCGAGGCCATCTTGAAATACCCAGATCATCCGCTACACAAAACCTTTATGGACCAAAAAAACAGCAGTGGACGGCTCCTCTCTCTCTGTTGCACGACGGAGAGATACAAAAGATCCTTCACTCCTACAGCCATCAGGCTGTCTCATTTTTCAAGAGATTCTACCAGACTAACTGAATTTCCCCTTGTGGATACATAAAGTAATTTTGATGTGATTTGATTTTTGATTTTGACCTGAGATTTCGTATGTGGCTTGCGCATGGCACGAAGGTGTGCATTCTCGATTTTGAAGATTTTTTAATTCATTTTTCAAAACATCATTGTTTACGTAGGACGTGTGGCGGCATTACAATGTTTCCGATCGGACGCCTTTTAGGGGAGCTCCGCCCCATTGTGTGATGGGCC
The DNA here is from genome assembly GCF_030273125.1 of Centropristis striata. Taxonomy (NCBI): domain Eukaryota; kingdom Metazoa; phylum Chordata; class Actinopteri; order Perciformes; family Serranidae; genus Centropristis; species Centropristis striata. The sequence goes on along the minus strand of NC_081525.1, from coordinate 4,360,604 downwards.
TACACCTGGTCTGTAACCCAACTCAATCTGGATTTCCACGCCTGACTCATCTCATCTGTAAGTCTATTTAGCCTACCTATCTTTCTGAGTTTTAAAGTGCGCTACAAGGTTCGATTTTCCAATAATATTCTAATAGTTTCCAGCGAATATCAATGTTCAATGTGTATGTGCTGGATGGTGTGGTACCTTATCAAAAGTAAGTGTTTTATGGAGTTGCAGACGTTGTTGTAGTGCGATTAGCATGCTAAGTGGAGATTTAGCTTTATTCACTTCTTATAGGGATGACATTCATGTTGCTTAGCATAATGCCCATAATAATTTGTTATGAGATACTTACATGCAATATAGTATATAAGCTAACTGGGTTCATGTTGATGTACTTTTAGTGCAGCATACTGCGTAATGTGCTATCTCACAGTTAGCATGCTGAATTTCCCCTCAGGGATGAATGAAGTAATTTGGATTTGGATTTGATTTTGATTTGAAGATTTAAGCCCTTTCTTTCACATCAGTTTGATCCATTGAAAGAAGTAAAAACAAAATTTTATTAACTGACAGCTAAGCATAATACGGACGGAAAGATAGCGTTTCTGTGTTAGAGTTAGGGTCTGCATGTAAACTTATTCCCTGCTATATCTGTGTCTGTATATATGTCTAACCATGTTGAATGATTAAGTTTAATTTCCTTAAAATAACTATTTCTGTGTTTCTTTATATCTCAATGTACATCCATGTATTACCCAATATACACTTTGTATATTAACCCATTGACGCCTAAAACGCCTGTAAAACCTCTGGGCGATTTTAAAATAACCCCCTAAAACCTGAAGTTTTTCTTTCTTTGTATATTAACACTATGCAAGAGTATTACACCTCATTGTACATCCCACTTTCACACACAACCTCATTCGGACATAATTGAAAAATCTACTTAATCTCCCACTATACGAATACATACTTCCTATGAGCACTGCACGAGTATTCTCTGACGGCAGAATCTCTATTTATATTATTATTTAAACCACCAGATGTCCGTATCTGCCATTAGCTTCTAAATGAAAATTAGTGTTTAAACACAAGTGCGCATTTCCTGAAGTGTGTGTACAAATTTTAAAGTTATAGCTATACATGTTAGTATACAACATAAGCCACTATTCTTTAAGCAAAGGAAACACTCGTTTTAAAAGATGTTGCATTATATATTTAAGTATAAATGCCTCAACAAAAGTCACACTCAAATTAAACCATGCGTATGTGTGTGTAATTTTACCTTGGTAAAATAAATGTGTGGATGTTTATTGTCCACACTGAAGACATTCCCCACAAAAGGAAGAGACAACGGTCCTGGAGGATAATTTGTAGGATTCCTGTATTTTAGGTAGTCTGCAATAAGGATGAAAATAACAATAAACAGGAAAAGCCCCTTGAGGTCAAAACCCAACAAAAAATTAAAAAGCCACATTGTAGAAGAGTTAAACCAGCAGCAAGAATAGGTCTCAGATTTTCAAGACTTCAACTGCACTGAACACTACGAGACCGTGGGGTCCACTCAAAGGTCATTGTTATGACATACTTACACAACAAGAGACAGACACGCCTCCTGTTTTTTCTCTGCAAAACTCTGTCAAAGTGCACCTGCTGAATCCTAATGTAATAATAATAACATATGTTCGTGCCTGAACATAGTAATATGATGGCAATATTTTTTTATCAACAATGTCAGCTCAGCAATATGTTGACATGCAAGTGTAAAACCTGTCTTCAGTGAACGTACATTCACATTGGGTGTACAAAGCATAAACAGGATCAAGTCAACAATTCAAATTACAGTGGAAACAAATTAAATGCTAAGTTTGACATTTTATATTTTAACATAAGTGCTAAGTTCATAGTGAATATAACCCTTTAAATGTAAAATGTTTAAGCTTCCATGTGATTAAAAAATAAGATTCTGTAAGATACAATGATGAACAATTTTTCATTATTGTATCTTACAGAATCTTATTATTTAATATTGGTTTTAGAAGAGAATGCATGCCATTATGTTTAATAAGATGAATTAGTGACTGATCACCCTCAGACATCAGTCAATAAATAATGATAATAGAAAGTAACAAATAGGACACTAAGAATAAAGTGACATATCAATTACACCCTAATTTTAGACATGGCTCGTATTGATAAAGATACAGAAAAATAGAAATGCTTGGCAAATAAACAACATAGTTAAGTCAGTCAAAGATCTTGTCCAGACTCTTGATGAGCTGGACTGTTTGATGTTTGAACTTTCTGCTTTGGAGTCCAGCCACCCTCTACTATACTTTATAATCCATACTACCCTTTGATGACACCAAAGTAAGAACTGTTTAACTTCCTCATGTAGTGGGTTTGATGTGTGATATGTAAATGCTTCATAGTTTAAATTATATATTAATAACAAATCTGTAATTTTCATATGATTTGCTAATCACTTCCAAAAGTTTTTAAGTAAGTAAGTTATGTTGTGTTTTAACCAACAATTAAGCCAAAGAAATAGGTTATAAGTCATTAACAGCTGTTGAAATGGTTTATTGAAGATTCCAATTCATTTTTAACTGTTGTATTATACATAATATGACTGATCATTACTGTCAAGATATGTGCTCTACTCAGTTCCATTCTGAAATAATATTTCATTACAAAGAATTTAATATGCAAGCAGGGATCCTAAACAAGTCCTAGGTCCACAAGGCAATTATACAACAGTGAAAGGCTGAGATGAATAACTACAGCTTTCTCTCCAAAAGACTTTTGCTTACTCTTGTGTGTTACATATTGTTTAGATGAAAAATGGTTCAGTGAGATGTTCAGCGAGCCTTGGCATGAACCTTGAAGGGGTGTGGTACACGTGTGGTTCCAGTAATTCCTTCTGTACTCAACTCTACTCCATCTGGAGCAGAGAAATCAAATTTCTGTAGTAAACCAACCAAAAACAGGAACAGCTCCATCTTGGCAAGACCTTCTCCAGGACACACACGTTTCCCTGAAGAGTCCACAAACACATGAAGTTGTAAGAGCTCAGGATGAAATGTGTATATTTGTTAGAGTTATGTTTAACCCCATGTCATGACACTTTACACTTGATTTTTCAACAATACAGTCAAGACTTTGGTCAGATTGAGGTGACTTGAGGTAGTTTACCTGCAGAGAAAGGCAAAAGAGCTTCTCTCTTTACAAACTTTCCCTCAGCATCTAGGAAATGTCCGGGGTTGAAGGTGTCTGGAGTCTCCCATTTAGTCTTGTCAAACATCACAGAGGTCAGGTTGGGCATCAAAGTTGTGCCCTAAATAAAAAAAAATCTATCGGTTATCACAGTCTTGCCACAACTTCACTCTGCATTTTAGATATTATCCAGTTAATATTTAAAGTGACCTTGGGTATGAAATAACCCCCCAGTGTAGTATCCTTGGCGGCCATTCTGGGTCCATTGAGAGGAACAATGTTTCCAATCCTCTGGACCTCATGGATGACAGCATCAGTGTACGGCAGGTTGGCTCTGTCTGCCATCGTGGGCAGTCGACTCTGTCCGATCACTCTGTCTATCTCTGCCTGGACTTTGTCTAGAAATGCCCAAAAAATTTATTAAAAAGCTGAGAACACACTGAGTACACTAGTCCAACAAAAATAGCACAACAGAAGCTTGGCAAGCTAATAAGATTGCCCACCTGGCCCACCCTGTTTGGTTTGGGTAGCCCACACTCTGGGCTTGGTGTGGGCATATTGGGCACACTTTGAAACATATGCACATGTAAACAGTATTCCCATGGTAAATCAACAGTTTGCCCACAGTGTACCCAGTATACCCACAGGAAGCCCACAGTATGGTGTAGCACAAAGTACTTTATTAAGCTTTACATGGAAATCGCTATGTTTTGCTAAGATAATTTCTGTCCTTAATTACAATCCCAATGAGCCGTGAGAATGGCTGGAGATTTCTATTAAGTGTATTTTCCTTGCTGTTGAACAGTTTAGGGGCCAGCATGTCACTTACCTTTGATATCAGGATTGTTATTGAGATAAACCAAAGCCCACAACAAAGTGGTGGAGGTTGTCTCTGTTCCAGCAAGGAATAGATCCAGAGAGCATAGAGCCAGGTTGGTCTCTGTGAAGCCCAGGTCAGACTCTTTGTTCTGTTCAGAAATACAGAGAAGATTAAGTCCTGATTGGCTGAAAGATAGACGAGGATACATCGTGTTGTAGAGTGTGTTGGGGTTACTCAAGTACATTCTTCATTTCAATGATGAAAGCGTCAATGTAGTCCCGGGGGTTGCTGGGGTCCAGGTCCTTCTTGTGGCTCTTTACCTCCTGGCCAATGAAATCTAGGAGAGTGTTGTAGTGGCTGAACATTTTGTTGTGAGGACCTGGCAAGTGCTTCATCACTCCAGGGAACGACTCATACAGCTGTTTGGACAGAAAAAGTATATTAAATTTCATAATCTTTTCCATTTTGTAATAATATTTTGACCACACCCACACTCTTATTAGAAATCTACTATGACAATGATTGGAGTGAATACTATATTTCTGACTGACCAAACCCCATACAGAGCCCTCAAGCATAAGAACTTGACATGGGTCTTTCTGAATCTATTAAGGATTGATTCTCGCCATCCAATGTCTTCCTAACAATAGGGGTGTTTCCATTACAGTCCAATACGCGGGATGAGGCGGGTCTCCCTTTTTGAAACATCCCTAATTTGAATATGAGCCGTCCTGAGCTGTCTTTTGAACTGACTTTTTTTTTTGTTCTCTTTGTGTACAACAAGCACCGGACACTCTGTGCAGTTAGCTGCCGGTTCATTCACGATCAGCGGCAGACACTTTTGTGTACAATTAGCATGCCAGTTTGTTTCTGATCAGCGTCAACGATGTGCACAATTAGCCATGCTGGTTTGTTTATGATCAGCGGCGAACATTGTGCATGGTTAGCGAGGGAGGCCACAGTTGCGTCTCCGGTGTTTAATCAGTTGCTTATGTGACTTCACAATCAGAACTGTCGCGATTACGCGACGAACGAAAACCATACGTCACCTCCGGAGTCTCGTAAATCCTTCTGGGGCCTTTTTTTGTAATGGAAACGCGCTGAATGAGTGGACATTTCAGAGGGTGTGGCCTGAGACTTTCCCAGCGGCCAGTCTTTCCCCTAATGGAACCACGGCTATAGGTTGAACTGAATGGATTTTACCCAGCAAAGTCTCACTCCAAACTCGTCGGATACCAGTGCACACAAGGCACCCAAGGAATCAAACTTGTTGCTTGTATTCAACCCGTGTAACTGCATCTGGTAAGTGTGAAGCTTGTTTTTAAGCCCAACCCTGTTCTGTCACGTGAACCTTAGTCAGTCAGTTTTATTGCCTAAAGTTAACCATGTAAACCACTGAACTGAATGAAAAATGCACCAGCATATCTAATTTGAGCCTTGAAATGCTGTCCCTCCAAAATGGAGTTTTCTTTGTCTCCAACAAAGCTTTGTATTCTCTTAGTATCTTGGTGACTTTATGAGACGGTTTTAAATGAATTGGCTATCTTTTCTCTCTTTTATCATTTCATTTTTCATTTCAAGGTGACTTGAGTGAATCACCCACATCCTTTATTATAATTAATAATTAATAATGATAAGTTATAAGTGTGCTAAACCCACTTTTGAACCGTGATAAGTTGTAATTTTTGCTCTGTTTTGAGGCAGGCAAGACCTTTTCATTTTAAGTATGTCAGTGTGAGGGATAGATCTATTGCTGCCCCTCTGCAAATGATGGCTTTGACAAATTTGTCTGTTGGAATGAGCATGTGTTGACTTACCATAACCCATACTGTGCCTTCCAGCATAATAGCTTCAGATAAATACTTCAGCAGGGTCTGGAAGTGGTGGTCGCTGTAGTCAAACCGTTTCCCCATCACCAGCTGGCAAATGATGTTGGACACTGCGTTGTTGAAGAGTCCTGCTGGGTTAAATGGTTCACCTGGAGGAGAGGAGTTCATTTTTTAGACAATGTTTTACAACTGAACAGCAACTGATTATGAGTTGATATTATGAACCACCTCTCTCCTTCTCTATCTCCTCCTGCAGGTGTCGGATCTCCTCACAGATACTCTGCTCCAAGGAGTTTTTGCCCAGGCCGAAGGTACGTAAGGTAGATAAAGCAAAGCGTCGCTGTCTCTTCCATGTTTCACCATTGCTCCTGAACAGACCACCTAGACACAAGCATGCAGAGGAGTTAGCTCAGGGGAACTTGATCCTGCAGAGCACAGGAAATGAGGAAGAGGGTGATTTGAGCACCTGTGGTTCCTGAGTAAACCCTGTCGTTTGCTGCGCTGTAGGGTCGATCCACAAAGTTTTCGGCTTGTGTCACTATGGCTTCCTTCACCATCTTGTACCCAGATGCAAACACCATCTTGTCGCCACCGAGGCGGACGCTGAACACATTACCATAGACATCAGCCAGCTGTGGACAATACATGAAGGAACAAATGATTCAAATGGATAAACAAAATAAAATAATTAATGCCCAATGTGGAACAAACGGGCTACAAGGTTTGCCACATCTATCTATAAAAGCAAGAAGTGTGTGTGTGTCCAGGGCATATCTCTCTGACCATTAGTCAGACTGACCTCAGATTTCATGTGTGGCTTGCGCATGGTACGAAGGTGTGCGTCCTTGATTTTGAAGATTTTTTAATTCATTTTTCAAAATATCATTATTTACGTAGGATGTGCGTATCCGCTTTCCAGGCTTCAATGGGTTAACACTACGCAAGAGACAGGGCGTCCCGGTGGCTCACACTGGTAGAGCGCGTACCATTAAGGCTGAGTCCTTCCTGCGGCGGACCCGGGTGAGGTCCCGGGACCCGGGACCCGCCTGAGGTCCCTTTGCCGCATGTCCTCCCCTCTGTCTCCCCCTTTCTATTTGTCACTTTCAATAAAAGCAAATATGCCAAAAAAAATTAACTTAAAAAAAAAAAAAAACACTACGCAAGAGTATTACACCTCATTGTACATGCAACCTTCACACACAACCTCATTCGGACATAATTGAAAAATCTACTTAATTACCCACTATACCAATACATACTTCCTATGGGCACTGCACGAGTATTCTCTGATGCCAGAATATCTATTTATATTATTATTTAAACCACCAGATGTCCGTATCTGCCATTAGCTTCTTAATGAAAATTAGTGTTTAAACACAAATGCACATTTCCTGAAGTGTGTGTACAATTTTTAAGTTATATCTATACATGTTAGTGTACAACATAAGCCACTATTCTTTAAGTAAAGGAAACAGTTGTTTTAAAAGATGTTGCAACATATATTTAAGTATAAATACCTCAACATAAGTCACACTCAAATTAAACCATGCACGTGTTTGTGTGTGTAATTTTACCTTGGTAAAATAAATGTGTGGATGTTTATCATCCACACTGAAGAAATTCCCCACAATGGGAAGAGACAACGGTCCTGGAGGATAATTTGTAGGATTCCTGTATTTCAAGTAGTCTGCAATAAGGATGAAAATAACAATAAACAGGAAAAGCCCCTTGAGGTCAAAACTCAACAAAAAATTAAAAAGCCACATGGTAAAAGAGTTAAACCAGCAGCAGGAATAGGTCTCAGCTTTTCACAACTTCGACTGCACTGAATACTACATTACAAGAGACCCTCGAGACCCTGGGAGTCCACACAAAGGTCATTGTTACAACATACTTACACAATAAAAGACAGACATGCCTCTTTTTTTTCGCTGCAAATGTCTGTCAAAGTGCACCTGCTGAATCCTAATGTAATAATGATTAAATATGTTCGTGCCTGAACATAGTAATATGATGTAAGCTCAGCAATATGTTGACACGCGTGTAAAACCTCCAATCTTTAGTAAGCGTACACTCACATTTGGTGTACAAAGTATAAACAGGGTCAAACCAACAATTCAAATTACAGTGGGAACAAATTAAATGCTAAGTTTGACATTTTATATTTTACCATAAGTGCTAAGTTCATAGTGAATATACCCTTTAGATGTAAAATGATTCTGTAAGATACAATGATGAACGGTTTTTCATTCTTGTATTTTACAGAATCTTATCCTTTAACCCTCTATGGTACAGTGTTGCCCTCAGGCAACATACCAATTTTTGGCCTGTCACTTTTCTACAATGCATGTTTTTGAGTGATGCGATACTTTAAAAAAGAGGGAAGAGTATAGGGAACCAATAGCAATGCTTTAACTTGTCACATGATCTCCAGGAGGCCATATGGAAACCCTATTTTGCAGACTTTTCCAAAGGAAAAAGTTTGCCATTTTGCACCACAAAAAATCACTCAAATTGTAATTTGCTGGCCTTTTAAAAATTTTTTTAAATTAATTAAATAATGGAAACTTGTTTTTAAATTTAAAATGTTTTGTATTGTACCCTGTTGAAGCGACTGACTCTTTAACGCATGTTTATTAAATATATAGTGTTCCAATTATGTATAAGTTATGTTAAAAAACACAAACAAACCCTTTTTCAATTATTGTGCACCGTTATGGTACGTTGCCTACGGGCAACAAACCCCAAGAATTTCCACAAAAAAAATACAAATTATAAAATTTCTTCAAATTATGTTTATTTTGTCTATTTTAAGACGAAAAAACACTCACACATTTTTTCCTTACTGGTATCATAATGCGTACCTTAGAGGGTTAATAATATTGGTTTGAGAATAGTATGCATGTCATTATCTTTAACAAGATGAATTAGTGACTGATCATCTTCAGGCATCAGTCAATAAATAATGATAACAGAAAGTAACAAATAGGACACTAAGAACGAAGTGACATATACATTGCACTCTAATTTCAGACATGGCTCGTATTGATGAAAATACAGAAAAATAGAAATGCTTGGCAAATAAACAACATAGTTAAGTCAGTCAAAGATCTTGTCCAGACTCTTGACGAGCTGGACTGTTTAATGTTTGAACTTTCTGCTTCGGAGTCCAGCCACCCTCTACTATACTTTATTCTCCATACTACCATTAGATGACACCAAAGTAAGAACTGTTTAAATTCCTCATGTAGTGGGTTTGATGTGTGATATGTAAATGATTCATAGTTTAAATGATTATATAACAAACTATCATTAATTTACACATGATTTGCTAATCACATCCAATAGCTTTTAAGTAAGTTATGTTGTGTTTTAACCAACAGGTAAACCAAAGAAATAGTTTAAGTCATTAACAGTTGTTGAAATTGTTTATTGAAGATCTCAACTAACTAACTGTTGTATTATACATAATATAACTGATCATTACTGTCAAGATATGTGCTCTACTCAGTTCCATTCTGAAATAATATTTTATTACAAAGAATTTAATATACAAGCAGGGATCATAAACAAGCCATCTGTACACAAGACAATTATACAACAGTGAAAGGCTGAGATTAAAAACTACAGCTTTCTCTCCAAAAGACTTACTTTCTTACTTACTCTCAAAAAGACCTACTCTTGTGTGTTACATATTGTTTAGATGAAAAATGGTTCAGTGAGATGTTCAGCGAGCCTTGGCATGAACCTTGAAGGGGTGTGGTACACGCGTACTTCCAGAAATTCCTTCTGTACTCAACTCTACTCCATCTGGAGCAGAGAAATCGAATTTCTGTAGTAAACCAACCAAAAACAGGAACAGCTCCATCTTGGCGAGACCTTCTCCAGGACACACACGTTTCCCTGAAGAGTACACAAATACATGAAGTTTTAAGAGCTCAGGATGAAATGTGTATATTTGTTAGAGTTATGTTTAACCCCATGTCATGACACTTTACACTTGATTTTTCAACAATACAGTCAAGACTTTGGTCAGATTGAGGTGACTTGAGGTAGTTTACCTGCAGAGAAAGGCAGAAGAGCTTCTCTCTTTACAAACTTTCCCTCAGCATCTAGGAAATGTCCGGGGTTGAAGGTGTCTGGAGTCTCCCATTTAGTCTTGTCAAACATCACAGAGCTCAGCATGGGCATCAAAGTTGTGCCCTAAATAAAAAAAATCTATAGGTAAACACAATCTTGCCAAAACAACACTGCATTTTAGATATTATCCAGTTAAGATTTAAAGTGACCTTGGGTATGAAATAACCCCCCAGTGTTGTATCCTTGGCGGCCATTCTGGGTCCATTGAGAGGAACAATGTTTCCAAACCTCTGGATCTCATTGATGACAGCATCAGTGTAGGGCAGGTTGGCTCTGTCTGCCATCGTGGGCAGTCGGCTCTGTCCGATCACGCTGTCTATCTCTGCCTGGACTTTGTCTAGAAATGCCAAAAAAATGTATTAAAAAGCTGAGGAGTTGTATGAGAGAGGCTGCAGAAAGTAAACAGCAGAGTGATCAGTTAGAATTGGAGTGCCAAATTAGTACACTAGTCCAACAAAAATAGCACAACAGAAGCTTGACAAGCTAATAACATTGCCCACCTGGCCCACCCTGTTTGGTTTGGGTAGCCCACACTCTGGGCTTGGTGTGGGCATACTGGGCACACTTTGAAACATATGCACATGTAAACAGTATTCCCATGGTAAATCAACAGTTTGCCCTCAGTGTACCCATTTATATTCCCAAAGAAGTCCACAGTATGGGGTAGCCCACAGTACTTTATTAAGCTTTACTTGGAAATAAATATGTTTTGCGATGAGCACTTCTGTCCTTAATCCCAATGAGCCGTGATAATGGCGGGAGATTTCTATTAAGTGTATTTTCCTTGCTGTTGAACAGTTTAGGGGCCAGCATGTCACTTACCTTTGATATCAGGATTGTTATTGAGATAAACCAAAGCCCACAGCAAAGTGGTGGAGGTTGTCTCTGTTCCAGCAAGGAATAGATCCAGAGAGCATAGAGCCAGGTTGGTCTCTGTGAAGCCCAGGTCAGACTCTTTCTTCTGTTCAGGAATACAGAGAAGATTAAGTCCTGATTGGCTGGTAGATAGACCAGGATACATAGTGTTGTAGAGTGTGTTGGGGTTACTCAAGTACATTCTCCATTTCAATGATGAAAGCGTCAATGTAGTCCCGGGGGTTGCTGGGGTCCAGGTCCTTCTTGTGGCTCTTTACCTCCTGGCCAATGAAATCTAGGAGAGTGTTGTAGTGGCTGAACATTTTGTTGTGAGGACCTGGCAAGTGCTTCATCACTCCAGGGAACGACTCGTATAGCTGCTCGGACAGAAACAGTAGATTACATTTCATCATCTTTTCCATTTTGTAATAACATTTTGACCACACCCACAATCTTACTAGAAATCTACTATGACAATGATTGGAGTGAATACTATATTTCTGACTGACCAAACCCCATACAGAGCCCTCAAGGATAAGAGCTTGACATGGGTCTTTCTGAATCTATTAAGGATTGATTCTCCCCATACCATGACTTCCTAACAATAGGGGTGTTTCCATTACAGTCCAATGCGCGGTTAGCATGCCCTTTTGTTTCTGATCAGTGTCAACGCTGTGCACAGTTAGCCATGCTGGTTTGCTGGCATGCTGCAGTTAGCGGCGGAGGCCAAAGTTGCGTGTCCTGTGTTTCATCCCTTGCTTATGTGACTTCACAATCAAAACTGTCACTAAGCGATTACGCGAAGATCGAAAACCATATGTCATCTCCGGAGTCTCGTAAATCCCTCTGGGGCCTTTTTTTGTAATGGAGACACGCTGAGTGAGCGGACATTTGAGAGGGCGTGGCCTGAGACTTTCCCATCGGCTATAGGTTGAACTGAATGGATTTTACCAAGGACAGTCTCATTCCATACTCGTCGGATACCACTGCTTGGTGTTAAAACGACGTGTAACTGCATCTGGTAAGTGTGGAACTTGTTTTTAAGCCCAACTCTGGTCTGTCACGCGAATCTTAGTCAGTCAGTTTTATTTCCTAAAGTTAACCATGTTATTTGAGCCCTAAAATGCTGTCCCTCCAAAATTGAGTTTTCTTTGTCTCCAACAAAGCACCCTGACCCCCAAATCTCTTTGTATTCTCTTTGTATCTTGGTAACTTTATGAGATTTTAAGTTTTAAGTGAACTGGCTATCTTTTGTCTGTTTTATCATTTATTTTTTTATTTCAAGGTGACTTGAGTGAATCAAGCCATATCGTTTATTATAATTAATAATTATTCATGATGTGGTAAAAGTGTGTTAAACCCACTTTTGAACCTTGATAAGTTGTACGTTTTGCTCAGGTTTGAGGCAGATAAGACCCTTACATTTTTAGTATGTCAGTGTGAGGGATTGATCACACACAGATCAATCAAACCGATGGCTTTGACAAATTTGCAGTGTCTGACATGTTGGAATGAGGATGTGTTGACTTACCATAACCCATACAGTGCCTTCCAGCATCATAGCTTCAGATAAATACTTCAGCATAGTCTGGAAGTGGTGGTCACTGTAGTCGAACCGTTTCCCCATCACCAGCTGGCAAATGATGTTGGACACTGCATTGTTGAAGAGTCCTGCTGGGTTAAAAGGTTCACCTGGAGGAGAGGAGTTCATTTTTTAGACAATGTTTTACGACTTAACAGTAGCTGATTATGAGTTTATATTATGAATCACCTTTCTCCTTCTCTATCTCCTCCTGCAGGTGTCGGATCTCCTCACAGATACTCTGCTCCATGGTGTTTTTGCCCAGGCCAAAGGTACGTAAGGTAGATAAAGCAAAGCGTCGCTGTTTCTTCCATGTCTCACCATTGCTCATGAACAGACCACCTAGACACAAGCATGCGGAAGAGTTAGCTCAGGGGAACTTGATCCTGCACAGTACAGGAAATGAGAAAAAGGGTGATTTGAGCACCTGAGGTTCCTGAGTAAACCCTGTCAGCCGATGGACTGTAGGGTCGATCCACAAAGTTTTCAGCTTGTGTCACTATGGCTTCCTTCACCATCTTGTACCCAGACACAAACACCATCTTGTCGCCACCGAGGCGGACGCTGAACACATTACCATAGACATCAGCCAGCTGTGGACAATACATGAAGAAACAAATGATTTAATTGGTCAAACAAAATAAAATAATCAATGCACAATGTGGAACAATCAGGCTACAAGGTTTGCCACATATTCTCTGAGGGCAGAATCTCCATTTATATTATTATTTAAGCCACCAGATGTCAGTATCTGACAAAAATTAGTGTTTAAACACAAATGCACATTTCCTGAAGTGAGTGTACAAATTTAAAATTTCGCTATACATGTTGTTGTGGCCAACATAAGCCAATATTCTAATGGCAAACGAAACAGTTGTTTTAAAATATGTTGGAACATATTATTAATTATGAATACCTCAACAAAAGTCACACTCAAATTCAACCATGCACATGTTGATGTGTGTGTAATTTTACCTTGCTAAAATAAATGTGTGGATGTTTATCATCCACACTTAAGAAATTCCCCACAAAAGGAAGAGACAACGGTCCTGGAGGATAATTTGTAGGATTCCTGTATTTTAGGTAGTCCGCAATAAGGATGAAAATAACAATAAACAGGAAAAGTCCCTTGAGGTCAAGACCCAACAAAAAATTAAAAAGCCACATTGTAGAAGAGTTAAACCAGCAGCAGGAATAGGTCTCAGCTGTTCACGACTTCGACTGCACTGAACACTATTGTCACAGTTTAGCTCTACACCCTCCTGCTGTTTCCTGCAGTTTCATATAGCCGGTAATTTTCCACTCTGCCAGCCACTCCCACCTCATCAGCCAAGCTCCACTCACCTGCGCACCCATATATGTCATATCTATTTCCTCATATCTTAACTCACATACAGTGTCAGCTGTCAGGCTCTGTGAACTGTGTTGTGTGTGTGTGTGTGTGTGTGTGTGTGTGTGTGTGTGTGTTTATAGGTGAACTCGCAAAGCAACTGTGTTTTAATTACCTGTGGAACAGCTTGGTTCGCTTTGCCAAGCTCTCCCCAGTGGGTCTGTAGTGGGAATAAATAAGTGGAGTCCTCCCTTAGCATTTTCCGTTTTACAATAAGTTCATAGTAAATTTAACCCCTTTTACTCCCTATACATCATACGACTTTGAAAAGATTTGGAAAAGACTCCCGGAAAACCATCGGCTCACACCTGCTCACATCTAAAGACAAGTGTTTCGAGTTTTTAGTCTCAGACTGAGATTTTAGATGGACTCTGAATCTTGCAGGGTAACTATTTACAAGATTACCATGCAAATTTTCCCATCATGCACTTACAAAATGTAGGAGAAGCAGCTTTTGGCTCCAGCTGCTCTAATGTGTGCAGTGGTTTGTGTTGGAAAATAAAAACAACAAAAAGAAGAGAAGACGCCACAAAATGCCCCTCACAAAGCTGAAAAAGGGTTTCTGTTTTTCTGACATGAAAAGTTGATTATATTACAGTAAAACTAGATATAAGGAAGAATAAAGGAAAAGAACATTTAGAAATGAATTCATGATATACATTTATGTCCTATTTAATTATTTGTTTCATTGAATAATTATATTTAGCAGCTCTATCAACTTTCATTTAGTTAATCATACATTAATCATCGATTATTTATTACTTATTTATGTTTACATTTATTTATACATTTTAACTGGGTCTCCTTACTGTTCTCTTTCCTAAGAAACATCTAAATATATGACATCACAATATTTTTCATTTAGGACTGAGGTTAATAGCATTATTGGGATGTTACTTTTTCCTGTGTTAGTGGTTTTACTGGCCGGTCTGAACCGGGGACCTTTCCCCCGCTCATCTATTGGTTGCTGATTGTGTTACGTCACTGAGACTTGAGATAATATCAAACACGTTTGATATGATCCATACCCAAGACTAGGAAAAGACTGATATGACTGATATGAAACAGTGCAGATTACTACCTTAAACTTAACGATGGAGATGACGGAGCGCCGTGACTCCAGTAAAACTCCTAGATTTACTAAAGACTTTCAGTTTTTAGTCTGGGACTGTGGAAATATTTTGGTGTAAGCCCAGTATTAAATGTAAAAGTAGGCTTCCATCTACAGTTTTTCATCATTGTATCTTACAGAATATGATTTTGAAATAATATAGGTTCAGAATAGTATGGATGCCATTATCTTTAATAACATTAATTAGTGACCATTCACCCTCTGGCATGAGACAATAATAAATTATAGTTAAAAAAGATTAAATCAAATAAGAAAATCAGAATTAAGTCAGTGAAATGTACTACCCAGGCTCTTGATGAGCTTCTCTGAGACCAATGAGATCTGGATACCTCCTAGGGAGAAGCATAACTATTCCATTACTTTCCTTTTCCTCACAACCAAGGACCAGGACTCGGTTGACTTGAATTCCACCCAGTTTCAGGATTGCAGTTATAGGCCCCTCATTCTTTTGCAACAGCGCCACGTAGTTTGGAGGATAAACAAGTGCATTTATCCAGAAAATATCGCTGACATTTAAACAGTGAGTTAAGGTGTATTTTTAATGCTAATAAACAATTAAAGTGTCTTAAATTACACAGTAAAATCAATGTTACATATGTGGAAGTATTGTGAAAGAATAAGATCCTTTTCAGTTATATACAGTTGTAAAATTGGTTTATTGAAGATTTCAATTCAATTCTATTGTATTATACATAATATAACTGATCATTGCTGAAAAGATATGTTCTTTACTCAGTTCCATTAATAAAAATAATATTTTATGTAAAAATAACTTTATTAGAAAGAATTGAATATACAGGCAGGGATCATAAACAAGTCCTCTGTACACAAGGCAATTATATAACAGTGAAAGGCTGAGGTTAAAAACAACAGCTTTCTCTCCGAAAAGTGTTTTGCCTACTCTTGTGTGTTACATATTGTTTAGATGAAAACTGGTTCAGTGAGATGTTCAGCGAGCCTTGGCATGAACTTTGAAGGGGTGCGGTACACGCATAATTCCAATCTCTGCTTCTGTACTCAACTCTACTCCATCTGGAGCAGAGAAATCAAACTTCTGGAGTAAACCAACCAAAAACAGGAACAGCTCCATCTTGGCGAGGCCTTCTCCAAGACACACACGTTTCCCTGAAGAGTCCACAAACATATACGCACATGAAGGTGTAAGAGCTCAGCATGAAATGCATACTCTGTTCAAGATTGAGGTGATTGTAGCTTACCTGCAGAGAAAGGCAGAAGAGCTTCTCTCTTTACAAACTTTCCCTCAGCATCTAGGAAATGTCCGGGGTTGAAGGTGTCTGGAGTCTCCCATTCAGTCTTGTCAAACAGCACAGAGGTCAGGTTAGGCAACAAGGCCGTACCCTAAAAAAAGAGGCATGCGTTAACACGAAACAATTCTGAAACAACACTTTAGAGATTATCCGTTTAAGATTTAAAATGATTGCACTTAATGCACCTTGGGAATGAAATATCCTCCCAGTGTCGTATCCTTGGTGGCCATTCTGAGTGCATTTAAGGGAAGAATGTTTCCCATCCTCTGGATCTCATGGATGACAGCATCAGTGTAGGGCAGGTTGGCTCTGTCTGCCATCTTGGGCTGTCGGCTCTGTCCGATCACTCTGTCTATCTCTGCCTGGACTTTGTCTAGAAATACAAGAAAGTCAAAGGAATTAGCAGATTAATCGGGTGTGAACATGTAATGTTTGACATTTCAATTCCTCAATGTGGGCTCAGAAAATATAGACAATGGTTCATGATGGAACTGTCTCTTCCTTGCGGTTTCACAGTTAGCTCAGTTTAGAGCCCAGCATGACACATACCTTTGATATCTGGGGTTTTAATGAGGAAAATCAAAGCCCACAGCAGAGTTGTGGTGGTTGTCTCTGTTCCAGCAAGAAACAGATCCAGAGAGCATAGAGCCAGGTTGGTCTCTGTGAAGCCCAGGTCAGACTCTTTGTGCTGTTCAGATATACAGAGAAAACAGAGTAGTGATTAGCCGGTAGATTGACAGGCCGGGAAAAACAGTGTTGTAGAGTGCAGTGCAGTAACTTATGTACATTCTCCATTTCAATGAGGAAAGTGTCAATGTAGTCCCGGGGGTTGCTGGGGTCCAGGTCCTTTTTGTGGCTCTTTACCTCTTGACCAATGAAGTCTATGAGAGTGTTGAAGCGGCTGAACATTGTGTTGTGAGGACCTGGCAAGTGCTTCATCACTCCAGGGAACGACTGGTACAGCTGCTCAGAAGAAAACAGTAAATTACATTTTGTGCTAAAATGTTATGGGGCTTTCTCAGTCGATGAAGCAAGATTGATTCCCACAATGCCATCAGAATGCTTTCTCTCTGATTGAACTGATGGGGGTTCCCTACTTTACCAGCCTTGTCTAACTCATAACTCGTCAGAAACCAGTGCTTGATGTGTGATACCGACAAAGAAGGTACCCCTTAGTGTGCTGCTATATCCTACACTGGCTCAGCACTCTCCTGGTTTAAATCCTACCTCTCTGACATATTTCACTATATCTCCATCAATAACTGCAAATCCCATATCATCCCAGTCACACATGGTGTCCCCCAAGGCTTGGTGCTTGGTCCCCTCCTATTCATCCTGTGCATGCTACCCCTCAGTCACATCATACGCCATCATGGACTACAATTTCATTGTTACGCAGACGATACCCAACTCTACCTCTCCAAAAAAAACATCACTCTTGCCATTCTGCTCACCATCTCAAACTGCTCCACTGACATAAAAACTGTGATGAGCAGCAACTTTCTCAAACTCAACTGCAACAGAAATCAATCAGAAATCATCATCATTGGCCCCAAATCCCACTTCCCCTCTTCCCAGGACTTCTCACTGAACATCGATGGACACTGCCTCCCCCTCTGTCCGAAACCTTGGCATCACCCTGGATCCAACTCTCTCCTTCAAATCACACATCAAGAACATTACCAAAACATCCTTCTGCCACCTCCGCAACATTGCACGCCTTCCTCCAATCCTCTCCTCCTTCGCTGCCGAAACACTAATTAATGCTTTCATAACTTCCAGACTGGACAATTGCAGCACCATTCTCTACGGCCTCCCCTCCACCAACCTTCAAAAACTACAGTATGTCCAAAACTCAGCTGCCCAATTGCTCACCCACTCCTGCTCCAGAGAACACATCACACCCATACTTCAGCACCTTCACTGTCTCCCTATCCAGCACCGAATCCACTTCAAGATCCTGCTTATCACCTACAAAGCCCTCGATCTTCAGACGCCAACCTACTGACCCCCATCACCAGGAACAAGCACCGCTCTGTTTGCGACAGAGCCTTCTCCACTGCTGCTCCAACCCTCTGGAAGTCCCTCCCTACTCACATCCGCAATTCCAACTCCCTCCACGCCTTCAAAAATCAACTCAAAACCCACCTTTTCAAAATAGCTTACAAGACCTGAACTCATAATCTCTCATCTCTGTTTAGTTTTGTTCTTTCTTGTGTTTGTGTGTGGCTCAATTCTGTTATGTTAAGCAACTTTGAGTACCTTTTTAAAGCACTATAAAAATCAAATGTATTATTATTATTATTATTATTGCACTTTTAAATTGAATTTACATTGCAACACACCTGTACATCACACTTGTCCTATGGCACCCTCTGGCTGTTTCTCAATTCAGCAACCCAACACAATAGATGCACCTGGCCTTCTATTGACAGTAATGTAAACATATCCATGGCAATATTAGATGATTAGAGAAATGGACATATTATAAAAGCACAAAGGACCACTCAGGGTGTGTGGGAGAAGTTAAACAAACCCTGGAGAACAGTGTTTGTGGCTTGTGTAAAACCAAGAGCTAATGTTGTTTGGAGTCAACTTGCGTAACTGTGTTTGGTACTTATGTGTGGAAGTTGTTTTTGAGCCCAACCCTGTTCTTCCACTCTAACATGAGTCGAGCATTTTTATTGCCTCAAGTTGATTGTGTCCTGAGAAGGACATATGCAAGTTTATTTTGAAAAGCCACTATGCATGTAAGGGCTACACGGTGGTGTAGTGGACAGCAAGAGGGTCGCCGGTTTGACTCCAGGCTGTGGCTCTTCTGTGTGGAGTTTGCATGTTCTCTGTGTAACTGGTACTGGTACTGGTACCGGCTTCCTCCCACAGTCTAAAAACATGCAGCTTAAGATTAATTGGTGACTCTAAATTTTCCGTAGGAGTGTATGAGAGCATGAATGATTGTCTTTCTCTATGTGTCAGCTCTGCGATAGACTTGTGACCTGTCCAGGGTGTACCCCACGTCTCGCCCAATGTCAGCTGGGATCGGCTCCAGGCCCCCGGCGATGCGAGTGCGGATAAGCGGTTAAGGATAATGAATGAATCAATGAACTATGCATGTAACGAGCAGAAAGTTGCGATGTCCCTGATACTTCCAAAACCGAAGGTACCCATCTGCCTCCATATTACGCACCGTTAGCTGTGACAAAACAGCAGTTTCTGACATGTTGGGGTAACAATGCATTGACTTACCAGACCCCATACAGAGCCCTCCAGCATAACAGCTTCAGACATATACTTCAGCATGGTCTGGAAGTGGTGGTCACTGTAGTCGAACCGTTTCCCCATCACCAGCTGGCAAATGATGTTGGACACTGCACTGTTGAAGAGTCCTGCTGGGTTAAAAGGTTCACCTGGAGGAGAGGAGTTCATGTTTTTAGACAATGTTTTACGACTGAACAGTAGCTGATTATGAGTTTATATTATGAACCACCTTTCTCCTTCTCTATCTCCTCCTGCAGGTGTCGGATTTCCTCACAGATACTCTGCTCCAAGGTGTTTTTGCCCAGGCCAAAGCTACGTAAGGTAGATAAAGCAAAGCGTCGCTGTCTCTTCCATGTTTCACCATTGCTCATGAACAGACCACCTAGACACAAGCATGCAGAGGAGTTAGCCCGGAGGCACTTGATCCTGCACAGCACAGGAAATGAGAAAGAGGGTGATTTGAGCACCTGTGTTCCCTGAGTAACACCTGTCAACGATTGCATTGAGTGGTCGATCCACAAAGTTTTCAGCTTGTGTCACTATGGCTTCCTTCACCATCTTGTACCCAGACGCAAACACCATCTTCTCCTTGCCGAGGCGGACGCTGAACACATTACCATAGACATCAGCCAGCTGTGGACAATATATCAAGGAACACTTACTAATGCACAACACTCAACTGTAACATGGGAACTTTTCCAATTGTTAAAAAACAAAAATTCAATGCTGAAGAGGTGTGGAACAAACAGGCTATAGGGTGTGCCAAAATTCCTTAGTGCCATTCCTTATAGAAATAAGTGTTTAAACACAAATGCACATTTCCTGAAGTCTGTGAACAATTAAATGTTTCATTCTTGAAGTAAAATTAAGAAATAATAAATGAAAGGCTTACCATTTTTAGTTTGTTGGCAAAGCCATGCATGTTGTTAATGCCAACATACGCCACTATTTTGATGGCAAATGAACATTAGTGTTTTGCAAGATGTTGAACATAATATTCAATTCAGTCTAACTAACCAAGTCTAAATACTTCAATAACATTCACACTCAACCATGCAAACCCATGGAGGTATTAAACTTTACCTTGGTAAAATAAACGTATGGTTTTTTTCTGTCCACACTGAAGAAATTCCCCACAAAAGGAAGAGACAACGGTCCTGGAGGATAATTTGTAGGATTCCTGTATTTTAAGTAGTCCGCAATAAGGATGAAAATAACAATAAACAGGAAAAGCCCCTTGAGGTCAAAACCCGACAAAACATTAAAAAGCCACATTGTAATAGAGCTAAACCAGCAGCAGGAATAGGTCTCAGCTATTCATGACCTCGAATGCACTGAACACTATTGTCACAGTTTAGCTCTACACCCTCCTGCTGTTTCCTGCAGTTTCATACAGTCGGTAATTTTCCACCCTGCCAGCCACTCCCAGCTCATCAAAAAAAAAATAAACAGGAAAAGCCCCTTGATGTCAAAACTCAGCAAAAAATGTAAAAGCCACATTTGGAAGGAGAGTTAAATCAGCAGCGGGTGGAAGATCTGTGAATTCCTTTTTTCTTCTGTGTAATAACAACCCACACCTAATTTAACCCTTTTGTGACCCACACAGTCAGTGTCTAAACTCTACTAAAATGACAGGACTGACTACTTCAGTAATCCATGATTCAAAGTCTGGAATGAATATATGCATGTGACCACATACTTACTTATATAACCATTTACAGGCACTCCCTGAGTAAACAAGATTTCTGCCAGTACAAAAGATTAAACCTTAAATAATAATAATACAATAATTATGCCCAAACACTGCAATAACATGGTAAATAACTCATGAACAACATCTTCAGCTCAGCAATATGACAACACGTGCAAAACCTCCTCTGTCTTTTAGTGACCTTTGACCAAGATTGCAATTTCATAGTGTGAACAGATTCAAGATCTCTGCCAGACTACAAAAGATGGAACCTCATGTAGTAATGATACAATTATTATTATCATAATTATATAATAAAATGTGAATAAATCATGAGCAACAACTTGAGCTCAGCAATATGACAACACACATCAAAGGCAAAACTTCTATCTTTTAGTGACCTTAGACTGAAATTGCAAGTTTATCGTGTAAACACAATCAAGCCACCCATTGTGCAGCTGCATGGAAATAAATGGAAATGAGTTGGACCATGACATTATGCAATGGATACAAAGTTTATGAATGTCATATGTCAAGGACCTTGTCATCAAATCTAGCAGATACAAGCTTGTCAGAGCAGTCACGGATAGATCTAGGTGCTTTGATTCTCTATTGGAAGCAAATCAAATATAATTGGGCTCAGTGTTTTGGTAATAACAATAAGCAGTTCCAGGTGCCTTTGACTTGCAAATACCCTCTGAAATAAGCTGTGGTTACAATTGAAAATTGCTTGCCTTATCGGACGCTGATTGGAAATATTTCCTTGCAACAGGTGTATTCAAAATGGTACAAGAAAGAGCCTTCTCCTTTTCTTTACATTTATCTTATTTTGTAATGGCAGCAGGCACGTATAACATATGCTTTGTTATTGAGAGAGCAGCTGATTCTCAACTGTACTCCAGCCCTCATTTTGCCCAAATGCAAGCTAGGCCACTTCAGTGTTCGGTCAAAGTAATCAGACCCAAATGCAAGCAAGATCTCGGAGCATGCAGAATTGACAATTAATGAAACCCTGCATGATCGGATGGCAAAAGTTGTAATAACAAATGTAACCATGGAGATCACTAAATTCCCACAGAAAAGATGACTCTCTTTATTTTTATATTAATTAATTTTGGTAATGGGTGGATGGGTTGGTTTGGTGGATGGATGGATGGATGGATGGATGGATGGATGGATGGATGGATGGATGGATGGATGGATTGATTGATTGATTGATTGATTGATTGATTGATTGATTGATTGATTGATTGATTGATTGATTGATTGATTGATTGATTGATTGATTGATTGATTGATTGATTGATTTTGTCAGAGAGAAGCGGAAACCATTGATGCTTTGTGTCAATGCAGGTATGAGGAAAGGTGGGAGCAAATCAGCGAGGCACAGCGAGCACCCTGAACTCATCTGGAGAATGGGTGAAGCCCATCACACCCTCTAAGCTGGGCATCTCTCCAGGAACAGCAGAGAAGGTGAAGTGTTGTAGGAGACACGTAAAGAAAAGGAACAGCTCCATCTTGGCCAGGTTCTCCCCTAAACACACACGTTTACCTGTGGGGGAAATGGTCAACAGCAGCTTCAGGTTACTTAACTCCGAAACCACATCATACTATCATGAACTGCTGTAAGTTGCATCACTGAAAGTTGAGAATTATTGAGCAAACCTGCTGAAAACGGCAAGAAGGCTTCTCTTCTGCGGAACTGGCCCTTTGAATCCAAGAAATGTTCAGGATTGAAGACATCTGGAGTCGCCCACTCATTCTTATCAAACAGCACAGATGCAAGACTTGCGCTAATGGCTGTACCCTGAAACAATCGACATGAAATGTTGATACCAGCTATGTATTAACTCGCTCATATTTGCTTGAGACTGTTAAATAGTCCTTTACTTTGGGTATGAAGTATCCTCCCAGTGTAGTGTCTTTACTGGCCATTTTGGGGAATCCCATTGGAACAATATTCGCCATCCATTGTGTCTCATGGATGACAGCGTCAGTGTAAGGCAGGCTGGGTCTGTCGGTCATGGTGGGCTGACGGGACTGTCCGATCACTCTGTCTATCTCTGCCTGGATTTTCTCTGAGTGTGGAAGCAGAATCATTGGACGTTATAGACTAAAAATGGCACAAAACCATCTATAATCTTCATGGGAATACTGCTGAGCTCAGTGTGATTATTAAGATACTAACCCTGTATCTCTGGGTAGTGCATCATGTACACGAGGGCCCAGCGTAAAGTGGTGGAAGTGGTTTCTGTGCCAGCTTCAATCAGGTTGAGGGTGCAAACCAGCAGGGTTTCAACGTTGAAGCCAGCCTGAGGATCCTCCTTTTTCTGGAAACGTGGCAACATCATACATTTTGCTGTAATAAGCTACAAATTAGTAACCATGAGTGGAAAAATGACTGAATTAATTTACTGCAATGGTACTCATTGTATCTTACAGAATATGATTTTGGAATAATATAGGTTCAGAATAGTATGCATGCCATTATCTTTAATAAAATTAATTAGTGACCTTTCACCCTCAGGCATGAGACAATAATAAATTATAGTTAAAGATTATATCAAATAAGAAAATCAGAATTAAGTCAGTGAAATATACTACCCAGGCTCTTGATGAGCTTCTCTGAGACCAATGAGATCTGGATACCTCCTAGGGAGAAGCATAACTATTCCATTACTTTCCTTTTCCTCACAACCAAGGACCAGGACTCGGTTGACTTGAATTCCACCCAGTTTCAGGACAGCAGTTTTAGGCCCCTCATTCTTTTGCGACAACGCCACGTAGTTTGGAGGATAAACAAGTGCATTCATCCAGAAAATATGGCTGACATTCAAACAATGAGTTAAGGTGTATTTTTAACACTAATAAACAATTAAAGTATCTTAAATTACACAGTTAAATCAATGTTACATATGTGGAAGTAGTTTTGTGAAAGAATAAGATCCTTTTCAGTTATAAACAGTTGTCGAAATGGTTTATTGAAGATTTCAATTCATTTTTAACTATTGTATTATACATAATACAACTGGTCATTGCTGAAAATATATGTCCTTTACTCAGTTCCATTAATAAAAATAATATTTTATCTAAAAATAACTTTATTAGAAAGAATTGAATATACAGGCAGGGAACATAAACAAGTCCTCTGTACACAAGGCAATTTTATAACAGTGAAAGGCTGAGATTAAAAACAACAGCTCTCTCTCCGAAAAGTGTTTTGCCTACTCTTGTGTGTTACATATTGTTTAGATGAAAACCGGTTCAGTGAGATGTTCAGCGAGCCTTGGCATGAACTTTGAAGGGGTGCGGTACACGCATAATTCCAATCTCTGCTTCTGTAGTCAACTCTACTCCATCTGGAGCAGAGAAATCAAACTTCTGGAGTAAACCAACCAAAAACAGGAACAGCTCCATCTTGGCGAGGCCTTCTCCAAGACACACACGTTTCCCTGAAGAGTCCACAAACATATACGCGTATGAAGGTGTAAGAGCTCAGCATGAAATGCATACTCTGTTCAAGATTGAGGTGACTGTAGATTACCTGCAGAGAAAGGCAGAAGAGCTTCTTTCTTTACAAACTTTCCCTCGGCATCTAGGAAATGTCCGGGGTTGAAGGTGTCTGGAGTCTCCCATTCAGTCTTGTCAAACAGCACAGAGGTCAGGTTGGGCAACAAGGCCGTACCCTAAAAAAAGAGACATGGGTTAACACCAAGCAATTCTGAAACAACACTTTAGAGATTATCTGGTTAAGACTTAAAATGACTGCACTTAATGCACCTTGGGTATGAAATATCCTCCCAGTGTCGTATCCTTGGCGGCCACTCTGAGTGCATTTAAGGGAAGAATGTTTCCCATCCTCTGGATCTCATGGATGACAGCATCAGTGTAGGGCAGGTTGGCTCTGTCTGCCATCTTGGGCTGTCGGCTCTGTCCGATCACTCTGTCTATCTCTGCCTGGACTTTGTCTAGAAATACAAGAAAGTCAAAGGAATTAGCAGATTAACAGGGTGTGAACATGTAATTCTTGACATTTCAATTCCTCAATGTGGGCTCAGAAAATATAGACAATGGTTCATGAAGCTTAATTTGGACATCAGAGCACTGTTGTGCATTATTTCAAAGTCAATGAGTCTTGAGCATGGCTAGAGACTATTGAGTGTCTCTTCCTTGCTGTTTCACAGTAAGCTCAGTTTAGAGCCCAGCATGACACATACCTTTGATATCTGGGTTTTTAATGAGGAAAATCAAAGCCCACAGCAGAGTTATGGTGGTTGTCTCTGTTCCAGCAAGAAATAGATCCAGAGAGCATAGTGCCAGGTTGGTCTCTGTGAAGCCCAGGTCAGACTCTTTGTGCTGTTCAGATATACAGAGAAAACAGAGTAGTGATTAGCCGGTAGATTGACAGGCTGGGAAACACAGTGTTGTAGAGTGCAGTGCAGTAACTTATGTACATTCTCCATTTCAATGAGGAAAGTGTCAATGTAGTCCCGGGGGTTGCTGGGGTCCAGGTCCTTTTTGTGGCTCTTTACCTCTTGACCAATGAAGTCTATGAGAGTGTCGAAGTGGCTGAACATTGTGTTGTGAGGACCTGGCAAGTGCTTCATCACTCCAGGGAACGACTGGTACAGCTGCTCAGAAGAAAACAGTAGATTACATTTTGTGCTAAAATGTTATGGGGCTTTCTCAGTCGATGAAGAAAGATTGATTCCCACAATGCCATCAGAATGCTTTCTCTCTGATTGAACTGATGGGGGTTCCCTGCTTTCCCAGCCTTGTCTAATTCATAACTCGTCAGAAACCAGTGCTTGATGTGTGATACCGACAAAGAAGGTACCCCTAAGTGTGCTGCTATATCCTACACTGGCTCAGCACTCTCCTGGTTTAAATCCTACCTCTCTGACAGATTTCACTACATCTCCATCAATAACTGCAAATCCCATACCATCCCAGTCACACATGGTGTCCCCCAAGGCTTGGTGCTTGGTCCCCTCCTATTCATCCTGTGCATGCTACCCCTCAGTCACATCATACGCCATGGGCTACAATTTCATTGCTATGCAGACGATACCCAACTCTACCTCTCCAAAAAAACCATCACTCTTGCCATTCTGCT
This sequence comes from Centropristis striata, assembly GCF_030273125.1. Classification (NCBI taxonomy): domain Eukaryota; kingdom Metazoa; phylum Chordata; class Actinopteri; order Perciformes; family Serranidae; genus Centropristis; species Centropristis striata. The sequence continues at coordinate 4,334,323 of NC_081525.1, read as the reverse complement.
CACCATCTCAAACTGCTCCACTGACATAAAAACTGTGATGAGCAGCAACTTTCTCAAACTCAACTGCAACAGAAATCAATCAGAAATCATCATCATTGGCCCCAAATCCCACTTCCCCTCTTCCCAGGACTTCTCACTGAACATCGATGGACACTCCCTCCCCCTCTGTCCGAAACCTTGGCATCACCCTGGATCCAACTCTCTCCTTCAAATCACACATCAAGAACATTACCAAAACATCCTTCTTCCACCTCCGCAACATTGCACGCCTTCCTCCAATCCTCTCCTCCTTCGCTGCCGAAACACTAATTCATGCTTTCGTAACCTCCAGACTGGACAATTGCAGCAGCATTCTCTACGGCTTCCCCTCCACCAACCTTCAAAAACTACAGTATGTCCAAAACTCAGCTGCCCAATTGCTCACCCACTCCCTCTCCAGAGAACACATCACACCCATACTTCAGCACCTTCACTGGCTCCCTATCCAGCACCGAATCCACTTCAAGATCCTGCTTATCACCTACAAAGCCCTCAATAACCTCAGATCTTCAGACGCCAGCCTACTGACCCCCATCACCAGGACCAAGCACCGCTCTGTTTGCGACAGAGCCTTCTCCACTGCTGCCCCAACCCTCTGGAAGTCCCTCCCTACTCACATCCGCAATTCCAACTCCCTCCACGCCTTCAAAAATCAACTCAAAACCCACCTTTTCAAAATAGCTTACAAGACCTGAACTCATAATCTCTCATCTCTGTTTAGTTTTGTTCTTTCTTGTGTTTGTGTGTGTCTCAATTCTGTTATGTTAAGCAACTTTGAGTACCTTTTAAAGCACTATAAAAATCAAATGTATTATTATTATTATTATTATTATTGCACTTTTAAATTGAATTTACATTGCAACACACCTGTACATCACACTCTCTTGTCCTATGGCACCCTCTGGCTGTTTCTCAATTCAGCAACCCAACACAATAGATGCACCTGGCCTTCTATTGACAGTAATGTAAACATATCCATGGCAATATTGGTTGATTAGAGAAATGGACATATTATATGAGTCGAGCATTTTTATTGCCTAAAGTTGATTGTGTCCTGAGAAGGACATATGCAAGTTTATTTTGAAAAGCCACTATGCATGTAAGGGCTACACGGTGGTGTAGTTGACAGCAAGAGGGTCGCCGGTTTGACTCCAGGCTGTGGCTCTTCTGTGTGGAGCGTGGGTTCTCACCGGGTACTCCGGCTTTCTCCCACAGTCTAAAAACATGCAGCGTAAGATTAATTGGTGACTCTAAATTTTCCGTAGGAGTGTATGAGAGCATGAATGATTGTCTGTCTCTATGTGTCAGCCCTGCGATAGTCTTGCGACCTGTCCAGGGTGTACCCCACGTCTCGCCCAATGTCAGCTGGGATCGGCTCCAGCCCCCCGGCGATACGAGTGCGGATAAGCGGTTAAGGATAATGAATGAATGAATGAACTATGCATGTAACGAGCAGAAAGTTGCGATGTCCCTGATACGTCCAAAACCGAAGGTACCCATCTGCCTCTGTATTACACACAGATGGCTGTGACAAAACAGCAGTTTCTGACATGTTGGGGTAACAATGCATTGACTTACCAGACCCCATATAGAGCCCTCCAGCATAAGAGCTTCAGACATATACTTCAGCATGGTCTGGAAGTGGTGGTCACTGTAGTCGAACCGTTTCCCCATCACCAGCTGGCAAATGATGTTGGACACTGCACTGTTGAAGACTCCTGCTGGGTTAAAAGGTTCACCTGGAGGAGAGGAGTTCATTTTTTAGACAATGTTTTACGACTGAACAGTAGCTGATTATGAGTTTATATTATGAACCACCTTTCTCTTTCTCTATCTCCTCCTGCAGGTGTCGGATCTCCTCACAGATACTCTGCTCCAAGGAGTTTTTGCCCAGGCCGAAGGTACGTAAGGTAGATAAAGCAAAGCGTCGCTGTCTCTTCCATGTTTCACCATTGCTCATGAACAGACCACCTAGACACAAGCATGCAGAGGGGTTAGCTCAGGGGAACTTGATCCTGCACAGCACAGGAAATGAGAAAGAGGGTGATTTGAGCACCTTTGTTCCCTGAGTAAAATCTGTCAATGATTGCATTGAGTGGTCGATCCACAAAGTTTTCAGCTTGTGTCACTATGGCTTCCTTCACCATCTTGTACCCAGACGCAAACACCATCTTCTCCTTGCCGAGGCGGACGCTGAACACATTACCATAGACATCAGCCAGCTGTGGACAATATATCAAGGAACACTTACTAATGCACAACACTCAACTGCAACATGGGAACTTTTCCAACTGTTAAAAAACAAAAATTCAATTCTGAAGAGATGTGGAACAAACAGGCTATACGGTGTGCCAAAATTCCTTAGTGCCATTCCTGATAGAAATAAGTGTCCTGAAGTTTGTGAACAATTAAATGTTTCATTCTTGAAGTAAAATTAAGAAATAATAAATGAAAGGCTTTCCATTTTTAGTTTGTTGGCAAAGCCATGCATGTTGTTAATGCCAACATACGCCACTATTTTGATGGCAAATGAACAGTAGTGTTTTGCAAGATGTTGAACATAATATTCAATTCAATCTAACTAACCAAGTCTAAATACTTCAATAACATTCACACTCAACCATGCAAACCCATGGAGGTATTAAACTTTACCTTGGTAAAATAAACGTATGGTTTTTTTCTGTCCACACTGAAGAAATTCCCCACAAAAGGAAGAGACAACGGTCCTGGAGGATAATTTGTAGGATTCCTGTATTTTAGGAAGTCAGCTATCAGGAAAAAAATAAAAATAAACAAAAAAAGCCCCTTGAGGTCAAAACTCAGCAAAAAATGTAAAAGCCACATTTTGAAGGAGAGTTAAAACAGCAGCGGGTGGAAGATCTGTGAATTCCTTTTTTCTTCTGTGTAATAACAACCCACACCTAATTTAACCCTTTTGTGACCCACACAGTTAGTGTCTAAGCTCTACTAAAACTACAGGACTGACTACTTCAGTAATCCACGTTTCAAAGTCTGGAATGAATATGTGCATGTGACCACGTACTTTACTCATATAACCATTTACAGGAACTCCCTTAGTAAACAAGATTTCTGCCAGTACAAAAGATTAAACCTTAAATAATAATAATACAATAATTATGCCCAAACACAGCAAGAAAATGGTAAATAACTCATGAACAACATCTTCAGCTCAGCAATATGACAACACATGTGCAAAACCTCCTCTGTCTTTTAGTGACCTTTGACCATTTTTGCAATTGCAAATTGCAAATTGCAATTTCATAGTGTAAACAGATTCAAGCCAACAATACAAAGTGCAGTGGGAATAAAAGGCATCAGACAAGCCCATTGTGCAGCTGCATGGAAATGAGTTGGACCATTCCAGTACACCAGGAAGAGTCTGTCATGAATTAGAAATAGTAGAAATGCCATTTTAAATAGGTCTCTTTTGCCCACAGCAACAAACAAAAAAAAACATTAGCATCACTGTTGTTGGGCAGAAAAAGCTATTTTTAAAACATTTGTTTTTCACTTATGTTTGTGCAAGATTTTCAAAAGACAAGGGATATTGAGCAGAACTTTCAATCCAACTAAGAATCCAACTTAAGTCATTTATTGGTTTAACAGAGTAAAACACCCATAATACGGATTTTTTTACAAACTTTCACGATTTATAATTTCCCTACTTACAGAAGATGTGAAAATGACTAAGCCACGACTTTAGACACAAATAAATTGTCACGTATCTGCAACAAAATACATTTGTAATTTACTAGTAACAAAATTAGAGGCGAATATTTAATATATTCATACATTTCAGCTTAATCCAGTGATAATTCATACAAAAGTAAAGAGGGACAATTTATGCACTTTTATGTCATTACAAAAAAAGAAAGCTTATTGTCTTAGGTTGTGTGTTTTTTTGGAAAGTATGTGAAGTGAGACTTTGATACATGTGTTGGTGCAGTTATCTATTTCCATCTATGTTCTGACATATAAAGGAAATTTGGAGCTCATGCTTACTACATTATTAGCTAATGGATTTATGAATACATAATATGAAGTGATCTCCTGTTGCTTAGTACTGATTGATGATCCAGTCATTACATTATGCAACACCTAATGGATCCACAGTTTATGAATGTCATATGTCAAGGACCATCTCATCATATCTATCAGATAAAAGCTTGTCAGCGCAGTGATTAATAAAGATTGAGCTAATACTAGCACAGCAAACTTTACAAAGTTTAACTGTAACATGAGAAGCAAGCTGCTATCTATGATCTTAAAGTCTTAGTACTCTGATACAGTTGTGTGAAAACCACTTCATAGGAGGACCATTCACCAGTTACAGGTACACCCTTAGTAAACAAGATCTTTGCCAGAGTACAAAAGATGGAATCTAAAATAGTAATAATACAATTATTACGCCTAAACACCATAATAAAATGCAAATAACTCATGAGCAACAACTTCAGCTCAGCAATATGACAACACACATCAAAGGCAAAACTTCTATCTTTTAGTGACCTTAGACTGAAATTGCAAGTTTATAGAGTAAACAGAATCAAGCCAACAATACAAAGTGCAGTGGGAATAAAAGGCATCAGACAGGTCCATTGTGCAGCTGCATGGAAATAAATGGAAATGAGTTGGACCATGACATTATGCAATGGATACAAAGTTTATGAATGTCATATGTCAAGGACCATATCATCAAATCTAGCAGATAAAAGCTTGTCAGAGCAGTCACAGATAGATCTAGGTGCTTTGATTCTCTATTGGAAGCAAATCAAATATAATTGGGCTCAGTGTTTTGGTAATAACAAGCAGTTCCAGGTGCCTTTGACTTAAAAAATGCAAATACCCTCTGAAATAAGCAGTGGTTACAATTGAAACTTGCCTGCCTGATCGGACACTGATTGGATATATTTCCTTGCAACAGGTGTATTCAAAATGGTACAAGAAAGAGCCTTCTCCTTTTCTTTACATTTATCTTATTTTGTAATGGCAGCAGGCACGTATAAGACATGCTTTGTTATTGAGAGAGCAGCTGATTCTCAACTGTACTCCAGCCCTCATTTTGCCCAAATGCAAGCTAGGCCACTTCAGCGTTCGGTCAAAGTAATCAGACCCAAATGTAAGCAAGATCTCGGAGCATGCAGAATTGACAATTAATGAAACCCTGCATGATCGGATGGCAAAAGTTGTAATAACAAATGTAACCATGGCCCTAGATCACTAAATTCCCACAGAAAAGATGACCGTCTTTATTTTTATATTAATTAATTTTGGTAATGGGTGGATGGGTTGGTTGGTTGGTTGGTTGGATGGATAGATGGATGGATGGATGGATGGATGGATTTTGTTGTGTCAATGCAGGTATGAGGAAAGGTGGGAGCAAATCAGCGAGGCACAGCGAGCACCCTGAAATCATCTGGGGAATGGGTGAAGCCCATCACACCCTCTAAGCTGGGCATCTCTCCAGGAACAGCAGAGAAGGTGAAGTGTTGGAGGAGACACGTAAAGAAAAGGAACAGCTCCATCTTGGCCAGGTTCTCCCCTAAACACACACGTTTACCTGTGGGGGAAATGGTCAACAGCAGCTTCAGGTTACTTAACTCCGAAACCACATCATACTATCATGAACTGCTGTGAGTTGCATCACTGAAAGTTGAGAATTATTGAGCAAACCTGCTGAAAACGGCAAGAAGGCTTCTCTTCTGCGGAACTGGCCCTTTGAATCCAAGAAATGTTCAGGATTGAAGACATCTGGAGTCGCCCACTCATTCTTATCAAACAGCACAGATGCAAGACTTGCGCTAATGGCTGTACCCTGAAACAATCGACATGAAATGTTGATACCAGCTATGTATTAACTCATTCATATTTGCTTGAGACTGTTAAATAGTCCTTTACTTTGGGTATGAAGTATCCTCCCAGTGTAGTGTCTTTACTGGCCATTTTGGGGAATCCCATGGGAACAATATTCGCCATCCGTTGTGTCTCATGGATGACAGCGTCAGTGTAAGGCAGGCTGGGTCTGTCGGTCATGGTGGGCTGACGGGACTGTCCGATCACTCTGTCTATCTCTGCCTGGATTTTCTCTGAGTGTGGAAGCAGAATCATTGGACGTTATAGACTAAAAATGGCAAAAAAAACATCTATAATCTTCATGGGAATACTGCTGAGCTCAGTGTGATTATTAAGATACTAACCCTGTATCTCTGGGTAGTGCATCATGTACACGAGGGCCCAGCGTAAAGTGGTGGAAGTGGTTTCTGTGCCAGCTTCAATCAGGTCGAGGGTGCAAACCAGCAGGGTTTCAACATTGAAGCCAGCCTGAGGATCCTCCTTTCTCTGGAAATGTGGCAACAACATCATACATTTTGCTGTAATAAGCTACAAATTATTAACCATGAGTGGAAAAATGACTGAATGAATTTACTGCAATGGTTTACTAGACAGTGGACTTTCTTTTCAAGATATTTAAGCTCTGAGTTCACAGACATAAACAGCAGCATGGCTCATTGAAACTCTTGGTCCATCTTAACTGTTACAAAGAACATGTTTGTAGACATTTTGTCAAGTTTAAGAGCAATCCTTGAAGGATGAAGATGTGGTTTGATTAGTGAAAAGCTGTTGTTGCCTTTTAACAGTTTTAGGCAGCAAACCAATCAAACAAGTTAAATAACTGGTGTTTGAAAAGGTTTTTCCTTTTTTAAGCATATCTTAGTTGGGCGTGTCAGCCATGAATCAAACAACTCGGCCAAGAAATTTGAGGCAATACTGGTGAGGATTCTGAGACAGGCAGAACTTATCTAGAACTTTAAAGTGGCATGAGGTGAATATTAACAGATGTGCATGCAGACTGAACTTGGGAAGTCATCCTTTTGTTTTAATGCCCCATGACCTGGAATAATCTTAAGGCTCAATACGGCCATTTTTTTTTAGCATTTTCTCCCGGCAAGGCTGAAATATTTGACGTTGCGTGTGACGTCTAGCACACGCCTCCCAATCATGTTCAGCAGAATGCACAACTGTGGCCGCCGTCGCTAACTGTGCCCAGCATCTGCTGCTTATTGTAAATAAAACGGCATCGCTGACTGTGCCCAGCATCCGCCGCTTATTGTAAAGAAACCGGCATTGCTAACTGCACAGAGTGTCCGGCGCTTGTTGTAAACAAGGTTGCAAACTGAACACATACTACTGCTGCAGCAAAAAACACTTTCTAGACACATACTCTTTATCTGGCTATACCTGTAATCACTCTGTCTGAAATACTCGATTTAAGCACCTGTCTCTGCAAGCCCCCTGTCTCTGACATAGGAAGTGGACCCAAATCTGCATAGCTTATTGAATCACATGTTTTTTCTGATGGGCAGCTCATAAAAACCAGACTGGGTTGTTATATTTTTAAGTTTTTGGGTTGGTAGGCACTCAAGGTCAGAGGTCGCTCACCCACCTTCTCCATCTCTCCCAAGTATACATCGATATAATCACGAGGGTCCTCTGGGTTCCTCTCCTCCTGGTGCTTCTCTACTTCCATTTTCAGGAAAGCCTCAATCTCTTTGTAGTTGGCACGGACAGTCTGGTGAGGTCCTGGCAGGTACTCCATCAAGCCAGGAAATACATCATACAGCTGTTGATGGGACAAACACTCAGATCAGTTTTATACCAACACCACAGTTTGCTGATCGTGGAGACAGATCATGTGTTACCTGAGCCCGAAGAGATCCAGCGAGCACAACAGCCTCATTGTCCAACTCTAGAACCTTGCGAAAGCTTTGATCGCTGTACTCAAAGCGATGTCCGAAGACCACAGATGAGATGATGTTACTAACTGCATGCGTTATGATGTAATGCGGGTTGAATGGCCTGCCTGGGAATATATTGAATTCAATTCTGGTGAAATTGTATCAGGATATAAATGTTGTAATCTTGCCACATGTGAATCTTGGGTTCATTTGTGAATTTGAACTGATGTGGATTAAATGCAGCAGCATTTCCATCCACCGCCATTTTGGCTCTCTGGCAAGGGACAGCCAGAGATTCCCCTCCATTTTGGTTCTCTGATAAGGAACAGAGAGAAGCCTCCCTCCCAGGATGCCTTGGTGTTAATGACACCTACAGAGTTCATTGGTCAGGAGACTTATGACACCATAGGTGGCCTACTATAAGGAGCCAGCACCCCTTATCTTCTTCCTCTTTCTCCACTGGCCTCCGAGTCCTCCAGAGACCTCGATTTTACAGAGTGGTGCCCCGATCAGGATGATTTAAAGCATGGGTCTCAAACTCGCGGCCCGTGGATCAATTGTGGCCCTCGTGACGATGTTTTGTGGCCCTCACCTTGATAATTTTGTCTTTTTTTGTAATTTTTGTTGTTTTTTTGTAATTTTGTGTCTTTTTTGGTAATTCTGTGTAATTTTTTGGTCATTTTGTGTCTATTTTAAGTCATTTAGTGTTTTTTCAGTCATTTTGTTTCTTTTTTGTAATTTTGCCCCCAGGTAATTTGAGTTTGAGACCCCTGACTTGCAGTAAATCAAGTCATATCAATGATTATAATTAATAATTATTTATGATAGTTATTAATAATTCTGATAGCCATTAATAATTCTGATAGCCATCTAACCACACTTTTGAGCCGTGAGATCCACACAGCCGCAACAAGTGTTGCTCAGGTTCATCCTTACATATTTGATCTCCTCATGGGAGGGATAGCTTTTATGACAATGCCCTTCTTTTTACATATTTGACATCCTGTGCAAGTTATCATTTATTCATAAAAGAGGCGTCCTAAATTCCCAACAATAACTAGCCAGAAGTTGAATCTCTACTTACCTTGTTCCTCTTTAATAGCTTCACAGAGGAAGTTGTTTTCCACTTCAATGTATTTTTCCAGAGACTTCTGGCCCTCTCCAAAGTAACGCAGGTGAGTGTTGGCAAACTTTCTCTGCTTCTTCCACAGGTAACCATTGCTTAAAGCTATGCCTGTGGAAATATCATATACAATTATTAACAAACTGCCTTCACAGGTTTTAAAAGCTGCACACTCCTGAGCACTTAGAAGCAGTTAACCCTCAGAATCCCAGCAGCAGAATTGAAACATATGCTTTATTTAAAGATAAGATTAAAAAGCCAAAATTACAGTGTTTATCGTAGAAAGAAACTGAAAAAAAAACAGGCATTATCTTTGACGTTAAACTTTCCAACAGTCCTTGAACTGATCATAGGTTACGAGTGTTTTCATTAGAAAAAGTAGCCAAAACCAAGCTTAAAATTGTGATATTTGTGCCAAAATCACTTTATTCTCCATATCTCAATTAAAACATTACCAGAAATAAACGTTTTGGAATAGCTTGATTCTGTTAAAAACATTAAATTCTATGCTTTTCAGCAACACTGTGAAGCCATGATTAATTCTGCTGAGACGAACAGTCACGTGACAAATATTCACTGAAAATATGTTTACACAGAGCTGAGTGGAGAGGACAGGAGAGGTTGTTAAAAATGCAAATAGTTCAATATGTATGCAACATGGGGAGACAAAATTCTTTCTCCAATATTTATGACACTTGTGGGCACTTGGAAAAGTGTTGTATGTATAAATTAAATTTTATTCCAAATTTCTTTAAAAAAATAAATAATAATAATCAGAGAAATAACTGTTATTCTGCAAAAAATATATTTTTGAGTTGTACCCACTTCTAGCCATGATTGTACTGATTCCACAGAGCTGCAGGACTTTAGATTTAGATTAATATACAGATTTTATATATTCCAGTGAAATACCACAGTGAGTAAAATGTAAATTGAGCAAAAATGTCATGATGAGTAAAATATGAAAAGAACAAAAAAGGTCCTGAAACAGACTTGGGTTCAGAGGGTTTAGCGTAGACGTGAAAATATTACCACTATTCTGCTTTAATGATATACTTTGTTGAGACTGTTCCCAATTTATGTTTCTCGTTTAGGCGACCTCTAGTAGTAATTATGAGAAGATCAAAGGAAGACAGTCTGTGTAGGGAGGAGGTCGAACAAAAAACAGGACTTTGGCCGTATGGTTGGAGGACTTGTTGACTTTGTCCCATGTGGCTGACTGAGCTTTGATTTTTGGTTAAATCTTAGCCAGGACACTTGTTGATTTAGGCGAGATCATGTTTTACACTCACAGGCTTTTTGGTCTCCACTTGTTTCATGGAAACAAGGTCTGTCTTATCATTTTCAGAAAATAATAAATATTTCAAAAGGAGAAAATACATTTTTTTAACTTGACTGTGGATTGAATGCAGGTGTGTGTTACACTTGCTGTCATTTGGCCAATTATATATTTAATGATAATAATAATAATAATAATAAAACAATTAAGTTAATTATTAGTATAATAATAAAAGTAGAAGTGGAATTTCACCTCCACCTCATGATTTTGCTTTTCTACTTGAGGACCCTTGATAACACAATGCTCTTCCTCACTCTTACTACCTAAATAAAGTCTATGACATGGGTTTTGTGTCTTTTTTTGGGTAATTTTTTTATTTTTATTTTTTTTTTGTAATTTTGTGTCTTTTTAAAAATATATATAATTTTGTGTCCTTTTTGTAATGTTGTGTCTTATTTTGGTAATAATGTCTTTTTTTCTAATTTTGTGTCTTTTTTTAGTAATTTTGTGTCTTTTTAAGTATATTTTTTTCTCAGTCATTTTGTGTCTTTTTTTATTTTATAGTAATTTTGTGTCATTTTTTGGTCATTTTAATACTGCCGCCAATATATTTATTTATTTATTTATATATTTATATATATATATATATATATATATATTTATTTATATATATATATATATATATATACATATATATATATATATATATATATACATATATATATATATATATATATATATATATTTATAATTTACGGTGTTTCATTGTTACTGAAACTGAATTAACCCATTTATCATATTTACGGTCTTTTACTGCCATGGTTTAGCAGTTTTTCACCCTAAAATCTACAGACTTTTTTTTTTTTTACAGCGTACTTGATACAGCAAAAGACACAAAATACATTTGCAGTACTATATAGCCACGCTCTCACTAACTTGTTTATGTATTCTCACCGAGCCCTTTGAATACAGCATGGAAGAGAGGGATGATCGGTCGATCAACGAAGCTGTCCAGCTGGTGAACAAGAGCCTCTTTGATCATCTTTTGTCCCGAAACAAACACCACCCTGTCACTGCCTTTCCTCAGGCTGCACACTGGGCCGTACTCCTGAGCAAGCTGCAAGAAAAAACAAAGAGAGGGAATGCCATTACACACACACACTACCAGCTCTGCTCATAATACTGTTAGTTTCACTTGCTTGATATATACGTTCATGACTAGATAAATTAGTGGAAAACAAAGCAGTACTGATCACCAAGGTTATAATAATAGTTTTGGATTTTTTATTAGTCTTAGTTTTAATTTCGTTGTGAGTTTTTGTTTTCAAATTCAGTTAGTTTTAATTAGTTTCTTTTTTTTTGGAAAATGCATAGTTTTTATTAGTTTTAGTGTTAGTTTTTTTGTAATGGGGGATTTGTTGGTTGACAGATTAAAAAAAAGTCACAATAAATTTTGTCTTTATTTCCTTTGGTTTATCATCTTAGCTCCAATAAGGTTATTAACTCTTACAGTTCTAGGTGTTTTGAATTTTGGTTGGAGTGTAAACATCCCAGTCTCAGTAAACATATTTACCATGTGTCCCTGCATGTTCACTAACAGAATCCTCTTTAATAGAAACACTGGATTATGTATGAAAAAAGGTGACAAAGACGAAAACGGACATTTTCACTATAATTTTAGTCACTTATGATTAGTTTTAGTTAGTTTTGTAACCACAAAATACAGTTTCAGTTATCGTTTTAGTTAGTTTTAGTTATTTCATTAGTTTTTGTGAACTATAATAACCTCACCTTCTCTACTGTTTTGAAGTCCATTCCTGTGAGGACATTTCCTAGAAGTGGAGCAGCCCAGGGTCCCGGTGGGAAGCTGTGTGGTCTCCGGTTTCTGATCACATCTATCAGGATCAACGCTACAAAACTCAACAGCAGCCAACCACTGAAGTCCATACACTCAAAAAGTGCTTGGAAAAGCATGATTATTATATTTCAAAAGGCCCTCTTGTAAAAATCAGTTTGCTTCTGCAGACAGGATGGTGGTGTGTCTCATGTTATGTGGAAGAGGAGAGAAAGAGGCTGGAGGGAAAAAAAAGGGAAGTTATGTAACAGTAGTGGCCTCTAAGGACAGCTGAAGGGAAAAACAACAGCTTGAACTCTTTCAGCTGATTGTCGGCTGAGGAATGTGTGTTACGGAAACAAAGGTCTCTTATCATTTTCAGAAAAATGAAAAGGAGAAAATAAAGAGTTTTAACTTGACTGTGGATTGTATGCATGTGTGTTACACTTACAATTAGACAAAGTTACAGTGTTTATCGTAGAAAGAAACTGTAAAAACAGGCATTATCTTTGACATATCGTTCAACTTTCCAACAGTCCTTGAACTGATCATAGGTTAAGTATGTTTCCATTAGAACAAGTAGCCAAAACCAAGCTTAAAATTGTGATATTTGTGCCAAAATCACTTTATTCTCCATGTCTCAATTAAAACATTACCAGAAATAAACCTTTTGGAATAGCTTGATTCTGTTAAAAACATCAGAAAAATAATTCAAAAGGAAAAAGTTTTAATTTGACTGTGGATTGTATGCTGGTGTGTGTTACACTTGCTGTCATTTAGCCAATTATATAATAATAATAATAAAATAATTAAGTTAATTATTAGTAGAATAATAAAATTAGAAGTGGAATTTCGCCTCCACCTCATGATTTTGCCTTGATAACACAATGCTCTTCCTCACTCTCACTACCAAAATAAAGTCTATGACATTGGTTTTGTGTCTTTTTTTGCTAATTTTGTGTCTTTTAAAAAAAAAGTGTCTCTTTTTTTTTGGTCATTTTGTGTATTTTTTGTGTCATTTTGTGGTTTTTTTTTTGGCATTTTGTGTCTTTTTTGGTCATTTGTGTCTTTTTTTAGTAGTGTGTCTTTTTTGGTAATTTTGTGTCTTTTTTGAAGTAATTTCGTTTTTTCTATCATTTTGTGTCTTTTTTTGTAATATTGTGTCTTTTTAAAGTATTTTTTCTGTCATTTTGTGTCTTTTTTTTTGTAATTTTGTGTCTTTTTTTTGGTAATTTTGTGTCTTTTTAAAGTAATTTTTTCTGTCATTTTGTGTCTTTTTTTATTTTTAGTAATTTTGTGTCTTTTTTTGGTCACTTTGATACTGCCTCCAGCGGCCCCCAGGTAATTTGAGTTTGAGACCCCTGCCCTATGATCTGTTATTGTGTAGCCAATAATTCTATTCTATGCTGCTTTTATTTTGAAGGTTTGGCTCGAAATCAGGAAGTCATCTTGATAGCGGATATAACAGTATTTCTCTCTGTTTTGTGTAATTTAACACCACAGATAATATAAACTACTGAACTATAGACGTTCAAATGGAGACAATATCCAGTTTACTCGGCTTTGAGTGGATGGACTGCGGGACTGTTTTGATATTTCTGTGTGTTTTTCTGTTGGTGGCTGATGTTTGGAAGAACAGAGTTCCGTCTAACTTCCCTCCAGGACCGTGGGCTCTCCCGGTCATCGGAGACCTGCTCCGCATGGATCCCTCCAGGTTCCACCTGCAGATCAGTCAGGTACACATCAGCGGGAACAAACCTTTTAATGAACACAAAGCAGCAGAACCACAGCGGTGGAAAAAAAAAAAAAAAAACTCCGTATGCATTGAAATAGACTAGAAGTTCAAAAGTGCGCTTAACCCTATAAAGCCTGAACCGTGAAATAATTGCCAGAAAATTATATTTTTTTAAAAACTTGAGTATCTATTGAACCTGCGGACAAAAATAAATAAATAAATTTGCATATATGAATTCTAATTTGTATCATATTTGATACATCAGGTCCTTTTGTGCAATTTGTTGCTCACAGTTTGTTTTTCTTGAACTAACAAAAACATAAAACCTAACATTTTTATCCTATTAAGACTTTCCTTTTAACATTTAATTCAAATATGCAAGAAAAAAATATTTATCTGCTGATATGAAGTTTTCACCCAGCAATGAACCTGTATCATTTTTGCTACATCTGGTATTTTTGTGCAATTTGTTGCTCAGTTTGTTTGATTTTAATCTCCAACACATGTATACATCAGGTTTTTCAGGAAAAAAATATATCAGACTGATGATGTAGAGGTCTCAACAACATGTGTATCAAATGTGATACACTTGGCTTTATAGGGTTAACCCTTAATAGGACACTCATTGAAATACTTGCAAATTCCAAATTTCAACCCGAAAGAATATTGGAGGATGTTACATACAGCCAGAATGTGGACTGTGGAATGTGTTAAAAAAAAACAAAAAAAAAAACATATGGACCCGGGGGAGGGGCGTAATATTTTGAGAAATAAATTTACAAGATTAAAGTGGCAAATCTACGAGAAAAAATGCGCAGATTTATGAGATTTAAAGAGGTGAATCTGCAAGAAAACAGTTGCATTTTTTTCTCGTAAATCTGTGGCTTTTTTCATGAAGATTTGCCACTTTAAATCTCTTAGATCTGTGACTTTTTTTCTTGTAGATTTGCCACTTTAATCAAGTAAATCTGCAACTTTTTTCTCAAAATATTGAGAAGTTACCGAACCGCTAAAGTTACCAAATACGGTTCTTCGCCCGATAAAGGGTTAAAGTAACCTGCTCCTTCTGCAAAATGACCCATTTCAGACGTATATATTATATATAATTATACATATGATGCATTAATATTTACATCACTTAAAGGTCGCAGCTGGTGATTAAATATAATCTATTGAATAATGCAGGTACATCTCAAAAATTTGAATATCATGAAAAAAGTTCAATATTTTTTGTCAGTCATTTCAGAAAGTGAAACTCATACATTATATAGATTCATTACACATACAGTGAAATATTTCAAGCCTTTTTTTATTGTAATTTTGATGATTCTGGCTTAGAGATAATGAAAACACAAAACTCTGTGTCTCAGAAAATTCAATTTTGTAAATCCCCTGTTTATTCCCACCCATAAATTCCCGGTAATTCCCATGGAAACTTACTAATATGAATAGAAGTAACTAAATGACTTAAATTAATAAAGTAAAATAATCTCCTCTGAATTGTAGTTGAGTACAAAGTATAACAATAATTAATAAGTGAATAATTATTATAATTATGCTAATTAATAATTAATTTTAGTGTATTTATTTATTATTTCAGTATTGTTTTTATTTATGTACTGTTGGGTATCTTGTGAATTTCCCCCCAGGGCCAATAATAAAGGCTTATTGTATTATTGTATATTATTCCTACTAATATGAATAGGATTTAATGTACTTAGTTACTTTCCACCAGTTCAATTTATTAATATGTCTTTAAAAAACACTTCTTGTCACTGACTTTTTTTTAAAAATGTATATTTATACATTTTACTCATTGCATTTTGACATTATTAAATAAATGCATCTAGGAGACAATCCACAAAAAGAAAGCTGCATTTCAGAGCTCCGTGCAAACAGTTAGGAAATAATTTACTCAAATGCAGGATTTGTTTACGCAGAATCAAATATCCGTTGTGTCATATAACCCTTGTGAGTGCGTGTCGAGCCAAAGGGATGTGGTAACATCAAGATTACAAATCAATAAATCAACTTTTATGATGACACACTTGTATTTGTTGGTTTAATCTTTTGCACGCAACACAAAATAATCTCTCAGATCAGTTCTCAATGTGACACAGTCAGGAACTCATTTTCCCTATTTTAGGACATTTTACCAACCAAACAATTAATAGATGAATTGTAATAATCTGCATATTAATCTATGATGAAAATAATTGGTTATTCGTCATTTAGACTTAAAAGATTTAAATTAGACAGGGATTTTTTTTCAGCTTGATTCTTATTTTGGAGGCATTTTACGCCATAAAATATTTCGGTCATGGTCCTGAAATGACCTGAAATGACAGGGAAAATGGTGTTTGATACTTTAACATTTGAAAAAATACAAAGTTATCATGAGGCTGAAGCCATTCAGCCATTGGTTATCCTTAATATATTCCCAAATGAAGTCTGAAAAGAAGAGAGGTGTTTTTAAAGTTGGTGTTGAGGTGAAAAATATGAAACAGTGACTGACGTTAACCAGCTTTTTGATGACCTTTTCAGAACGTATGTCAACTCCCTGCTCTGTTCTCTGTGTTCAGTTTGCAGCGAAATATGGGAACGTTTTCAGCCTCCGGCTCTTTGGTGGAAGAGTTGTTGTCATTAATGGCTACAAACTCGTGAAAGAGGCCCTGGTCCAAAATGGCGAAGACTACAAGGATCGCCCTGCTATACCTGTGTTTGAAGCGACCATTGGGAATAAAGGTGTGTAGTATTTTGTTTAAAAGGCTCTTATTTAGTTTGTTTGATTGCATCTGACTTACACTCGGTAACCCTTTGGAGTTTTGTACGGTGGCCCGGAGAGCTCACAGCACTGCAACTTAAGAAAACACATGCAAATACACAAAACACAAGCAAATTGAGAAAACATCTTCATCAATTTGACAACAGGAGCACAGCATTTAGAAAACGTGCTGCAAAGACCACAACACAACACAATAAGATAAAGCGCTGCAAATAGACAACACAACAGAAGTGTTTCCAGAGGACACTTAAAAGTGGTGCACTGGACACTCATGTGATCAAGTTATTTATTATTTATTTCAAGATAATTATAATTTCATGATCATAGCGTGCTAACGTTAACGGCCGATCGATAGCATGTTAACGTTAGCCGCGATCGATAGCATATTAACGTTAGCCGCCGATCGATAGCATTTTAACGTTAGCCGCAATCGATTGCATGTTAACGTTAGCCGCCCATCGATAGCATGTTAACGTTAGCCGCGATCGATAGCATATTAACGTTAGCCGCCGATCGATAGCATTTTAACATTAGCCGCAATCGATTGCATGTTAACGTTAGCCGCCCATCGATAGCATGTTAACGTTAGCCGCGATCTATAGCATGTTAACGTAGCCGCGATCGATATTTATTTCAAGATAATTATAATTTCATGATCATAGCGTGCTAACGTTAACGGCCGATCGATAGCATGTTAACGTTAGCCGCCGATCGATAGCATGTTAACGTTAGCCGCGATCGATAGCATGTTAACATTAGCCGGCTAGAAAGACCAAGACCAACTCGGTGCCGTTGAGAGAGACAAACTAAAACGTGTATCATTCATTTATTTGATTGACATGTTTATAGAATACAGATTTAAGTGATTCTTGGAATTAATGGAACAAATTTAAATTGAATTTTAAATATAAACTGTCTCCCCATTAACCCTTTGGAGTGTCCAATCATGCCTGCATAATCGATAGCTATTTCTAATCACCTCCAGTCTAATTCTGTTTTATGTTTTCCAAAAGGTCTGGTGGCATCAAATGGCTCTCCCTGGAAGGAGCAGAGGAGATTTGCTCTTCGTACACTCAGAAACTTTGGTTTGGGCAAGAAGACGATGGAGACGTTCATCCAGCAGGAGTGCCAATATCTCAATGAGGCTTTTGCCCTTCAGAAAGGCACTGAACAAATCTTATTTTTTAATAATCAATGCTAAATCTGCTAAGGCTTCTGACAGGGAAGTTTGGTAGGGAGAACAGTTAGTGCTTATACATGTGTTTAGTTTATAACTTGGGTTGCCATGTTTTTTACACCATCTGCAGCCTCAACAGGAAGCAGTTGAACAGGCTGTTAACTGGAGAAAAACTCCACAATTACTGTCACACACACATGTGATAGATAGAACATTGTTAAGAGTTTGTGTTTAATTCGTTATGTATCTGATCCACCAGTCAGCAGATATTTTAGTGAATAATTTTACTTACCAAAACAGATCATTTTACCATCACAATGATTTCTAAACTGTTTTATTGAGTTGAAAGTGCTGCATAGTTCTGCTTTAAGACTCCACCACATAAGGGGTGTTTCCATTACAGTCCAATACCCGAAATAAGGCGGGTCTCACTCGCTGAAACGCCCCTAATCTGAATATGAGCCGTCCTGAGCGGTCTTTTGACTGGCCTTTTTTCGTCCCTGTAGAAGAGCAGGGCCGTTTTTCTCCCCTGAAAAAAAGCCTGGTTGCTGATTGGATAGAACGCTAAGCAGGATGTGACGTAGTACTCGACGCCACAACAACACCCGCCATTTGTAAAAGCCGGCGAAGCATCGAGTAGTCACAAGTGACAATAAACATAAGCCCCTTTCATAGTGTGGTGCTGCAAATTCCCGCTATACTGCTGGAAAGATCTGTGCCAGCTCTTCGCCTCGGGGCGTTCATAGTGATCCCACAAAGAAAGTGATTTTCTGCCCTTTCATAATGCAGAACGATGTGCACAGTAGCACAGTGCTAACAGGCTAACAGTTAGCTCTGTAGCAGTACAGTGTGTATGTGCTGCTGCTGCAGGAGGTGTTCACTTAGCGATCTCTGTTTGTTTACAACAAGCACTGGACGCTCTGTTCACAGTTAGTGATGCCGGTTAATTCACGATCATGATATTTATGATCAGTGGAGACGCTGTGCATAATTAGCCATGCTGGTTTGTTTATGATCAGCTGCTGACGTTGTGCACAGTTAGCAATGGCGGCCATAGTTGCATCTCCTGTGTTTAATCCGTCACAATATGTGATCACGGATCACAGTTGAAACTGTCGCTTTGAGAGGGCGTGGCCTGAGACTTTCCCAGCATAATAATGTGGAGAGGCCACCAAATTTGGGCTTTAACAGCAAAATCTTTTTACGGGGGGGATGCACCAGTTCACTCCTAGACACCAACTTTTCTCTACTGGCTGGTTACCCCATGTCCTACTGGAATCCCTGCAGAAGCATGCACCGACAGGAACCGAGCACCTTAGACCCAATGCCTGTGACTCACTTTATCCAGCAGCGTTATCTAAAGGGAGAACATGTTTGCTCTATTGTTGCTGGCACTTTTCTTTTATTATAACCTGTTAATCATCCATAAAATATGTCACACTACTTGTCTTCTTCCCGTGGCTCATAACACATTTTATATTTTTAATTTGTCTATTTTTTAATCTATGTTTTCTCTGTATTTTTCAGGCGAGCCTAATAATGTCCAGTCCCTGATAAACAATGCTGTGTCCAACATTATCTGCTGCCTGGTGTTTGGGGATCGCTTTGAATACTCCGACAAGCAGCTCAAGCTCATTCTGCAGAGCTTCAATGAGCTGTTTATCTTAGAGGGAGGTGTGTGGGCACAGGTGAGCCTGCTTTGTATTTTTTTTTAATCAGAATTGATCCAGCCACACCCTGTAAATCAGTCGAGTTTTTCTTTTTTCTTTTTTTTTTAAATATCTAATCACAAGGGGTGGGCGATATGGCCCTAAAAGTTATAGATATGAAGATATTTTTGATGATATGCATTTTTTTATTTCGTTTTTTAAAATTAGTGTATGAATTATCATGTTGAAGTTTAAAGTAAAAGAGTAAAAACTACATTTTTTGCCTCAAAATGTAGTGAACTAGAAGTATAAAGGTACATAAATAGTTAAAAGTACCTCAACATTGTACATAAGTACAGCACTTAAGTAAATGTATGTCTTAGTTACAATCCGCCACTGGAAAAGAGAATTCATTGTGATCTGTTTTTTTGACAAATTAGATTTGCCACACCCTCCGAATGTGTCTGTTGGAGTAATTGACGTTGATGTGATTCTTGTGTTTCTGCTCTGTAGATTTATAACATATTGCCATGGCTGATGAAGCGGCTGCCTGGACCTCACCAGAGGATTTTCACTCTGACAAACGGTATTATTGACTTTGTACAAAGTAAGATTGATGAACACAAAGAGAGCTTTGACCCGTCCTCACCGAGAGATTACATCGACTGCTTCCTCACAGAGATGGGAGAGGTGAGTGTCTCTCTATTTCTTATTATTGTCTTTGCATTTTCTATTGGGTTTTTTTCATGCAATTTTGAGGTTTGGGTCTATTTTCTCCCATACCATGTCTTCTTTCAGAATAGGGGAAAGAAAACATCCAAAGCAAACATTTGGGTGTTTATTTTACTATATCTGATCCATTTGCACCTGTAGATTTTTCATGAATTCAGTAAAAGCTAGCATTCTTTTGCAGCATGTACACTGTAAAAAAAAAATTTTTAAAATCAGTTTAATTTACGGTAAAATTCCGGTAGCTGTGGTTGCCAGAACTTCACCGTAAAAATTACAGTGAGTGGGTTTTCTACTGTAAATTTAAATGTAAATATCAGCAAAAACTGTAATTTAGACTGAAAAGTCCCTTTATATTTAGGGTAAATGTGTCCTTGTGACAATATGGTATTTCTCCATTAATTTTACATGACAATTTTTTAATTTTTACAGTAAAACTGTGGGTCTTTCTTGGGTCTTGAGTTTTTCAAAAGTTTTGTACTATTCCTTGATTTACACTAATTAAAAATGTCAGATACGGTTATATGCAATTTTTAATTTTACAGTTTTATCATGAACATTTTCTAAACCTCGTCATCGCAGCATCGTTAGAAAGCGCCCACTCTCCTGCACAATATTATGTGTTTTACATGGTCTAAATTGTTGCTGCTATGAATTATATTCTATATTTTGTCTTAAAAATAGTAATTTACATTAAGAATGTATGAAATCTTTAAAGGCCGTTTTCTCACAAAAGTTTTTTCTCATGTTCTGAGCCACAAATCTCAACTTCAGCTCCACTTAGAGAGCTAAGTAAACTAAATATATTCTGAAGGTTTTTACAGAGGGCCTTGTCTATATATTATTCATACCCTGATTTATAGAACATTTTGTTCCTAAAACATGACGAAAATGTATTTTTGTTTATGGCTTTTGACAGTATTTTCTGATTTATGAAATGATAAAAGAAGATTTCTCAATTTCCTTCATTAAAAAGAACTTTGAATCTAATATATATCATCAAAATTCAGCAATAACTTTTGCATTAACTTTATCCAATGTTCTAGGCTGGCTAACGCCGGACTGTATCACAAATGAGATCTAGTCTGGATACTACCTGTTCATTTCTCCGTAGAGGAGGCATGGTTTACGATCCTCCAGAGCCATTTATTGGTCAATAAAAGCGTCTGTACATAGCTCTTAGCCAATCGTATCAGTTATACCAGATGACGTATGTAGAGCAACAGAAATTGATGTTTACGTAGCCGGACTAGCCCAGAATAAAATGCTCAATTCTGCTTCTGCAACGTTTTTCTGCAGCATGTTCTGGCTCTGGCTGCTCACAGTCTACCAGCAGTGTTGGGGTGTGTGTGTGTGTGTCTGTGTCTGTGTCTCTGAGAGAGTGTCGCTTGCTGCTTTGCTTCTCCAGTTCTCGCTTTCTGCAAGATTATTTATCTTCACGCCTTATCCCCCCTCATGTCATTCAGCCACGCACATCCACTGATTTTATGGTCAATAGACGAGCTGCTGGGGGTCTCTGGGCGGCTCCGCTGTCCCCCTGGCTCGTAGCGAGATCACCGTGGTTACAGCAGCAAGCGGTAGCGGGGCTAGTTGGTAGATTAGGCTTTGGCCAAATCCTGTCGGAAGCAAGGCTAAAACATCCTTTTTGGTGGTGAAACAGGAGTATTAAGTCAAACGTTGTTCTTCTTTTAAAATAAACTTTGGCTCTAAACTATCTAGAACACCGTCTACAGCTAGATCCAAAGAGAGCTTCGTGTCTGCTGCAGCCATGTTGGATCTGTAAGAAAACTACAAAACTACAAGCTTCCATCTGTCCAATAGTACGCGTCATCGTCTTGCCGTCCCTCCCCGTTCTGTGATTGGATCCCTAAAACAGGGCTAAGAAACGGCCTTAGACACCAGACTGTCTTGCAGTTCGAAATGAAATCGAGCGCGCAAGGCAGTATGGGTATACCCATGCTACCAATGTTCACATTTCTGTCCTGGAAATATATGCAAATTAGCACATATTTTATTTATTTCACACTTCATTTGCATTGCTTAACATAACATTTCAGAAAACATTTAATGCAATTAAATATTGCCTTGATGTAAATAACACACTGGGGAAGTTTCATGATGATATCTATAAGTTAAAAAAATGACCCCATTCACCTGTAGTGTCTCCCCTTAAATATTCCAACTGAGAGGACAAACTGTCTCGTGTGTTGTTGACAGATGAAGGACGAAGAATCTGGCTTTGATATGAGGAATTTGTGTATTTGTGCCCTGGACCTGTTTGCTGCTGGAACTGAAACTACGACCACTACTCTACACTGGGGGCTGCTCTACATGATCTACTACCCTCAAATACAAGGTGTGTGTCTCTGTTTGTGTGTCTGTGTCTTTGTCAGTGGTGGAAGTATTCACATCCCTTACTGAGGTAAAAGTACTAATACTACACTGTGAAATTACTCCACTACAAGTAAAAGTCCTGCATTCAAAACTTACTGTACTGTTCTCATCTGAGTTATGAAACAGCTAAACTCATCTCTCCAAAAATCTCCTACAATGATCAAGCCGTGTGAAGTACTTGGCAGGATTTTAAGGAAGAAAAGGTAAAACTGAAAATAAACAAATAATACAGACAATATTAACCATGTGCAAAAGTCAAATATAACAAATATAACTTACAATATGTTAAATCCACCTAAACAAATATACAAATACAAATGCCACAAGTCGCGAAAAACTGCCCAAAATTTTGCATTGAAATGAATGGGACGGCCGAAAAAAAATGAGCGAAAAAGAACAATAATTGGAGATTTTTAAACGTCTACTTCTCCGGCATAATTTCACCTAGAGACTCCATTTCAACTTTTAACAGTAGACACAAGGCTTGTGTATCTGTGTATTAATCCACGTTTCGATACGTCATACAGTTTTTTATCAATCCCTGTTCAATGACCATGATCATTTTTGGAGAAATTCTGAGATTATAATGGGTGTGTATTGCACGGAATGTTCGTGTCACAGTGTGTGACATCATCGCCAGAGTGTAGAGGGAGAGAAGAAATTGTCAAAAAATAAATTTGAAAACTGCGCTCCAGGTCGCAAATTTCACTCTACAGAGATAATTTATACACAGAAACGTAGGAAAATTTGTCTTCTCACTCACAATCCTCTGGTAAAGCTGTCAGAGTTGTAGTTTGGGCGTAGGACGCACAGATGCACCACCAACACGCACCAACAGCCTCATTGGCTCCCTTATTAAAAACGCAGGAAGATTTCTGAATAAAGGGAGATAGAACAGTTTTTTTAGATCGCTCTAACAAAGCTATTTTTTCATTTTTCTTAAAAACAAACATATGTAGACGTTCAGGAAGAACTCAGGACGCTCAAAGTGAAGTCGGATCAATGATAGGTATTATGGTTTTGCCAAAAATGCTTTCTGTTCGAGGCCAGAAATTCGAGTCTGTCCACCTCTGCTGTCACTCTTCCGGAACAGGTGTCAGTTAATTCTGTTGATTGCTTTGATCTGATTGCCTTTGATCTTTGATGTGATTACAGTTACACACACACACACACACATGCGCGTAAGCGCGCACACTCCTCACACATGCATACATATGCTTCAAACACACACAAACACACACACACACACACAGGTAACTTTATGCGATTTTCGCTACACACACACACACAAATGCGCGCGTAAGCGCGCACACTCCTCACACATGCATACATATGCTTCAAACACACACTCACACACACACACACACACACACACGTATTTTGAGGTTAAAGAGCATAGTTTGAAATCTCTGAAGAATCTCATCATAGTGTACACACACCGGCAGTAGCCCCCGTGGCCCTTTCAGAATTTCCCCAGAGGAAATTTTCTAGTTACTTAATACATTGTTATAAGACTTTTTTTTTTTTTTTTTTAAAGTCTAATCTTTTTAAATTGATCATATATTTTATGTTAAATCTCAACCTGTAAAGTAACTAAAGTAACTGTGTGTGTGTGTGTGTGTGTGTGTGTGTGTGTGTGTGTGTGTAGTATAAGACGTGGCTCACAGGTCAGGGTTTCCCCCTCAGTGCACACACACTCACATGGTTTCCTGTTTCCACTGTGTCTCTTCAGAGAGAGTCCAGGCGGAGATCGACTCCGTGGTGGGTTCCTCCAGACAGCCCTGTGTGGCCGACAGAGAAAACATGCCCTATACTGATGCAGTCATCTATGAAATCCAGAGAATGGCCGACATTCTTCCCCTCAATGTGGTCCGCATGACGACCAAGGACACCGTGCTCGACAAATACACCATCCCAAAGGTACACCAGAGGTCTCAGTTAGAATAAGGAACCAAAACTGAGCTTAAAACTGATATATATACTGTCAAAATGTCTCTATTCCACATGTCTCATTTGAAACGTCAACATAGAATAACCAGATCCTGTTAAAAACATTAAATTCTTTATTCACTGAAAATCTGTTTACACAGAGCAGAGAGGACAGGACAGGAGAGGCTTTTTACACAGAGCAGAGAGGACAGGGGAGGCTTTTTACACAGAGCCAAGAGGAGAGGACAGGAGAGGCTGTTTACACAGAGCCGAGAGGAGAGGACAGTAGAGGCTGTTTACACAGAGCAGAGAGGAGAGGACAGTAGAGGCTGTTTACACAGAGCAGAGAGGAGAGGACAGGAGAGGCTGTTTACACAGAGCCGAGAGGAGAGAACAGGAGAGGCTTTTTACACAGAGCCGAGAGGAGAGGACAGGAGAGGCTGTTTACACAGAGCCGAGAGGAGAGGACAGGAGAGGCTGTTTACACAGAGCAGAGAGGAGAGAACAGGAGAGGCTGTTTACACAGAGCCGAGAGGAGAGGACAGGAGAGGCTGTTTACACAGAGCCGAGAGGAGAGGACAGTAGAGGCTGTTTACACAGAGCAGAGAGGAGAGGACAGTAGAGGCTGTTTACACAGAGCAGAGAGGAGAGGACAGGAGAGGCTGTTTACACAGAGCCGAGAGGAGAGAACAGGAGAGGCTTATTACACAGAGCCGAGAGGAGAGGACAGGAGAGGCTGTTTACACAGAGCCGAGAGGAGAGGACAGGAGAGGCTGTTTACACAGAGCCGGGAGGAGAGGACAGGAGAGGCTGTTTACACAGAGCAGAGAGGAGAGAACAGGAGAGGCTGTTTACACAGAGCTGAGAGGAGAGGACAGGAGAGGCTGTTTACACAGAGCCGAGAGGAGAGGACAGGAGAGGCTGTTTACACAGAGCCGAGAGGAGAGGACAGGAGAGGCTGTTTACACAGAGCAGAGAGGAGAGAACAGGAGAGGCTGTTTACACAGAGCAGAGCAGAGAGGAGAGGACAGGAGAGGCTGTTTACACAGAGCAGAGAGGAGAGGACAGGAGAGGCTGTTTACACAGAGCCGAGAGGAGAGAACAGGAGAGGCTTTTTACACAGAGCCGAGAGGAGAGGACAGGAGAGGCTGTTTACACAGAGCAGAGAGGAGAGAACAGGAGAGGCTGTTTACACAGAGCAGAGAGGAGAGGACAGGAGAGGCTGTTTACACAGAGCCGAGAGGAGAGGACAGGAGAGGCTGTTTACACAGAGCCGAGAGGAGAGAACAGGAGAGGCTTTTTACACAGAGCCGAGAGGAGAGGACAGAGGAGGCTGTTTACACAGAGCAGAGAGGAGAGGACAGTAGAGGCTGTTTACACAGAGCCGAGAGGAGAGGACAGTAGAGGCTGTTTACACAGAGCAGAGAGGAGAGGACAGTAGAGGCTGTTTACACAGAGCAGAGAGGAGAGGACAGTAGAGGCTTTTTACACAGAGCAGAGAGGAGAGGACAGGAGAGGCTGTTTACACAGAGCCGAGAGGAGAGAACAGGAGAGGCTTTTTACACAGAGCCGAGAGGAGAGGACAGGAGAGGCTGTTTACACAGAGCCGAGAGGAGAGGACAGGAGAGGCTGTTTACACAGAGCAGAGAGGAGAGAACAGGAGAGGCTGTTTACACAGAGCAGAGAGGAGAGGACAAGAGAGGCTGTTTACACAGAGCAGAGAGGAGAGGACAGGAGAGGCTGTTTACACAGAGCAGAGAGGAGAGGACAGTAGAGGCTGTTTACACAGAGCCGAGAGGAGAGGACAGTAGAGGCTGTTTACACAGAGCAGAGAGGAGAGGACAGTAGAGGCTGTTTACACAGAGCAGAGAGGAGAGGACAGGAGAGGCTGTTTACACAGAGCCGAGAGGAGAGAACAGGAGAGGCTTTTTACACAGAGCCGAGAGGAGAGGACAGGAGAGGCTGTTTACACAGAGCCGAGAGGAGAGGACAGGAGAGGCTGTTTACACAGAGCAGAGAGGAGAGGACAGGAGAGGCTGTTTACACAGAGCCGAGAGGAGAGGACAGTAGAGGCTGTTTACACAGAGCAGACAGGAGAGGACAGGAGAGGCTGTTTACACAGAGCAGAGAGGAGAGGACAGGAGAGGCTGTTTACACAGAGCAGAGAGGAGAGGACAGAAGAGGCTGTTTACACAGAGCAGAGAGGAGAGGACAGAAGAGGCTGTTGCTGTTTTGTATATATGAAATCTATTTTATTCCAGTTTTAAAATAAATAATTCATCAGAGAAATTTATCTTGCCTTTTTCCTTTTTTTATGATTTATCTCATTATAACTGTGTTATTCTGCATATCTAGAAATAAGCATTTTGAACACTTAAAATAAGAAATTAACTCTTAAAACAAGATAATTATATATATAATATATATATATAGATATAATTATCTAACACTTCTAAATCTAAGTTGTTTTTTTTTTATCTTGGTAAGAACCAAATACTTTGCAGTGTAGGTTTTCACATACAATGAATTTGCTGCGGTGTAAAAGCACTAAATATAAATAAAGTTGAGGAAAACAAGAACTTCAGACAAAAAACAGCAGCATAAATAGAAAATATGAAGGATGGAAAAGTCAACATGCAAACTCTGCAGCACAGAAAGCACCAACATGAACCCTGAGCACCTTGGACCCTGAGCATGTGACTCCAGCTGCGTTATATAAAGGGACGCCACCTGTTTGCTTTATTGTGGCTGGGACTCTTTTTTTCCCCCCGAATCTGTTAATCATCCATAATAAATATGTCACAGTTCTAAGCTTCTCCCTGTGGCTCATAACACATTTTATGTTTTGAATTTGTGTCATTTTCCTTTGTGTTTTATCTCCTTTTTCTAATAATAGAATAGAAGCATAAACAGCTTTTTGACATCAAATCAGACTTTAACCCTCTATGGTACATTCTAATTTTTGGCTTGTCAAATTTCTACAATGCATTTTCTTGAGTGATGAGATATTAAACTCTATGGAGTCTTGGGCTATTTTGTTCATTTTTTAATCCTTTTCATGTCTTTTTTTGTCATTTTGTGTCTGTTGTTGTGTCTTTTTGGGGGTCAGTTTGTGTCTTTTTTGGTCATTTTGTGTCTTTATTTGGTCATTTTGTCTTTTTTTAGTAATTTTGTGTTTGTTTTTTTTCATTTTGTGTCTTTTTGTGTCTTTTTATGGTGTATATATATATATATATATATATATAACAAAATAAAAAATAGAAACAAAATAAAATATAAATAAAATTAAATCAAAAAATCAAAAATACATATATTACATTTTATTCCAATTTTTAAAAAATCTGAGAAATCCATCTTTTTTCTTTTTTTCTTTATTTAATTTATGTAATTATAACAGTGTTTATTCACATTTTAGTTGTTCCCACTCCTAGTCATGATTGTGTTGATTCCATAGAGCTTCAGTACTTTCTATTGTGAGTACAATTTGGCCAGAAACAATAAAAAAAGAGGTATCAGTCTGATTTTCTGTTCTCATGTATCCTCCTCAGGGCACCATCGTGATGCCGACACTGGTCTCAGTCCTGCGTGACGAGTCGATGTGGGAAACACCGAACACCTTCAACCCTCAACATTTTCTGGACCAGGACGGCAAATTTAGGAAGAGAGAAGCCTTCATTCCTTTTTCAGCAGGTCAGTCAGTCTCTAAGTCAGGGGTCTCAAACTCGCGGCCTGTGGGCCAATTGAGTTTTATATGAATGGCACTTTACTGTGTTGTGTGTGGAAGGTCCCTTTAATTACTTTTTTGGTAATTTTGTGTCTTTTTTTGATAGTTGTGTGTCTATTTAAATAATTTTGTGTCTTTTTTGTCATTTTGTTTCTTTTTTAAGTAATTTAGTGTTTTTTCAGTCATTTTGTGTCTTTTTTGTCATTTTGTGTCTTTTTTGGTCATTTTGTGTCTTTTTGTGTCTTTTTGAAATAATTTTGTGTCTTTTTTAATAATTTTGTGTCTTTTTTGGTCATTGTGTGTCTTTTTTAAGTAATTTATTTTTTCTGTAATTTTGTGTCTTTTTTAGTAATTTTGTGTCTTTTTTAGTAATTTTGTGTATTTTTTTGTCATTCTGTGTCTTTTTGAAATAATTTTGTGTCTTTTTTAATAATTGTGTGTCTTTTTAATAATTTTGTGTCTTTTTTTAGTAATTCTGTGTCTTTTTTGGTCATTTATTTATTTTTTAAGTAATTTAGTTTATTTTCTGTCAATGTTTGTCTCTTTTGGTCATTTTGTGTCTTTTTAAAATAATTTTGTGTCTTTTTTGGTAATTATGTGTATTTTTTTTTTCATTTTGTGTCTTTTTTTGGTAATTTTGTGTCTTTTTTAAGTAATTTTGTGTCCTTCTTTGGTCATTTTGATACTGCCCCCTGGTAATTTGAGTTTGAGACCCCTGATCTAAAACTATCATCTCTGACTGTTTCCTTTGGTTGTTTCACAATCTGAGCTGCAGAAACATTAAATGACTGATTGATTGATTGATTGATTGATTGATTGATTGATTGATTGATTGATTGATTGATTGAGAATTTATTTGAACACAAAATAAAAGATGAACAATTAAAAACAAACGAACAATAAATACAAGACAACAATACAAAATGAAACAACAACAAGACTCAACACTTATTTGTGTTCAAAAGGAGTCAAAGCGTATTAAATCCTTCTCCCTATGTTAATTTACTATATTCAGTTATATAACAACAATAATATTTATATATATGTATGTATAACACATAGTGATGTAGTATATAAACTTATTAACATACATAACTTGTTATTAACTCACACACACATAAGTACACATACACCCAACAAAACAACAACACACAAAAAAGAAAAATAGTAATAATACATTTAAAAAGTAAAACGTCAACAACAACCAACTACTGTCATTTCACACAACCGTTTTCATCCCTGTAATGATTAAAATGGTGTGTATTCAACTCGTGTCGATTCGTGTCGTCTTGTGTTGTGTCGTGTCGTCTTGTGTCGTCTTGTGTCGTGTCGTCTTGTGTCATCTTGTGTCATGTCGTGTCGTCTTGTGTCGTGTCGTGTCGTGTCGTGTCGTCTTGTGTCGTCTTGTGTCGTGGCGTCTTGTGTCGTCTTGTGTCGTGTCGTGTTGTGTCGTGTCGTCTTGTGTCGTGTCGTGTCGTCTTGTGTCGTGTCGTGTCTTCTTGTGTCGTTTCGTCTTGTGTCGTGTCGTCTTGTGTCGTGTCGTCTTGTGTCGTGTCGTCTTGTGTCGTGTCGTCTTGTGTCGTGTCGTGTCGTCTTGTGTCGTTTCGTCTCTTGTGTCGTGTTGTCTTGTGTCGTTTCGTCTTGTGTCGTGTCGTCTTGTGTCGTGTCGTCTTGTGTCGTGTCGTCTTGTGTCGTGTCGTCTTGTGTCGTGTCGTGTCGTCTTGTGTCGTGTCTTGTGTCGTGTCTTGTGTCGTGTCGTGTCATGTCGTGTATTCTCAGGTAAGCGTGTGTGTCTGGGCGAGCAGCTGGCCAGGATGGAGTTGTTCCTCTTCTTTACCTGCCTTCTTCAGAGGTTTTCCTTCTCTCCTCCTGCTGGAGAGCAGCCCAGTCTGGAGTTCCAGCTAGGAGCCACTCTCACTCCCAAACCGTACCGCCTCTGTGCCGTCCCACGATAAACAACTACTGTCCCACTACATTTATCAAGAAATACACCAGAATGATGCATTATATCGCTATTGCAAAATTTTGCATTGAAATGAATGGGACGGCCGAAACAAAAATGAGCAAAAAAGAACAATCATTAGAGATTTTCAAACGTCTACTTCTCCAGCATAATTTCACCTAGAGACTCCATTTAAACTTTAAACAGTAGACACAAGTCTTGTGTATCGGTGTATTAATCCAAGTTTCGATAGGTCATATAGTTTTTTATCAATCCCTGTTCAATGACCATGATCATTTTTGGAGAAATTCTGAGATTATAATGGGTGTGTATTGCACGGAATGTTCGTGTCACAGTGTGTGACATCATCGCCAGAGTGTAGAGGGAGGGAAAAAATAGTCAAAAAATAAATTTTAAAACTGCGCTCCAGGCCGCAAATTCCTCTCTACAGAAATAATTTATACATAGAAACATAGGAACATTTGTCTTCTCACTCACAATCCTCTGGTAAAGCTGTCAGAGTTATAGTTTGGGCGTAGGACGCACAGATGCGCCACCAACACGCAGGAACAGCCTCATAGAGAATATTTAGATATTATATATGCTATTAGGCTTTATATATCACAAAATGTAAATTAAATATTCCAACCTCACCAGGAGTTTAATGCTCCACTGCTACTCTGCTGACAGCACCACTGAACCTTCTGAATCAGATATATATTATATACACTACCGGTCAAAAGTTTTAGAACACCCCAATTTTTCCAGTTTTTTATTGAAATTCAAGCAGTTCAAGTCAAATGAACAGCTTGAAAGGGTACAAAGGTAAGTGGTGAACTGCCAGAGGTAAATAAAAAAAGGTAAGCTTAACCAAAACTGAAAGATAATGTACATTTCAGAATTATACAAGAAGGCCTTTTTTCAGGGAACAAGAAATGGGTTAACAACTTAACTCTATGGAGTCTTGGGCTATTTTGTCCATTTTTAATTCTTTTCATGTCTTTGTAAGTCATTTTGTGTCTTTTTTTTGGTCATTTTGTGTCTTTTTTTAGTCCTTTAGTCCAACATTAAAATGTGATTTTGAATCTTTTTTTTACTTTCAAAACACTATCATGCTCAATAAAGAATTTTAAATGTTGCAAATGTGCATTAATTTCAGAGTACACTGAGACATTAAACTGCATCGTTTTCAATTAAATTCTGGAAAAGTTGGTGTGTTCTAAAACTTTTGCCAGTAGTGTATATAAATTATATATATTAGGCTGTGGTATTTAAATTACGCTTGCACGCTTGTAAATAAACAATCATAATAAATAATATGATATGAAGCACTTTATGTCTAAAAAGTAACACGTTTTCTTCTTGAATTGAACTCTTTACCTTTTTTTTTGTTATCTGTTAATTCTGAAAATAAACTGATTTCAAGCTTGAGGTCTCTTTTATCTATAAAATCTATCTATATATATCTATTTATAAGAAGGCACACGTTGTCTCACTTCTGGGTTTTTCCCAGTAAAGCTTTTGATGTTGGAGATGAATAATAACGCTAAAGGAAATCATAAAAGAGCCAGAGAGAGCTTGAGAAAGTCTCAGTCGACACTCTGAGGGACTCAGAACACACGACACCAGCCAAATAACAACAGATGTTTGGGTTTTTAACTGTGAAGTGACGTCATTCAGACTAAAAGTGTAAGTTTATTTCATCATCCTAACTACTTTAGAGACAGATCGTAGTATATTTATTGTCTTTTCAGAGAAGACAGAGATTTTAATCTTAAATGTTTTTGATGATATTGTTCATCAGCACATTTTAAGTTACTGTAAAAACCTCCAGAAGAGTCACGACGAATGGAAACACACACATAATGAGGTTACAGTGGTCAGCGTCTTTACTCAAAGTTAAAAAAAAATGTGTTATATTTTGGGTTGATCTCTTGATTATGTGCAAACAGCAGCAGGTTTAATGAGAGCAGCTTCTCAGCACAGTGACTTTGAACCTTTTGTGGTTCTGAAGTAGGGCACCCAGCTACTGGGTTCTAACGTTCAAAGTTTCTAGCGTTTGACAAAATACCACCAAACTAGGTCACCGTCCTCTTTTAAGATGTTTCATTTGCGCAACAGAGATCATTACAGTCAGACGAGCGTCACAAAGCAAACGTGTGGGACTGTATCTTGTTAGAAAAGCATCAAAAAGGGCACGCAGCGACAGGACACGGTGAGCTTTACCTCAACATATCTACTGGTGAAACTGTAGAAAACTACCAGATTACATGCTTTTTTTGTCTCATCAAATGAAACCTCCTAATTTGACGTATTGCATGGTCATGCAGCATCTTCTTTTAGTAATTTTGTGTCTTTTGGTCATTTTGTGTCTTTTTTGTCATTTTGTGTCTTTTTTTAGTCATTTTGTGTCTTTTTTCAGTCATTTTGTGTCTTTTTTGTCATTTTGTGTCTTTTTTCAGTCATTTTGTGTCTTTTTTCAGTCATTTTTTGTCTATTTGTGTCTTTTTTTAGTCATTTTGTGTCTTTTTTTAGTCATTTTGTGGGACAGTGCACATTAATGATGTTAATTATTGAAAAATATCTTTGTAAATATGCCGGATTATAGTAAAGCTGCTAGTTTGCATCCTTAGTCCCTTAAAAAAATTAAAATAAATACAAATATAAAAGACAGCAAGTACATTTTTGACTCATCAACCTTACTTTTATTTTTCACAAAGTTGAAATTGCGTGACAACTTTGTGTGAAAATGCAGCAAGGTTGTATTTAATTAAGTACATTTCCATTTTATGTAACTTTATAATCCTACTTTGCTACATTTAAGGGACAAATATTGTACGTTTTACTCCACTACAGTTAGCTGAAAGCTTTATTTGCTTTTAAGATCAGGATTTAACATAAAAAAAACACATGATGATATTTAAAATGATTATGCATGTTTATGAATTAAACCACATTAAGTATATTGAGTAGTTAAAATGAGCCCTACCTCTGCAACAGTAAAATGCTGTTTACATAAATGCATGGTAACACTTTATATTAAGGTACAGGTATTCAACATTAATTAGTTGCTTATTTGCATGCAAATTAGTAACATATTGGCTCTTAATTAGTCATTATTAAGTACTTATTAAATCTATGGAGTCTTGGGTCATGTCCATTGTTGAATCCTTTTCATCCTGCCTGTATACACCAGTTAAAAAAAATGTATTGATTTATTATTCTGGATCAACATTTTGAACCAAAAAGAAACAAAGAAAAACCAACATAAATGTGATCTTGTGATTGTGTGTGATCCTGTCTTTTTTTAGTCATTTTGTGTGTGTTTTTGTGGTCATTTTGTGTCTTTTTGTGTCTTTTTGTCTTTTTTTTAGTCATTTTGTGTATTTTGTTGTGTCTTTTTAGTTATTTTGTGTGTTTTTGTGGTCATTTTGTGTCTTTTTTTTAGTCATTTTGTGTATTTTGTTGTGTCTTTTTTTAGTCATTTTGTGTCCTTTTTTTGGTCATTTTGTATCTTTTTTT
The DNA here is from genome assembly GCF_030273125.1 of Centropristis striata. NCBI lineage: Eukaryota > Metazoa > Chordata > Actinopteri > Perciformes > Serranidae > Centropristis > Centropristis striata. The sequence continues at coordinate 4,300,705 of NC_081525.1, read as the reverse complement.
GGTCATTTTGTCTTTTTTTAGTCATTTTGTGTCTTTTCGTGTCTTTTTTTTAGTCATTTTGTGTATTTTGTGTTATTGTTTTTTGTGGTCGTTTTGTCTTGAACTTTAGAGGTAAATTTATACAACCAGTAAGACATTAACTAAGAGTTTTCCCTCAATAACTTCAGAATTATCGCTTTTTAGCAGTAAGTAAGGAAGTTGTTGTATATGAGTTATGATCTTAATATGCTTTATAATATGGACTTTAAAAGGTGGTAGAACCACAAGAATTATTAATCTCCCCTCCCTTAATAACACTTAATGAATATGGTCTGTTCCTACATAACTACCACCTTATAAAGTCCATATTACAAAGCATATTGAGATCGTAACTCATATACAACAACTTCCTTACTTACTTATATATATATATATATATATATATATATATATATACACACGAGTGCACTATTCTGCATAAAAAGTTATTTTACTTTTGATACTTTTGTAATTTTTTGTTGTGGAGTAATCTCACAGTGTGGTTTTTTAATACTTTTACTGTAGTAAATGTTCTGAATACTTTTTCCACCTCTATATGTGTATTTATAACTAACTTTATGTGTATTATGTCACTTTTTCTGGAATTTAAATGTTTACTTTTTGTGTTAATGTTCATTAAAACATTTTCTCACTTCAGCCCAAATGTCTCCTGTACAGAGATGGCTGAGGTGAGTTTCAAAGAGTCCCTTCATATGCGGGAAATTCCCTTCAGGTGGTTGATAAAAATAGTATAATAATAATAATTTGGTGATTAATAAGCAGAAATGTGTTGTTGACAGCTGCTGAGTCACACTGAGTGGGTTCTGAGAGATGAAGAAGATGAGCTGAGATGAATCCCGCCTCGACCTGTTGGAGATTATTTATTATACTTCTCTGTTTTTCCATCCGGCGTGAGTATAACTGTTTCTATTTATCTGATCAAAGTATCACTATTAGCCTGTTTCTGTCTCAGATACCTGAGAAAACAGTGTCTCAGTTTGGTAGCTGCTGTGGTTTACAGCTCCAACCTTTGCCTTCGCAGCTCCGACCACAGTGGTGAAGAGTAGAAAGTGTTTCTCTTTGTTTTCTATCAGATAAATAACACCTTCTTTTTCTCAGACATTTCTTTGCATGTACTATTGTAAACATCTTGGATTTAAACATGTTTACTGCAGGGCAATATCACAACAATCAGTATCAGTGAATATGTTTTCTGATATTAAAACCTTTTTTTTCATAGACTATATTATTCAGAAAGTGATTTTTGTGGTAATTCAGATTCAAATTTATTTTATTTTTATTTATTCTTTATTTTAATGGTCAGGAATTAACTGTTAATGAACATATAGTTCTGTGTATTTATTTGTTTTATTTTTATTTTATCATTTAAATGGACTGGTGCTCATCCTGCAGCAATAGTAAGCTATTTATTTTATTTATTTATTTATTTTTTTAAATGTATGCAATTGACTGATCCCGAACATACAGTACCTTTATTTTTTAAATTTTTTTAATATATTATTTATTTAAATGCTCACCTATTGACTGAAATTGAACATACACAAATTTTTATTTATCTATTTTATTTTCCCGCAGTATCTTTTATTCATTTATTTATTCATTTAATTTTTTTGTTATTTATCATTTAAATGGACTGATTGGCTCATCATGCAACACTGTTAAGCTATTTATTTTATTTTTATTTATTATTTATTAAAATGTATGCAATTGACTGATCCCGACCATACAGTACTTTTTATTTATTTAAAAAAAATGTTTATTAAGACTTTATTTAACTGGTCAGCAACTGACTAATACTGAACATACAGTACTATTTATTTAGTTATTTATTTCATTTTTATATATTATTTATTTAAATGCTCAGCTATTGACTGAAATTGGACATACACAACTTTTTATGCATCTATTTTATTTTTCTTTATTTTAATATTTAAATGGTCAGCAACTAACTAATACTGAACATACAGTACTATTCAGTTATTTATTTCATTTTTATGTATTATTTATTTAAATGCTCACCTATTGACTGAAAATCAACATACACAAACTTTTTTGCAACTTATTAATCTATTTTATTTTATTTTTTTAATATAAATATTTAAATGATCAGCAATTGACTATACAGAACATACAGTATTTTTATTTATTTATTTATTTATTTATTTGTTAGTAATCATTTAAATGGACTGATGGGCTCATCATGCAATACTGTTTAGCTTTTTATTTTATTTTTATTCAGTCTTTTTTAACAGGTCAGACATGGACTGATACTGAACATACAGTACTGAAGACACAAAATTACCAAAAAAAGACACAGAATTACCACGTTTTTTATGTTGTGACGTCATGAAGAAGTAATGCGCCCATGCTTTCACTGACTCCAGAGGATTAAAAATCTCTGTGTGTGTTTTTTTCTGGACAGGTCCTCCTCTGCTTCCTGCTGACTGTCAGCTCTTCATCCCACTCGGAGACGTGACGGTGAAACCAGCTCCAGTCTTCCTCATCGGCTCAAACCTGACCGTGTACTGCCACATCCCAGAATGCCAAAGGAGGTACGAGTGGTAGAAAGAGGATAGATATATTGTAGGATACAAAATGACTTACTGAGTGTGCTTGAAAAAGCACATTATATGTTATTCACCGGGCGTATTCTTATTCTTACGTGTTTTGGTCTCACATACACTAAAAAGCTATCAAATCGACCGGCTCGCCCATGACAAGTGTGCTATGACTTTTCTAAGGGTTTTCAAATTATTCGGCAAAAACCCGCCAAAAATCCCTCCAATGTCACCCTATGGAGAGGCTAGAGTGGATAACATCATCCCTGGAGTTCAGAGGGGGAGAAAAATTTGTTAAAAAATAAATTTGGAAATTGCGATTGAGGCCCCAAATGCCACTCTTCAGAAATAATTTATACATAGAAACGTAGGAAAATTGGTCTTCTCCCTCACAATCCTCTGGTAAAGCTGTCAGAGTTATAGTTTTGGCGTAGGACCACAGATGATCCACCAACAGCACCCACAGCCTCATAGACCGCCATGGTAAAAAGGCGGGAAAGTTTCTGGAGGAAAGCAGAGGTACCAGTTTCTTCTGATCGCTCTTAAACAGGGGTCTCAAACTCAAATTACCTGGGGACCGCTGGAGGCAGTATCAAAATGACCAAAAAAAGAGACAAAATTACTAAAAAAGACACAACATTATGTTTAAACAAATATATTACAACATATTGTTTAAACAAAAAAAAAGAGAAAATGTTGTATATGTGAATAAGTTGTGAAACATAATTACTAATAAAGATATACTTAAAAAAAATTAATTTACTTAATTAAAATTATTTTAAAAAGACACAAAATTATTTTAAAAAGACACAAAAATTACCAAAAAAAGACACAGAAATATTAAAAAAAGATGCATAATTATTAAAAAAGACACAAAATTATTTAAAAAAGACACAAAATCATTTAAAAAAAGACACAAAATTATTTAAAAAAGACACAAAATTACCAAAAAATAGTAATTAAAGGGACCTACCACACACAACACGCTAAAGTGCCATTCATATAAAACTCACATTACACTTTCATATCAAGGTGGGGGCCACAAAATATCATCACGAGGGCTGCAGTTGGCCCGTGGGCCAATTTCCTAATTTTTCTTCACCAAACACATATGTAGACGTTCAGGAAGAACTCAGGATGCTCAAAGTCGGATCACTGATAGGAATTATGGTTTTGCCAAAAATGCTTTCTGTTGTAGAGATACTTTTTAGCTGTTTTCCTGTCAACTTTCACAGCTGCAGTTGACTTCAGTTGATTGCTCTGCTCTGATTGGTGGACGCCACCTGGCCCTGGTTGCTTGGCTACCAAAGCACAGCACACACACACACACACACACACACACACACACGGACAAACACATCTTACATGACTTCTTCCTCTTTTCCATTTTGAAAACAGGTCAAAATTGTAATCTAATAATGTATGGAAGAGAGTCAACCACACTCAAACTTTCCTAACCCTTAATATGTCACTCATTGAAATACTTGCAAATTCCAAATTTCAACCCTAGAGAATATTGGAGGATATTACATACAGCCAGAATGTGTAAAAAAAAAAAAAAACATACGGACCTGGGGGAGGGGGGTAATATTTTGAGAAAAAAGTTTATGAGATTAAAGTGGTGAATCTGCAAGAAAAAAGTTGCTTTTTTTCCACTTTTTTCTTGTAAATCTGCAACTTTTTTCGTGCAGATTTGCCACTTCAATCTAGTAAATTTGCAACTTTTTTCTCAAAATATTATTTTATTTATTACTCATTTATTACTCATTTTAGATATCAGCTGAAGTGACCAAATATAGTTCTACGCCTGATAAAGGGTCAAGACATTTTCTAGTTGTCTTTCCTATTCAGATATGTAACAAAAATATTCAGATTGCAGTAAAGATGTTTGTTCCTGTTTTCCAGTTACGAGCTGTCCCTGGAGCTGAACGATAAGCCTGCGTATTCTGCCAAGAGAGTCAACTGCACCACGATGAAACTCAGTCTGAACAACGTCCAGATGCCTCGATCTAAAGTCATCTGCAAGCGAATGAGACATCAGATATCTGAGGTCGTCAACGGAGTGAACCTACGAGGCGGCTGTAAGTAAAGAACAGTTACCTTTAGTTCAGACTGTGTGAATTAAAAACAGACGACCCACGGCTGCAGGAAATACGTGAAAACTCTTGATTTTTAATGTGTTTTCAAGGTTTTTCCATTGTGTTTTCTATTGAAGTCCCTCCAGATAAACCAGAAAACATCAACTGTGAAACCTCGAGGAGCTCAGATGTTATCGACTGCTCGTGTGAGAGCGGACAGAAAACTCACATCAACACCTCCTACAGCGTTTCACTCACAAGGTGTGCTGCTATTTTCCACTATTTTCTATTTTTTTTCTCTCTTAAGTGAATGCTTTCATTTTTTTTATTTTATTAACCTTTATTTAACCAGGAAAGTCTTATTGAGATTAAAAATCTCTTTTACAAAAGAGTCCTGGCCAAGACAGGCAGCAGCACAGTTAGTTACAGACAATCATTTAAAAACAACAGAGAACATAAAAATAGAGTCACAGTCAGAACATCATCAAACACAGCATGTACAGACAGAAGAGCCAGCTTCAACATCATGAAGTAAGGATTTGAACATGTTTAGAGAAACCAGCTCCTTAAGTTTTAGCGCATTTTGCAGCTGGTTCCATGAAAAAGGAGCAGCAGAACTAAATGTCCTTTTCCCCCAGGAAACCTTTTTTTTTAACACATTTTACTTTCAGAGACAACGGGAGCCAGATACTGTTGAAACGGATCCAGAAAGCTGGAGAAATCACCGTACCGAGAGCAATGATCGATGAAAACACTAAATACTGGTTGGTTGTTTCTGCACACAACGAGCTGGGAGCGTCGCGGTCCGATCCGTTCCTGCTGCGTGTCAGAGACATCAGTGAGCTCTTATCTGTCTTTAACACTCTGATCTGTATCAATCTGTATGTGCACCTACTCTACATGTTTCCACCTTAGTTCTTTTATCAAAATTCTTCGGTAGTTTCTGTAGAGGTGAGTCATCCTGTCAACTGTCTCTTTTACCAGAGCCGGCCCAAGCCTCCATGGGGCCCGAAGCAGAATTCATCTTTGGGGCCCTCTATTTCTGCCAATAATATTGATTGTTGATCATTCACACACCTTCTATAAACTCATTGTGGCTCTAGCAGTGTTGTTGACGTTATCCTATTGTCAGCCTGATATGTCTTCACACATTTATGGGGGTAGCCCAGTTTATTACATAAATAGTACTAATGAATGAATGATGTCCAGGGTGTCACATAATATGGTTTTTAATCTCAAAATGTAGCACATTCAACTAGAAGAGCGAGCTAGGGTTGATTTACACATCGTTCCAAATGGTAAAACATTATATTAAAAAACTATATTATATATATTTTAGTAAAAGTGTCATCTGGTTTATTATTTTTGGCTTCAAAAAAACTGCAACAGCAATGTGCGAAAATAAATTGTAGTGCAACAACAACAATAAAGTGCAACAACAAATAAAATCACTTAGAAATATTTATATATATCATATAACATCTTTACTTCTTGAATAAGTCAACCAGCTCCGCTTGACTCTTCCCCATTGACTAACTGTCTATAGTTATAGTGATAATGGTAACTTCGGCTATCATGCCTTTTGGGGAAATAAAAGTTCTCCTTAACAGGCAGTGGCCCTCTGATCTCCTGCTCAATCTTGTCTAAATCTGAAAGGAATAATAAATATATTTTTTAATTGCTCTTGGGGGCCCCTAGTGGCTACGGGGCCCTAAGCAGTCACTTAGTTAGCTTTTGCCTTGGGCCGGCTCTGTCTATTAGCAAACGTATTTCTTGTTTCTTGTTCTTGTTTGTCTAAAATCTCACTGAAGTCAACAATCTTCTGGCTGCCTCTGCCCACTTTTGTCACTTTTTCAGTCAACGTTTTTTGTAAGTTGTGACAACTATTGCTGCTTTTTGAGTCATTGCTGAATTAATTTGAGTTATTTGGGTTCATCACACTGGATAATCAACTTGTGTGTTCGCTTCTTCTTCTTCTTCTTCTTCTTCTTCTTCTTCTTCTTCTTCTTCTTCTTCTTCTATGTTCTTCTTCTTCTTCTTCTTCTTCTATGTTCTTCTTCTTCTTCTTCTATGTTCTTCTTCTTCTATGTTCTTCTTCTTCTTCTTCTTCTTCTATGTTCTTCTTCTTCTATGTTCTTCTTCTTCTTCTTCTTCTTCTTCTTCTTCTATCTTCTTATTCTTCTATGTTCTTCTTCTTCTTCTTCTTCTTCTTCTATCTTCTTATTCTTCTTCTTCTTCTTCTATGTTCTTCTTCTTCTTTTTCTTCTATGTTCTTCTTCTTCTATGTTCTTCTATGTTCTTCTATGTTCTTCTTCTTCTTCTTCTTCTTTTATGTTCTTCTATGTTCTTCTTCTTCTTCTTCTTCTTCTTCTATCTTCTTCTTCTTCTTCTTCTTCTTCTATGTTCTTCTTCTTCTTTTTCTTCTATGTTCTTCTTCTTCTATGTTCTTCTTCTTCTTCTTCTATGTTCTTCTTATTCTTCTATGTTCTTCTTCTTCTTCTTCTTCTTCTTCTATGTTCTGCAGTGATACCGGAGACCCCTCACATCCTGCGGATAGAGTTTGGGAATAACTCCAGAGGTGCCGTGTTGCTCTGGAGAACCTCTGAACCCTCGGAGACTCTCACAGCAGACGTCAGGCTCCGCTCAGAAAACGGCTCCTGGGTAAACTGATGTTATCAGCTGTTTGGTTATTTGCAGCATTTTATGAGACACTGAGTTTTGTGTTTTCATTATCTCTAAGCCAGAATCATGAAAACTACAAGAAAAACAGGCTTGAAATATTGACGATGACTCATGACGATATTTTGTGGCCCCCACCTTTTTGTGTCTTTTTTTAATTATTTTGTGTCTTTTTTAATAATTCTGTGTCTTTTTTTGGTAATTTTGTGTCTTTTTTAATAATTCTGTGTCTTTTTTAAAATTAAATAATTAAATAAAAAAAGGACTAAAAAAAGACACAAAAAGACACAAAATTACCAAAAAAAGACACAAAATTACTAAAAAAAAAAGACACAAAATGACTTAAAAAAAGACAAAATGACGGAAAAGACCTAATTACTTAAAAAAGACACAAAATTACTAAAAAAAAAAAAATACACAAAATGACCAAAAAAAGACAAAATGACTGAAAACACTAAATTACTTAAAAAGACACAAAATGGCCAAAAAACACACAAAATGACAGAAAAAAAACTAAATTACTTAAAAAAGAAACAAAATGACCAAAAAAAGACACAAAATTATTTAAAAAAGACACAAAATTATTTTTAAAAAGACACAAAATGACAGAAAAAAACTAAATTACTTAAAAAAGACACAAAATGACCAAAAAAGACACAAAATGACCAAAAAAAAGTAATTAAAGGGACCTTCCACACACAACACAGTAAAGTGCCATTCATATAAAACTCACATTAAACTTTCATATCAAGGTGGGGGCCACAAAATATCATCATGAGGGCCACAATTGGCCCGCGGGCCGCTAGTTTGAGACCCCTGGCTTAGAGTTAATCAGTTGTTTTCACATGTTTGCGTAATGTCTTGGTGTTTTCTAGGAAAGCGGAGAGGGAACAGAAGTCGGAGGCGGTCTGATCCACGTGGGCGGACTGAGGCCTCTGACTGGTTATGAGTTCCAGATGAGAACATGCAGCTCGCCATCAGGACCACCACGTAGCGCAACGCCCGGGTGGAGGTCGACCTGCAGCAGGTGGAGCACGTCTGTGGCGGGGAGAAGTCCTGGAAGAGGCGAGCTCACAGTTCTAGCTTATCATGCAGCAGACGCTATCTGAGTGTGATCATGTGAGAGTTTGTCGTCACTCAAACTAAACCCACAACTTATCTGCAGGTCCATCGGAGCAGCTGCATGTGTGGAGGAAGTTTGGCGTGCTGGGGGCCGACGGGCGGCGGGCGGTGACGGTTTTATGGAAGGTAATGACTCATCACTTTTCACTATCTCTGGATTCAATGTGATGACTTTGCATTTTCTTAGAAGGAGTTGCTAGATGAAGAGATTGCCACTGCACGGATATCTGAACGATAACATTTACTTCCTCTTGGCAGTGACTTGTTGAACTGGACCAAAAAAACATAGTCACTCAATCACTCAGATAATCTTTATTTCTAAAGCACCTTTTGTACAGGTTACAGGGTTCATACGGGTGCTTCAAATCCTTGAAAATGCTTGAATTTAAACGTATTTTCAAGGTTTTGGATAAAGTGCTAAATGCTTGAAATTATTACTGTATTTCTCTTGCTATCTGACTATACTGTATCTATCTATAGCAGAATTACCTGGAGGCCACTGGAGGCAGTATCAAAATGACCAAAAAAAGACACAAAATTACTAAAAAAAAGACACAAAAGAACAGAAAAAAACAAAAAATAACAGAAAAAGACCTAAATTACTTTTTTTCAAAAGACACAAAATTACCAAAAAAAGACAAAAAATTGACAAAACGGTAAAGTACCATTTATATAAAACTCACATTAAACTTTCATATCAAGGTGGGGGCCACAAAATATCGTCACGAGGGCCGCAATTGGGTTTGAAAATAAAAATAAAAAAGATGGATAAAACTACAGAAAAATAACAGATACAATTAAATAAAGTAAAATTTTACTACAACAACAAATCAAAAAATGATTTAAATGCATACATTAATAAATGTTTAAAAAAAGTAATAGTAATTATATGAAACCAAGTGAAAAAACAAAGATAAAATAAACAAGATTACTAAATTAGATAAAAAGACAAAACAAGAATAACTAATTATGATAATAAATTCCAATAAAATACTAGAATAAAAAGCAGATAAAAATTGATGGTAAGACAAATATTAATAAGATAAAAACATAGGGATAAATGAAATATAAAAAAGCAATAAACAAAAAAACACAAAACACGTTTTATCAATAACGTTGCACAAAACATTCAGAAATGTCTTCTACTCAGATGCAGCAGTGGCCTCTTGTGGCAAGTTGGTGAATTACACTAATTTGTGCTTTTATATATTTTTACAGTAACTACTGAGGACTTTAAATAAAGAGTACACTAAATAAGATAATATTAAATTAATAAACTTAGTACATTATTGAATGAGAAAGAGGAACACCAGTTTTAGTTGTTTTTTATTTTTGCCCATATGCAAGTTTATGGACCATTGGGTCTTAAAAAAGACACTAAATTACCCAAAAAAGAAACAAAATGACCAAAAAAAGACACAAAATTATTTTAAAAAGACACAAAATTACCCAAAAAATACACAGTATGACCAAAAAAATGCACAAAATTACTAAAAAGGACACAAAATTATTTTAAAAAGACACAAAATTACCAAAAAAAGTAATTAAAGGGACCTTCCACACACAACACTGTAAAGTGCCATTCATATAAAACTCACATTAAACTTTCATATCAAGGTGGGGGCCACAAAATATCATCACGAGGGCCACAATTGGCCCGCGGGCCGCGAGTTTGAGACCCATGACATAGAGAGTCCGGCAGCTAATGGTGCGTTCAAGGTCTACACGAATGTCAGAATTTTCTACGTTGTTCCGAGCTCCAATCCTGACAGATAATAAATTTCCCAGCAGTAAATTCAGGTGATGAAAGGAGGAGAGATGTTTTTGGGTCCTTTATTGAGTCAGCTTCAAGTCAGTAAATTTGTTTGGCTGCACTGGGAATTTAATTTACAAACTTCTTTTTATTTATGTAAATATGTTGGTTGTGGTTTACACTACAGTTCATTTAGGTATGAAGTGGAAAAATAACTCATTGAGGTTAAATCATTTTCCCGTCCCTGTTTCCCTCCTCCAGCCTCTGTCTCCAGAGGATCACAGCGGTGCGGTGCAACAGTACAAGGTCTTTATGGGAAATAACCAGAAACAGGAAGAGTTCTCCTGTGGTGCTGCTTTGAGCCGGTGTGTAGTTCAGGTACCAGCAGACATCCGGACACTAAGCATCAGTGCTGTAACCTTGTACGGGACGTCTCCACCGGCTGACGTGCCGCTCAGAAACTCAGGTACAAAATATTAGACGAGGAGATAAAACCTGGGGAACGTGTTTAACCCTTTGATGCACAACATTCATTTCTCATGTTATTTCATGCTCATGTGTGTTTCTTTGTTCTATCTTTTTAAATCAATTCATTTTTATGATTGAATAGTCCAAGTATTCTTTAAATATCTTTTACTTTTTTATAACAACCGATTAGGCCTGGGCGATATATCGATATAAAAAATATATTGATATTTTTTCAAATGTGATATGGAATTAGACATATATCGATATAGTTAGTACATACAGTATAGTCATCATTTTTAAATTAAACAAAAATAGTAATACATAAAAATAACTTACAGGATTAAAATTCAGAAAATAAATGAATATAATATTTGATATTTATGATGAGGACTGGTGTTGATTAAAAAAAATAAACTATGAAATGAAAAAATAATATTGATGTAGAATATTTCTAAAGCACTTGGTTGTATGAGTGTGTTTAAGTGAAACCAGAGTCAAATTAATTTTTATTTAAGATATTTTTTTTTATTTAAATGACAAAAAAATAGACACAAATTGACCAAAAACACACAAAATAACCAAAAAGGACACAAATTGACCAAAACAAGACGTAAAATGACAGAAAAAAAGACGGTGTTTTTTATCATTCGCATTTCTGTGCACCTTCAAAATAAAAGCATTGTGGTTGTAATGATTTCTTCTGGGTAGCCTCATGCGGGCCGGACTGGCCCCCGGGCCGCCTGATGCCCAGGTCTGCTTTAGGCCATGTTGTGCATCAAAGGGTTAAGCTGTAAAATAAAATAGCCCCAACAATGTTAATAACTGATATGTGTTCAGGTGATGTTGGAGCTGTGTTGGGAGCGTTGGCAGCAGCTGATGGCGGTGGTGTGTTTGTGTCCTGGTCAACAACTAGAGGAGAACCGCTGCACTACGTGGTGGAGTGGACCAGTGTTCCTTCAGGAGAGCTGCAGTGGCAGAAAGTAGCTAAAGATCAGAACAGCACTTTGATCACAGGTACACACACACACACACACACACACACACACACACACACACAGTGTAAAAGCAATAAACAAAACAACATGTTTTATCCATATTGTTGCACAAAACATTCAGAAATGTCTTCAACTCAGATGCAGCAGTGGCCTCTTGTGGCAAGTTGGTGAATTACACTAATTTGTGCTTTTATATATTTTTACAGCAACTGCTGAGGACTTTAAATATATAAGATATAAGATAAGATCTATATTTATATATATTTACACACATACATACAATAGATAATATACTAAGAGTATAAGAATATGTAAATAAGCAGAATGTGCAAAAGGACAATAATATTGTATAAATATGATATATAATATCAATACGTTTAATATTAACCCATATGATGTGAAGTATTTGTTCCAGTATTTGGAGTGTTGAACAGGTGCTCAGTGCAGAAAGTGACAGTAGATTTAGTTCAGTTCAGTAATAGAGGCTCTAACAGAGGAAGAGGAGTTATAAAGTGTTACTGCAGGAGGAACAATGTTGTGTCTCGTTGCTTACATTAAATAGAAATACTCAAGTAAAGTACATGTACCTCAAAAGTGTATTTACAGTATTTGAGTAAATATACTTAGTTACATTCCACCACTGCTACAAACCGTTACAGAGTAGCAGATCACAACATTAAATGTGAAGAGGAGGACTATATAAAACTCCTAACTGTCATGTGGATGTTTCAGGTGATTTTTCACATCGTGACATTGTCTGTTTGTCATGTAGTCCAGTAGTAATGTGTGTGAATGATGCTTCCTGTGTGTTTCAGGTCTGGCTGCAGGTGTGAGGTACAACGTGTCTGTGTTTGCTGTGACCACCAGAGGAGTCAGCGCTCCATCACACACTCTGCTCTACGCCCAGGAGAAGAGTGAGAGTCATACAAAACACTCCATTTAAAAAATGAAAGATGAAAACATCTTTAACCCTCTATGGTACGCATGATGATGCCAGTTAGGAAAAAAAGTGTTTTTTTGTCTTAAAATAGAATAAATAAACATAATCTGAAGAAATTTTATATATTTTATTTTTGGAAGTTTTTGAGGTTTGTTGCCCGTAGCAACATTGTACCATAACGGTGGACAAGTGAAAAAGACAAGGAGAGAGGAGGAGGAGGAGGAGGAGGAGAGAGGACAAGGAGAGAGGGGGAGTTTTTAAAAATAAATTTTAACATAATTTATTTAATAAACATGTGTAAAAGATTCAGTAGCTTCAACAGGAAACAATACATAATATTTCAAATTTAAAAACATTATAAAAGGAACTTTTTTAACCACAGCCCATTGAAATGAATGTCTTCAACAGTCTAAGTGTATGAAACTATCAGTAATTAAGGTTTCTCTCCTATTCCTCCGTAGGAATATTTTTTTTCCAGATGGAAAAGGGCCAGAAAATTAAGTTTTGAGATTTTTTTGTGGTGCAAAATGGGAAAAGTCTGCAAAATAGTGTTTCAATATGGCCTCCTGGAGGTCATGTGACAAATTAAAGCATTGCTATTGGTTCCCTATACTCTTCCCTCTTTTTTAAAGTATCGCATCACTCAAAAACATGCATTGTAGAAATTTGACAGGCCAAAAATGGGGCAACACCGTACCATAGAGGGTTAATTTTAATTTTAAGTATTTAACCTATATTAAAGATTCAGACAACATGTTATACACCCTTTAAATACTCGATCTTCATCAGTCATCATCCTCTTTCTGTCTCTCTGAACGTGTTTCAGAGCCGGTTTCTGGTCCCCGGGTGTCAGTTCTGGTCCACGAGGCCAGACGGGTCTGGATCGAGTGGGACGAGCTGCCTGTCGACCAGCGGAGAGGATTCATCACAAACTACACCGTCTACCTCCAGACGCTCGACTCCAGAGGCACACAGCTTAGTGGTGAGCAGCTGCACTGTTTCCTCATGTGTGTGTTTGTGTTTGTGTGTCTTATTTGTGTGAATACGACAAAATATTAGTTGATAATACATATATATATCCTTTATTTAACCAGGTAAAAGTCTCGTTGAGATTAAAAAATCTCTTTTCCAAAAGAGACCTGGCCAAGAAAGCAGCATAAAAAGTGACTAGTTACAACGTTTTAACACAGTTAACATAAACAATTAAATACAATTACATACAAATACAGCATCACAACACTGAAGTTAGAGACTTAGTCAGTAGAGACTTAAAAGGAACAGTCACATCGACCAAGAGAAATTATTTCTTTATCCTTTAGAATCCATTTAAATTCACCAATTGTGATCAACTCAGAAAATTTCAATTTTTTTTGTCAGTAAATAAAAAATCTGAGACTATTTTTGTAAAAAGTGAACCGTTTAAGTACATCTTTTCTAGCAAACATGAAAAAAAATTCAACAACTGCAACTGTAAAAAACAGGCATTCTGCAAATTTGAACTTCAGACAGTCCTTCTGTTAGAAAAAGTAACCAGAACAAAGCTTAAAGTTGTCATATTTCTGTCGAAATCACTTTTAAAAATTTGCCAAAAATAAACCATTTGGAATAACCAGATCCTGTTAAAAACATTACATTTTAGGATTTTCAGCGACACTGTGAAGACACGATTGATTCTGCTGAGACTAACAGTCACGTGACAAATATTCACTGAAAATCTGTTTACACAGAGCAGAGGGGAGAGGACAGGAGAGGTTGTAAAAATGCAAATAGTTCCACATGTATAGCATGTGGAGACACAATTTATCTATCAAATATTTGTGACACTTGTGAGCACTTGTAAAAGTGTTGTAAACATAAATTTCATTTTATTTATTTTTATTAATCAGAGAAATTCAACTTGACTTTTATATATATTTTATATATTGCACAAAAATTACAAAAAAAAGACACAAAAACACCAAGAAATACACAGAATTGCCAAAAAAGACAAAATGACAGAAAAACACCCTAAATCACTTTAAAAAAGAAACAATTTTTTTTAAAAAGACACAGAATTATTAAAAAACGACACAAAATAATTTAAAAAAGACACAACATTACCAAAAAAAGACACAAAATTTAAAAAAAGACACAAAAAGACCAAAAAAGACACAGAATTACCAAAAAAGACACAAAATGACAGAAAAACACCTTAAATTACTTTAAAAAAAGAAACAAAATGACCAAAAAAAGACACAAAATTATTAAAAAAGACACACAATTATTAGAAAAAGACACAAAATAATTTTAAAAAGACACAAAATTACAAAAAAATTACAAAAAAAACGTTCCTCCTAAAAGTGTAATTCCATCGCTGTTGGTATGGTTCAGTAAAATCTCCCTCTTTTATGGTAAGTACTCATTTAAACATGCAATTTGATAGGTGTAAGATACTGGAAAAGCTTGAAAATTGACCATGAAAGTCCTTGAAAAATGCTTGAATTTGACCACTGCTAAAGTGTACGAACCCTGCATCGGTTATCAAGAAACAATTTGACAGTTTAACTGCTAATGGTGCCACTAATAAATAAAAACTCCAGCTCTGTTGTATTTGGGTGGCAGCAGGAAATGATCCTGTATTCAGACTGCAACTTTTTTCTTAGATGCCAGTGAATGTGAGTCATTTGATGTGAAGGTTTGGAGGAAACATGTCGTTGCTATGAGGCGTTTCCTGTTCTTGCACATGAAGAGGACTTCTCTTTGTGGTGCTCCTTTAACCATATGTCGTATGTACTTTACCTCGGTCAGGCTCAAGCTGTTTAGCATATGCATGCACACACGTCGGTAATTCTATATGCAGTAGTGTGCGTTTTCTGTGCATGCATAATGGAAAGTGTGCAGCCAGCATTCCAGTGATTCTCCCCTCCCACAAAGCCTCAGAGCATCAGCAGGGTAGAAACCTCTCACTTCCAGTAATGTGGTGAAAGTCACACAGCCAACTGCTGCTTTCTTGTTTTATTCTTTTGTAATTAGGGTATTTATTGAAACTTTCAATATAAGAAATCGCACCAGTTGAGGATAACAGATGTTACATCACTGATTAAGAAACATATGATTGTTTTTTTTTTTGTCCTATAAAGCTCTCGTTGTGCCAATTATTTATCAAAAGTTTTCAACATTTCTGTTTGACTGAGAAATGCTGATGTTCACCGGTGAGA